>NW_006763294.1:1671360-1802412 GCF_000218685.1 Serpula lacrymans var. lacrymans S7.9 | reverse complement strand
TACGGGTGAAAGTGCCAAAATGCGAACTCACAGAGGGTGATGGAGTGGATGGATTGCCCCCAAATTGAGGGTGTAGAGTGCGATAGTATAGGGTACTAGATGGCTCAAATAGGGCCCAAGATCCGAGCACAGGATGTGGAGATATGGAGTAGGGGGCCAAAAGGTGATCAAATGATGATGAAGGCTCACAGAAAGATCCAGCTCAAATCCAACCGCTCTGACAGGTCTCCTAGGGTTATTTAGGCCGTAGAAGACGATGGTAGAAGTTTGGGGACGATCAGATAAGGATTGGATGAGATATGATGCAGATAAGACCAAAAAAGCGTCCAAAATGGGGGTAACTTGCAACAAGGAGTTGTTGTTGGAGATCAGGATGAGATCAGAGTAATCTGAGGTGATGGATGGGATAATAGGAGTCCCAGAAGACGATGGTTACAATGGATAAGCAGTAGGACGCTTGGATGGTGAGATATGAGGTCAGGAAGATGGCTAGAGCACAGGGCTCATAACCTATTAAGAACAAAGCTTGAAGGAAGTGTCTAGCCACTTGCTGAGAGCAATCAGGGACTGGAACTAGAGTCCAATGTGAGTAACTAGAGAATAGGAAGCATTGGACTCTGCAGTACTGTCCGATGTTTTGTAAACAAAGGTAAACAAAGCAGCCACAAAGGCGAAATAATAGAGAACACAATCAATACTGAATGGTAGAGGGATAGATAGAGAAAGGAATGAAAATATAGAGGTAGCACAAAGGTGCAGAATCACCAAAACTAACACATACTTGTCCGATAATCACAACTTGAGGACGACATAACTGAGTCTTCTTTCCAGAGAAAGTTCCGCCAGCATGACCAACTCTATGCATAATGCGATGAACGTCAATGGCATGTTCCGATATAAATCTACGAATGCCAGGATTGCCAGGAATGGTCTCTGGGTTGCCATCTGCATCTTCATAACGAGAAGTAGGTCCTTTGATTGGGAGGTCATCAACAAAGATATTGGCAATATGCGGAATTTCATCTTGCAAGATGAAAGTCATGCAATTCTGGAATTCTGGAACGGAATTGGTGAATCCCATAGGCATAGAAGTAATCCTCAGAAGTCCTAGTGGCGATAGAAAAGAGGTAAGGTCACGACTGTCAGGGTGCACTTTCCGAGCATCAAATCCCCAAAAAAGATCAAACACAGTATAACATTGAGAACCAGCAAATGGCTCCACAAAGTCGTCAAGGATAGGTGGTACTCCTGAGTCTTTGATAGTGACTGCATTTAGTGGCTGAAGATCATGGACGATGCGAATCTTGCCATTCTTCTTTTGAACGCAAAACCACTTAGAGCGATAAGACGACTGGCTAGGCTCATAGACTCCAGCTTTGATTTTGTCTCTGAGCAATTCTATGACTTCATTCTTGATTCCAGGAGGAATAGGAATGTTCTTGTATTCCCAAGGGACATGTGGGAGAACAGGTATGACGTAGGGAGAGAAGTAGTCTTCTCTGAACGTTCCTCTGTCAGTTTCCTCGAAGGCAAGACTGCGCTGATTGAGTATCATGATGTGAGCGAAAAGCTTTTCCTCTTCTGGCCATAAGAATCCATCAGAGTTTAGCTTCATTTCGTCATAAAGGCGCTCCTTGGTGAGCTTCGGCGTGGGAATGAATTCTGGGGGAAGGACAGGAAGGGGTGGGAGCGAAAGGAGTGGGTCTTCTGGAAATGACCGAGTGACACGTGCGTCTTCTGGGAATACTCCAGGAACAGGTTTGACTTTGCGATCAACACGTTTGTAAGCTCCAAAACTCGACCAATCGGGTGCTGGTACAGGTATAGGGTCCACAATGTCTATCATGTAACTAGGGTTAAAACAAAAAGTGTTCAAAGAAGGAAAGTGCCGTGGTAGTTTTGCGTCATCTCGGACCGAATAGGATAGGGATGAGGTTGGAAGTTTTACAAGGGGGGAAGGAAAAAGATCAGATAAGAACGAAAGGGGAACATAGACAATAGAAAAAGAAGTTGGTACAAGAGTAAAGGAAGGAAAAACCGGATAACATAGAAATCCAAGAGGCCATTTTGTACAAGTAATAGATATATAACAAGAAAGAAGAAAAAGGGAAAAAGTGGCATATGGTTTAAGAGCGCTGAATGGAGTGTTAAGTAAGAAAGGAATATAGAAATGTATCACCAGCATCTACCTCAAACTTCAACTGTGGCACTAGCAAGTACCTCAGTGCTGGTGGTGAATGTGGATGCACTGGATGGATGAGTTGTCCTGTTGTGGAGGTGAATAACCTCAACATGTTCTCGTCGACAATAAGCGCGAATACGAGGGAAGACAAAACCGTAGAAAAGGGCGAGGACAAGTAACACTCCCACCATAATCTCGATGATGAGAGCTTCTTTAGTAATATGAAACCCTTCGAGCCAGGACATGTTAGGTGCTTGTAATGCTCGATGTAAGCGTTTAGGATGGAGTGAAGATGTGTTAGAATCGGAGTAGAATTTCTGGCACTGGTGTGAATAATTGATAATGGCTGAGCTGATGGTGACGTGGGAAAATGATGATAGTGATGCATGGAAGTTCGAAGATAAGGAGTAATATCGGATGATATATTGATGGAAGGTTGATGCTCCACTCCTATTGTTGTGGAGAAGGATAAGTGAAGGGGCGGTGAGGATTCAATCTCCCTTTCATCCTCTTGACTATCATTGCAAATAGTATGCATGAGTGTGCGATTATCAGGAGAAATTGACGAAGCAATAGTAGCATTGGTAGAGGATGGTGATAGGGGTGAGTCACTGATATTTGATGGTAACTGTTGACGCGAATATGGGGGTGGTGATTCAGAATCAGTGGATGAGTCATCATTAATTAATCCATTTATATGATTGTGTATCGGCTCCGAATCGGATTCTTGTATTACCTCCACCGTCACATTGACTTGACCATTCATATCACGTGATGGAGGTCCATTTATATCTTCATCAGTGGGAATTGGAAATGACTCTGTTTGAGGAAAGAAGCGAATATGTGCAGTTTCTGAGCGACTGATAATAGATTGTGCTCTTCCAGGGCCATGATTCTGGTCAAATCGCAAATGAGCATGGAGCAGGACATAATCCGCATAAAGGTTGTGGTTTTCATCGAAGCCATGGTGTCCTCTCATGACATAGTCTGAAGTTATTGAGAGTGAGCTCATGTTGTGACGATATTGAAGGTTGTTCAGTAGACCAAAAATAGCAGACCTTTCATCTTCCCTGATTGAGCGAATATGGTCAAAGAATGTTTCGAAGGTACTGGCATTGGGGATAGGGATGGAGGCTTCAATAGTTTCTTCTAGACGAGTCTCCAGGTCTTCCAGTGCTCTGAGAGTACTAGAATTTTCGATTGAACCAATTGGGGAATGATCTGGAACAGGCACAGTTTCTTCTTCTGAGGTGACACTTTCAGCAGCAGTTTCCGATTCACCGGTATTTCCATCTAGATCTTCTCCATTGAAGTCATAGTCCGTGACTAAGAAGCTGGATACTGTATCGGATACTCCAGATACTGGTTTGACATAGTGAATAGGACGATGATCTGATGATACCTTGACTTCCAGAGCAGGGTTTTCAATTTTGCCATCCTTTCTGAAGACGAGATAAGTGCCATTAAGTCTCTCTTCAATGCTGACATAGTTCCCATGCGTCCATGGTCGTCCAAGAAGTAGATCATATCCAGTGTCTTTCCCAACAAAGATATTGGCATAAGTTTTGACTTCTCCGCAGTATAAAGCCACATTGTTGACTAGACCATCAAGTCTACCAAATCCTCCATTGGCATCTTTGACTACAGGTCGAATACTAGTATCCATGGGAAGGCGAATGAGATTTTCCCAAATAGTGCGACTGACTATATTGAGAGCAGACCCTGAATCAACAATTGCTGAAATAGTTTCGCCATTAGAGGTAACAGGGACACGAATGAGGTCGGCATGAGTGATGGCAAGAAGTGATTCAGCTGTCAAGCTTTGGGGCTTGTTGTCTATTCCAAAATTAACGCGCTTGGGTTTCATCATTTCTTGGAGATTCTGGGAAACTTCTTTTGATAGACCAATGACGTTACCAATAGATAGTGGGATAGGGGTGCTAAGAATTTGATCAATGATGGCTTTGGAGTCAAGATTCTGTGAAAGAGTAGATGAAGTCTTGAGCTGTTTCTTCTGTTTATCAGCAGGGGGATTCTTCTTGGTGTTTTGGGAAGCATCTTCCATGATTACATCGTCATTAGTGGGAGCAAAGATAGGCTGTGCAATATCAAAGATGTGTGGCTTTGATGGGGCAGGTGCTATGGTTGGAACGGCAGGCTTCTCTTCTTCTTTCTTCTTTCCTTTTACAGCTTTGGCCCCATCTGGCTTAGGAGGAATGTAGACACCATCAAAGACTTGCTTGCGCTTCTCCTTAGACACTCTGTCTGGACGATCCACTGCATAGACAGGCTCTTCATCTGAATCAGAATCAGAGTCAGCTACTTCAGCAATGGACATAAAAGAAGTCGTAGTGAGGAGGTTAGACTTGGGGATAGTGCGATGTACAGCAGTTGCTATAGGTTCCTCTCTTGATCGCATGATTCTAGACCCATCAGACATGACAAAGCGACCAGTGTCATCCTTCTTGACAATTCCCTTTGACAGTAAGTCAAGCATATCTGCACATTCATTGACTCCATGACCAGTTTTTCCGCATCCATAGCAAAGGAAGGGAACACGAGGTGCTGTAGGCAGAGTGGCAGTGGGTGGAGCAGTAGGCTGAGTGGGTAAGTTGCTGCTTCCTTGAGAGGATCGAGATGGTCTAGCTGACTGGTTCATGAAAGTGGGAGGGCGAAGTATAAGTCGAGCATCAGTGTCAAGCTTGATAGCACGATAGTAGAGCAGAGGATAGTTAGGATCTTCAATTGTCATAGAACCCAACTTCTTGATAAGGGTTTCTACTTCATCCTGTTTGACAGCAGTGTGCTCTTCTTCGTCTAAAGAGTGAAGGGTTTTCTTCGACTTGGAAGGACTCAACAACTTTCTCTCTTTCTCTGTCTCAGAGGTGCGCTTTTTGTCTTTCTTCTGCTTGGTGGTTTTCCTGATATAACGAGGTGGTTCTTCCTCTTTGTCAGAGTCAGAAGAATCGTCCGAAGAACTGGAAGAGTTTTCTGAATCCGAGTCTGAATCCGAATCATCAGAGTCAAAATCTTCATCATCAAAGCGATCTCTGCGAAGGACATGCTCTACAGCCTTGACAACATCATCAAAGACAAAAGGCTGGGAGAGATCAAGGGTAGGATCTCTCTGTAGAAGTCTATTTTCAACGCGATGACGAAGGGTTTTGGGTAGTCCTTTCCAGAAGAAGCGATTGAATACGTCCTGAGTGATTTTGGATTTGGCAAGAAGCCATCCTCCAACACGAACATACTTCCTCATGTAGCTCTTGAAATCGTCCAGAGAGCCCATTTTCTTCTTGTGCGAAGCATCGACCAGCTGTTTAAGATGATGCTCTTTAAATTTGGCCTCTGCTTTTGCAGCATCAAAGTACTGGAGAATTTCGTCTTTGAGACTGTTCCATGAGGGCGTAATGAAGTGCTTCATTCCTTCAATAATTTCGCAAACATATGTGGAGCAGTATTGGAGAATGCTTGAGCATTTTTCATCGTCAGCAGTGACATTGTTTGCATGACAGATGCGCTCATAGTGGAGAACAAAATCCCTGACACGAGTATAGTCTCCCTTGAACTTCTTAGGAGCATAACGAGTGCCAGGAATTGGCATAGTGATGACTGAGAGAGTAGTAGGTCGATTCATAGTGAAAAATATAAGGGGTAAACGCGAAGCTTGCTGAGTAGAAGCTGGTACAGAAATTGAGTAGATGATAAATTAGACAGTGATGGCGATGAAATGGTTGGTATTTAGCTTGAAGGAAACCACCCCTCGCGGTGGGCTCCAATTGTCGATGATGAGAACTGTTGTTAGAAAACCACACACAAAAACAAACTAACACACAATCCTCCCAGATTCCACGGAACTTGTTTATGGGCTTTGCCTCCTAGAACAGTGGGTGCTCTGGTTGTTCATGGGGTGGTATGTATGAGGATCCTTCAAAGTAAAACCCAAAGATGTATGGGTGTGGGTTTTGAGGAGGAGGGATAGTTGAATTTATAGAAGATAGGGGCTTAGTGATGAGTATAGATGAGCACTACCTTGCTAATTGTAGCACAAGGTAGGTTTGAGATCGACGAGGATGGCGAGGTGACGAGGTTCCCAGTGATAGCAGGCTCCTGACGCACAAACTGTAGTGCTCAGAATGACTCTAATCGAAGGGGATGACAATCACTTTCAAAAGTGACGAGTGACGATGACAGCAGTTAACAGTGGTAGAAGTGGGAAGTGTTGTGACCACACTGGATCACAAGTAGCAGAGTAGTGAACTTGAGAGTAGAAAAGAAGTCTGGATTGGATTACTTGTTTTTTTTACAAGGTAAAATACAGGGGTTTATATAGTAAAAGAGAAGTAGGCTATGCACAGTATAGCTGTGCAAAAAGAATGAGAAAGAATATGAAGGAAGGAATGTACGCTGACGAATCCTGCGTAGGTAGTACAGGATAAGATTGTCAAAAAAAGAAAAGAAAGGGATAGAACAATAAATGCTGTGAGTAATGTCACAGGTTTGTACAGCCATAAAGTAAAGTCCAATAGCAAAAAGAGAGCAGGAAAATCATGATGTCATGGGAAGATGCAGTAAAAAAAGGGCAAAGCAAAACACTATCAGTATCAACACAGTTCCTTTATTGTCAGTCAGGCATTCTAAAAAAATATGTGTCCATAAAAATGATTCAAAAATCAAAAATAATCGCACTGTAAATGAATGTTCTGCTGAAAAAAAAGAAACTGGAGCCACCGGTCCACCACCTAGTCCAAATCTGACAGTTCCATGGCCTTACCAATGGACTGGTTGTGTTGGACCACCTGATCAAACGAGGGAGGGAGAGGAGTAGTTCCAATTTGGAACAAGTGAGTCCCAGGCAGCGTGCGTGTGGTAGGTGTAGCTGTAGCGAAGACGATGGACAAATGATAAGTGTACCCAAGTGAATGGGACAGCGATGAACATGGGCGACGCAAGGGGATGAACCTTCTCCAGCTCAAAAATTACCCACCCACGCTCCAACCAGGCAAGACGAGCGACCGATGTTTTGATAGTATATGATGGCAGATCGACGTCATGAAGATGGACCTGTTGCCCTATTTGGACCGGCCGCCGGGGCTTTGCTGATATCAGCAGTGGCACGTGGTAGTCAACGGATCGGCGACGGAAGTGGATAGGAAGTGGTGACATTAGAAATGGTGGGGGAGCAAAGAAGATGAGGAGGAGGAGGGTGGAGGTGACGAGGAGGTGAACTAAAATGGGGACCCAGAAACGACCGTCAGGTGAGAATAAAAATGAGAGGAAGGGGCCCATGGTGGGGCTAGGCAAAGGAAGGGGAGTAAGGGAAACGACAAAAGTGAGGGCGCAATGCAATGTGTAGCCAGTGGCAACGCGAAAATTTGCCGAAATGCCGAAATGCGGAAAGTACCGGATGGAAAAGCAAAGGTGAGCGTGACTGGATTGCCTAATAGAGGTGGTGCTGATCAGCCACAAGTTCAAAAGGGGCAATATTAATTACTATTCCACGTGGCACTGTGCCTGTGTGGCGCAAAGGCGAGTCTTTTTGAATATTCGCTTCGTTATTGACACCTGTCCATGCTACCAATCAACTTTGGTGCATGACAACGCTTCTTACCATCCTTTTTAGGAATGAAGAACACCGGGGACGTCATAGGGCTTTTGGAAGGTCTGATGTAACCCTTCCTAAGCTGTTTGTCTATGAAACTTGATACTTCATCTCTTTCTGGAGCAGAGAGTGGTATCATGTGTCCTTTTCTCGGTTTAAAGGTGTCCTTCAAATCTATAGCATGGTCCAAAGGCTTAGCCTCTGGGAAGCGCTCCAATTTATGTTTTGAAAACACTTTCCAGAAGTCATGGTACTCGGGAGGTACCAGCCTCTCAATCTCTTCTTCGGGTTTTACCTCATCATCGTCATCGTCGATCTTTTCTAAAGATCTGAGCTCAAATGTGACCCGCGTTTATTTTCTCAAGATGCTCATTGTAACGGACATGATTTGGTTTACCCAAGTTTACACACTCCTGAGGGCAACATGATAATGTGACAACCCCTGTCTGCCAGTCGATCTCAGGATTGTGTTTAAATAGCCAGGTCCAGCCTAAGATTAAATTAATCTTCCCTAGTTGGGTAGCTTCAGCGGTGACTCGTTCTCTGTGTCCTTGGTATTCGACCACAAAAGAACATTTGTGCGTGATACAGCCACCCGCGTTTAGCGTACTGTCAACGTTATAGACGGGAATAGATACATCTAATTTTACAAGGGGGAGTCCAATTTGCTCCACCCAGGCCTGATCTATGAAGATTCCGTTAGCGCCTGAATCAAGCAGTGCACTGGTTGGGTGTATTATGCCCCGGGCAAGGTTTTCCACACCAACGTCTAAACGGATTTCTTTTTGGAATAAATATGTGCACATCAACACACGCCTTGGGATTTTGGGAAAGGGTGGCTCCGATGAAGAAGAAGAGGTATTGAAAGTTACATGTTTTTCTATTTTATTTTTACCAGAATCAAGCACCCTATTGTTTGTCTCGCCGGGGCCACACTCCAAGGGAGACGCTGGTGCAGCGGTAGTATTATAAATATTACAGTTGTATTGCTTCATACAAGTACATACTTCGGATAACAAATTTAAAAATCTATTTACAAATTGGGGAGCCATCCCCGTCTTTCCTTTATTGCTCGTGCAACACCCCGGAGCAGGGGCCACTTTGTTGTGGTTTACTTCATTGTTTGTAGGAGCAAAGGCACCCAAGTGACCTAAGCTCCGAACTCTTTTCCCTGGGTCTTCATCTCAGCGACCTGCTGATCATAGAAGAAGGCCCGGATTTCGTCGTACGAACAACCGGCCAAAGAGTTGAGCCAATTGTCCGGCTTTTTGGACTCTAATTGGCGCGCCTGGCGCCCTTGGTTATTTTTTTGTTGAGCAGCCTGCACTCCTTTTCTGCAGTCTTGGGACATGTGTCCCTCTTGGCTGCAATTGTAGCAGTTCCCCTGGAATCTGCGCATCTGTCCTCCTTGGACCGCGCCAATATCCATTGGGGCCCTGCCCTGGTTGCAGCCCGAACGGCTTGAACCCGTGAGAATGTTTATATTGGTTTGATGACCCGGGGCGCCTCTGGGATTCGTTGTTTTTGGTGGTGGACCCGCCACCTTGGTGCATTTGGTAAAGCTCCATGGCTCTACCGACTCATTGTACCTCCTCAGCCGCCAGGGCCAAGTTCTCGTTTCTAGTATCCTGCAGGTAGATCTGTTCTGCAATGCGAGGGTTCACATTGTGTTCCAGCAGTTCTACTGCATGTTCATTGCCAAGCCCTCCTTGGATGGAGAGGGCCAGGAACCAGGTAATGTAATCATCCGTCCTCATGTTTCCTTGTTTGAAGGAACGGATTTGCTGGCGCGCCAGTCACGCTCAGCTTGCAGTTTGAAGTACTTTTCAATCTCCTTCTTGAGATCTTCCCAGGTTGGCCACACTCCCGTGGTGTAGCATTCCTACAGTCTAACTTGGGCGTATTGACCCGCCACAGGTCCTTTTAGTCGAGATAGCACCACAGTGGCTACCTCAAAATCGTCGGCAAATGCGTCCCAGTTTGCCTTGACCCAAATTTGGAGCTTGATCCACCACTCGGCGAATCGCGCTCTGTCTCCTTCAAAGGCGCCAGGGTCAGCGACTACTCCAACTTTCTTGTTGAATTTCTTTTCGACCAAGGGGGTTGCCACAGGAGGGTTATTCTGCAGCTCGGCGAGTTGCGAGGTCAATGTTGCAATCTGCGTACGCATAGCGTGCAGCAGAGTTGTTGCGACGACATGTCGACTTGTTCTCTTTGTAAAGTAATAAAAACGTAACTGGGGGTCCCCGCTTGCTATCTGCGGATCTACCTCTTCCCAGCTGAGTATCGGATCTCAATCTCGGACTACCCACACTATAGTATTTGAAAAGTATATAAAAAGTATTCGTAAGAAACCCTGGTCCGAACGGTTGTCAGGGGGTGGTCCGCTTGTTAAGCTGTCAACCCTTCTCCAAATGGCGGAGGCAAGTGCCCGGCCTGGTCAGAGGAAAGAGAAATTGAAGTTTTGTATTTTTAATTCTAATCAACAGCGGTTCCACACCGACTGCTGAGCTAAGTACTCCCCTTAACGCTGGGGGCCGCGTATCAACGGTTTTGGTTCTTCTCCCAAAGCACTACAAGGCCATCGCAAAGAGCACACCTATCTGCTATGTGGGATATTCCCAACCAATAACCAATTCTCCTTCACCCTGGAGTCCGGGTGCCCAGTGGGACTTTTTGCACAAATGTGCGAGAGAGTAGAAAGAGCAAGTCCTAATGTAACAACCAAGAGTTAGTTACTCTGGTGCACACAGAACACACTATAAGGAAGATGATGAGGGAGTGGTTACCCCTTGAGCTGCAGAGAGTTTGTTGGTATACAACAGGAGGACTCGCTGAGGAGTCTCCTGGATCTATTGGGGTATATATACTACTACAGGTTTTGTTTGTACATGTGTACTATACAGTTGATAGAGACAGTGGCTGATGATGTCATGGGGCCTAGCCCACATGGTCAGCTCCACTGTGTGAGAGAGTTGTGTCTAAATAAGAAGAAAGGCAACGCGGCACGAGAAAGGGAAATGCCGCGTGGCACCATGTGTGAAAGCTAAAGTACAAGGTTAAGGCGGAGAATAAAAGTAAAGGGAAGGTCCGAAAATTGTGTTATTGTAACGCTTGCAGGCTCCCTTGGATGGGAAACACAATAAATCAACATAAAAATGGTTTTCCTTAATGGAGAACTACCTGACAATGAAATTTGCTATATGGAACAGCCATGTGGATTTGAAGAATGGCCTAGAGATGACTATGTGTGGCAGCTAAATAAAAGATTATATGGGATGAAACAAGCCGGTAGAGTTTGGAATAAGACAATAAATGATGCTATGTGAAACTGGGGATTCACTTGCTTACCCTCTGAGTACTGCATGTACTTTCAAAAATCCGCCACTGGAATCTGTATTGCCGCTGTGTATGTTGATGATTTCCTGGTTGTTGCCTCAAATTGTTCTGAACATGATTCATTCAAAACTGATCTCAAGACAAAATGGGACTTGGGAAAAGCTTGTTTTTGCATTGTCATCTCTATTGAACGTGAGAGATCTTCCTATTCCATATATATATCTTAAACTGCTTTAATTAACTGTTTTATTAGCCAATTCAACCTAAAAAATGCTTTCCTGTTTCTGTCCCCATAGATTCTGGCATACAACTGTCATGCTCCCTGCATGCTCCGCAAAATGAATAATAGCTAATGGCTGATACACTATACTGCTCACTTGTTGGCTCATTAATGTATATTGCACAAGGCTTGTGCCCGGATATTTGCTTTGCAACCCAACAACTCAGCCAATTCCTTGATTGCTATGGCCCCGCACACTGGGAAGCTGCCAAGTGTGTTGTATGCTACCTCAAAGGGATAAGGTCACTGTGTTTACAGTTTGGGGGTCTATCTAAATATTTGCCTCCTTGGATACACTGATGCATCTTTTGTGATGTGTCCAGACACCAGATGTTTTGTCTTCAGCTACTGCACTTCACTCGGTTCTGGGGTTGTGTCTTGGTGTTCCCTAAAACAAGCCACTGTTACCACTTCATCATGTGAGGCTGAGTACATTGCAGCCTCCAAATTGTCCAAAGAATTGGTCTGGCTTTGTTCTCTCCTACTTGGTCTCCATTATGAACAACCACCCAGCTCTCCTCTCCTCTGCAACAATAATGGAAGCATTGTCCCCTCCAGCGACTCATCTTTTCACTCTCGAACAAAGCACATAGTACTATTTCATCTGCAAACTTGTCTCCTCAAATTATATCACCTTACAATATATTAACACCAAAGACAACCTTGCTGATGCTTTCACAAAACCTCTCCCTACAAAGACATTTAACCATCTCCGTAAATTTATGGGTCTCCAACCTTAATTTACCTACTTTTTGTTTCTCTTCCTTTGCAACCAAAAGTGATTCATACCATAATACCCTTTGTTTGAGGGGGTCTGTTGATGTTCAAAGAAATGTATTCCAATCTGTATTTCATCAGGTCAGGTGACTGTACCACTGTAGTTCATATTTGTCTTTCGCTCTCTCCTTCTTTCCCTCAGTTGGTTCTTCTACAACTGAGGGTATGTATTTGTTTTCCCTCTTTCATTTCTAATGTACTATATACAGATCTTATATATAGGTGTTCACATAGTGAACTTGAGATTAGAGAAGAAGTCTGGATTGGATTTCTTGTTTTTTACAAGGTAGAATACAGGGGTTTATATAGTAAAAGAAAGATAGGCTATGCACAGTATAGCTGTGCAAAAAGAATGAGAAAGAACATGAAGGAAAGAATGTATGCTGATGAATCCTGTGTAGGTAGTACAGGATAATTCTAATGCCATCATCTTCAGAATGATGCTACCAAACATGGCCTAATCTCTCAGAATCATCTGTATCTAAATATGGTAGGGAACAAACATGGTCATCCAAGACAAATAGAGCAAAGTGCTACCACACTTAATTTGCTTTGTTGATGTAATGCACAGTGTGGGCAGGGTGTATATGAACACTTGTTCTACTTAAGATAGTGAGATGTGATATTGAGTTTCATTCCTTTTGTAGTTTATACAGTGCCCAATAGCAGAGGGTCTCCATGCTCCACTTACAATTTCCAGTTGATGATTTGTGCAGCCATTGGCCCATTGTGGATTTCCAACAAGTGCTGGCTTGACACTACTACTGCAGTGGACACATTTCTGGGCTATTATCCATTGCTCTCCGTAACCTGTTTAAAGTTCATCAGTTTCTGTCCTGTGCATATTGTAAACCAGAGAATGCCGGGTCCAGATCTGCCTCAGAGGGCAATAGTATTCAATAAGATAAGATCATTTGAATTGATGATTCGTGAATTGCACTACCTCCACAACCAAGGTGACGACGACGACGGCAACACCATCATATCACCACCACCACCACCATGATAATGACAATGACAGCACCTCAGCATCATCACCACCACAACCTCCACACCACAACCATGACAACACCGCCGACGACAGCATCACCACCCACCCACAACCATCATCTTTGTAGCATGACCACGACCACCAATGCCTCACCACGCACCACAGCAACACCGTGACCTCCCAAATGATGATGTTGACCCACAGAATCTGACAGTACTCTATTGGTAGACGCTTAAGCTGTGTCACGGTGCTAGTTGCCATTCACACACCGCGTGAGGTAAACTGCCCTTCGAACAGTTCGCATTAAAGAGTGTCCTTGTCCGAATCTGTTCTAGCTCTATCCCGAACCGCAAACGAATCGAGTAACAGATAAGATATCTGCAGGAGCATGGATAAAACGAGGACAACGGTCTCTGGTTGTACGATAGCCGGATAGTTCACGTTTGTGAGAGCCGTATTGTTTACTGGATTGGTAAATGGCGAGAGAACCCCGTCTGTTGACGATTGTGTAGAGACCGAAGAATGAACATTAATGAATTATGTCCTCGTACGGTCCCCGTCCACTAGATCAAACCAGCATATCGTGTTTACCATATATCTGTACTCAACGTCGGTATCAGAGGTATGGATATCTGTTCAGGCAAGGAACACAATGTGGACAAGGACCACGCGACGCCAGCGACAAATATTCGGTCCAGTGTGGTCTTGGCCCCGCTAACAGTCATGTATACTTCTGTGTAACCGTGATGCCGTTTTCATTACGCCAACCTGCGATGCGATAGACACACGTTTTCCCTAGTCATTTCTTGTCACTTTGGTTGTTGATTTCCACGTACCGAGGCTGGCTGGTGTCGACGTAAAAGAGTATGTAGAGAGCCTTGCAAGATGTCTTATTTTGCGGGGCGAGGAGATGTCGTATGTTTGTGGACCAATGGCTCCTCTTCGCATGGCTGGTTGCGATGGTGGACGGACCCCATTTGATAGTTTTCATGAAGTCCGAGATGAAATTGGTAATAAATGATAGAGAGCAGCGGTAACCTGCGCAGTCCGCACTAGGCAGCTGCATACCGAATATTTTGTACTTGCACTATCTCGCTTCCTCCTCTCTACTGTACTATAAAGCTTTCATACACGGGCGTCTCTTTCCCTTTCTTTCTTTCCATACCCATCCTTTCTCAGAATGTCCACAGTCAAAGTCACTAAAATTTGCTGCAGTCCGTATATCATATCTTTCCGTGCAATGTCAACAACTGATTTCTGATAATTTTACCGACAGTCGGTGCTGGCTACGTCGGTGCGTTTCGCTCACTTGCTCTCCCTCGCCCACATCAATACTAATGACCGCTATGGCTATGCTCAGGCGGACCTACTTGCGCTGTTATCGCACTCAGATGTCCTCACGTTCAAGTCACCATCGTCGACTTGAACAAGGCCCGTATCGACGCCTGGAATAGCCCAGATTTTAAGCTTCCTATCTATGAACCTGGTCTCGAGGATGTCGTCCGCAAGGCCCGCGATCGCAACCTTTTCTTCTCCACGGACGTCGATAAGGGTATCCAAGACGCAGACCTCATCTTCGTCAGTGTCAATACACCTACAAAGAAGAGTGGTGTTGGTGCTGGTTTTGCTGCTGATCTCAAGTGAGTACACGCCACCATTTTGCTGTCCTTTCACTTTCATTCTGAGTGGCGATATGATATCTGATAAACACCACAAAGCTACGTCGAACTAGCCACACGACGTATTGCCGCTGTCGCTACCTCCAATAAAATCGTGGTCGAAAAGTCCACTGTACCCTGCCGTACAGCCGAGTCCATGCGTACTATCCTCGAAGCTAACTCAAAGCCCAATTGCCGCTTTGACATCCTCTCCAACCCCGAATTCCTCGCAGAGGGTACTGCCATCAGCGATCTGTTCAAGCCAGATCGTGTTCTCATCGGTTCTCTCCAGACTCTAGAGGGTAAAGCCGCGTGCAGTGCACTCGCAGAGGTCTACGCAAACTGGGTTCCGTGAGTCCTTGTTCCGTGAGTCTTGTTCATAACCTAATAGTTCAATGTGGTTGGCAGCGCCGACCGCATCCTCACCGTTGGCCTATGGTCATCCGAACTTTCCAAACTTGCAGCAAACGCCATGCTCGCTCAGCGCATCTCCTCCATCAACGCCCTTTCAGCTATCTGCGAGGCCACAGGCGCGAACATCGACGAAGTCGCACACGCCGTCGGTTTCGACTCTCGTGTTGGGCCCAAGTTTCTCCGCGCATCAGTTGGCTTCGGTGGATCGTGTTTCCAGAAAGATATCCTCAACCTCGTCTACCTCTCAGAAAGTCTTCACCTCCCTGAGGTCGCAGAGTACTGGAAGCAAGTCGTGGTCATGAACGAGTACCAAAAGAGACGATTCTCGAAGACGGTCGTGGACACGCTTTTCAACACCATCACGGGGAAGGTATATATACTTTCCGTTTTCTTGGTCCTTTTTTTTTATTTTTATTTTTACATGTTGGAGTACCCCAGACTGATCGATGTGAATCTGCTTTTTTTGTGCGTTTCCCATATAGCGCATCGCGGTCCTTGGGTTCGCGTTCAAGGCGGATACTGGCGATACCCGCGAATCTCCCGCTATTACTCTTATCCGAGACTTCCAATCAGAGAAGGCTCTCATCAACGTCTACGATCCCCAAGTCGAGCACGAACAAATCTGGGCCGACCTTACCGAGGCTAGCCCCTCCACCCCTCTCGCTTCCAGTACGTGCCCTTCTCCCACACACACGTGTTAAACGCGTTACTCACGAACCTGTCTTGATCAAACTTCTTTTTGCTGTTGCTATTGCCTCCTAATACTTAAACAGTCCAAAAACAAGTGTCGATTTGCTCTTCGGCTCTCGAGGCATGTAAGAATGCCGAGGCCGTCGTGATCGCGACTGAATGGAAAGAATTCCGTGATATCGACTGGGAGCAGGTTTACAAGGGAATGAACAAGCCTGCATTCGTCTTCGATGGTCGGCTGCTTGTTGATGCCGATAAGCTTCGTAAAATTGGTTTCAAGGCGCGTTACGCTTTTTCTACTAAGTATCCCTCCTATCCAACTAACTAGGATATGATCACTACACTTACAGGTCAACACTATCGGTCGTGGAGAGAGAATGTAAACGGCGAATAAAATCTTACTTGCTATGGGTGTTAGAAGATCCAAACACGATATAATGCTATGGAACGGACACTGTCTTAATCGCTGGGCATACTAATCTGATATCTTGTCTTGCTGTTGTAGATAATCCCGTATATGATGCTATTCATCGACTTTTACTTACGCAGAAATAGAATGCATCACAACGTACGAACAGGATGCTGTATAATGACATTTCCTTTTTTTTGCCCTGGGGGTCATGCTCTTTACACGAGAACGTGTCTTGTATTCGGTAACTAACAGACAACTATCAAAATAAAAAGAGTGGCAGAACAGTAAACATAAGAGAGCAGTGGGTCGCGGGAACTATTTGATCTCACCCATTTGACGATTCAACTACATCTATACGATCGTAAACACCATATGAGAGACATGTAGACAAAAGAGAAGTTCAGCGTAAAAAAGGAACAAACAGACAATGTTTGAGGAAATACGAGGGATTGAAAGGCTACAAGACAGGAATATAGAAAATGAACACTTCGAAGGCAAGGAAGGCATAAAAAGAGAGAGAACTTCATTCAAAGACATAAATGATGACAGTAGTATCCCACCGAACTTCCACAGACGAACATATCATTCTATGCGGTAGGCGTCCCATCGTTCGAAGTACCTGGGTCGGTAGCAAGACTCTGTCAAGCGTGTACGGCCTAGTGACAATGATGAAAACTCCAGCGTCAACTGGATCAGAGTCACGGAACCAAATAACAGGCGGACATTTGATCTTGAAATCGGGAGAAAATGTAGCTACAAAGCAACGATAATATTCCTCGAAATCACCCATGATTTGCCCAGTTTTGCGAAATAGGGTGCAGACCGTGGCTGTGCCCTATCGAGTACGGGAGGCTGTGGTTTTGATAATGATAATCATATGCACCAGCATGCAAATTAGTAGATCCCGCTCGACCAGTTGAGATGATGGCGGGATCAGTGAAGGTCGGCGGTAAGTCGCGAGGCCGCTGGCTGACATGCTGGGCTAGTCCTGGCGACAGACTAGAAGACCCTTGATGCAATGTATGGTTCGCCTGATGACGGGGGGCCGAGGCGGTCGCAGAATAGGACCTAAGATGACCAGGGCTGACAGACATATATGACTGCCCGGCCAGCGAGTTAGATTGAACGCCAGGCAGGAGAATTTGAGAATTCGGAGTAGATTCGAATAATGAAGCCCACCCCTGCCGAGACGTCTGCGAAGTCGACTGGGATGGCGTATGACGCGCAAAACTGTGAGACCCAACTGCACCAAATCCTGACGAGCTCTCGGGCGTCATTGTCCAGATCGAGCTGCCCAATATTCGTGACTGGGGAACAGTAGAGATAGGCGGTCTGTGGTGCTGTGAACGACTGGTCTCGATGTTGCCCCTGGTGTTACCCATTACATTGTTGAGGAGATCCTGAGCTGTCGTGCCTTGAAATGCAGCTACAGGGGACACAGCTGGAGGAATCGTCGGTAACATAGCGATAGTAGGAGAAATCAGGTTGCCAGTTGGCCTCACGGGCGTCCTCGGACTCATGAGGGGAGGCGAGGTGGGATGTTCCACGAAGTCACCAGCGGACGCTCTTTGAGAATGGCTTCAGCAACAGACAAATCATGGGATATTTCATGACTACTTACCCTACATCCCAAATAATCTTATCTTCATCTTCGAGGTCGTCAGCAATACCTGCATCAGACCCATTGAGTACTTTGCGGAAGGCCTCATCGATTGGATCGTCATCAGTACGAGTGACTTCTGTCATAGCATCCTCATCTTGCTCAATATGCTGGTGATCGCTACCAATGACCTTCAGAGGAAATAAGTTGCTTTCTAGAACAGGCAACTTATGCATTTCATGCCGCTCTGTTGGTAAGGCTAAGGCAGTTCTAGTATCGGCACCCTTCTGGTGACTCCCGACGTACTTGAATAACCCCTCTCGCAGAGATATAGGGGACGCCTTTAGCTTTATCGTCAGATCCCATTACGAACTGCTATGTCAGTTTACTCACCTCAAACGCTACTACCACTTTCGCGTCCTGTAACAGATCCCAAATCCTCATGAGCTGCTCTTCATTGGGATGAACCTGCTTTTCTCGTCCTTGTGGCGCGATACCATTAACAACCAATTTGTCCTTCTGACCTCCACCATCCACAATTTTTGTTTCACCCATAAGCCTTCGCAAAGGTAAGAAACCCTTCATGTCGATATCTTCCTCCAAAGGTGTGGACAGCGAAGGCAACTTGTCAGGTGGAAACGAGCGAAGTAAGACATTATAAAACCGTGCATAAGCCGTCCAGAATGTTGGGACGTCAGAAATGGATAAGGCCGAACTAGAGGTCCTGGAATTGTTCACACGAAGATCTCCCTTTACGTTGGCCGGGGATTGTGCTTGTATCACATATTTAAGGTTCGCGGTCAACCATTTACTCGCTATACGCAACGCAGGAAGTGTACGTCGAAACACTGCTGTGATCCTTTGGGCCAAATCATTCTCTGCAGCATCTTCTGGCGGAGCTACCGCAAGTTGTGCAATTCCGATCTCGAGAAGAACCCGGTACAAAGCTAAGATATGAGTCGCTATGTCAGACTCCACAGCAATTGGTGGGTCTGTTGAAATGGTAGAGCCTTTGCCGGACGCTGGAGAATCCCGAATCATGCGATGTTTCCAGAGCGCGCCTTGAGATAAAACAATAACTTTGGAGATGAGTTCGGTGGGAAGTACGCGGTCGGACACAATCCCAGCGAAATCCGTCACGACGGTTTGCGCAAAATCGGGGGGTATGGAACCCACCCTACAAAAATAGATAAATGAAGAGAAAATATATGACTTAGAAAGACCTACCTATCAGCGCCAAAACGCCACAATGCGTGCAAGACAAGTATCTTTTCTTTGAGATTATCCACTCGTATCCGGGGTTGCGTATTGTCTTCATCATTTGCCAATTGGTGTTCCTTCCACTGCTCCAGTGATTTATTCAACATGGATACCATGTTTTCCGATGCAGTATCGTAAGGCTGTCGAACGCAAAGTGCTTTGTAGTAATGGATGAGAGACCCAAACATATCTTTCTGGTAGAAAGCCAATATTGCTAGTTGATGCGAAGCATTGCCTTCATGAGGCACCAAGAGGCGAGCCTGTTCATAACATTGCTGAGATCTGTCGTAAGTCCTGGCTCGAGGAATGGACTCGAAGCCTGGTACGCCACCCCTTCTAGTCCGACCCCTCCTAGCTGGTGCAGGACCATCCTCATGGCCGGCTTTAGGGCGTCCTCCACCCTCGTTGTAAAGTTCACGATAGCGAGCAATGTCACCAAGACAAACAAGGGTCTTACTCAAGATTGAAAGCCTGTTTTCCCTCTCAATAGAGTCGGGCGGTGGTACTGGTGGGGTGCTTTCTTCAGAAGGAAAAAGGGAATTATGCCGCCCATTGCGAGTGTTGTGCGCCACATCCCTTTCAGGTGAGTCGGATGGATTAGCGCTGGCGACGTCGACAAGATCCGATTGAATTCCAAGAGCGGCGAGGGCTGGTGAAGCTTCATCGAGGGCAAAAGAACGACAGTATCTCGATACAAGTTGAATCCAGAATTTTTCTTCTTCAGCGAGAAACTGACGAAAACGTTGCATGAGCTTCCGATACTCGACTGGGCCATGGTTGCCCTGGCGTGGTTGTTGACGAGGTGCAGATTGCAAATCGCGATCGAGCTTAGCTACGCGCTGTTTATACACAGTGATAAACTGGTAGGACGTCTGCATCCAAAGATGGTTTTCGACGTCTTTAGATTCCCGGGTGTGGGGGAACACGAGGAGCAAGAGGAGATATTTCCGGCGGAGTCTGGTATGCGTTATTAGAACTACAAGGGGCCATCATAAGAAGATCAAGCCTACTCCTTGCGCTGGTGTTCAATATCTCTTTCCCATGGATCCCGTGTTCTCAGAGCATCTTTAAGGTCTTGCTGTAAAGCTTTGCTAGCCTCTCTGCAGCACGAGTTAGAGGAAAAGGCGAGGCAAGAAGGGGTAAAAGACTGACTTTGCCTTGTGAGCAGCAGGTTCTGACATGATTGCTGATATCTGGTAAGCAAGAGACTATATGACCATTGTTTCTTGCTTTCGTGAATGTGGACGTCTGTTGCAGCGCCAAAAATGACGGTTGGGAGTGGAGGTTGTGCTATGGATGCCGTGGGAACGTCACGGCTGTCCACGGTCACCTTAACGCTGGACTGCAGTTACAGTCACTATAAAGCTGGATATACCCTGGCCAGCATGCAAGGATGTCTCTTGGCCTTGCTCGCTGCCATCCCCGTCCTCTATCTGGCTTTCGTCCTTCTCGGCAAGCATTCTGAACGGGCGCTTTTCTGCATCATTCATCAAGCCAGCTTGGGCTTAGTCTTTCTAAACATGAACCTGCCTCGTTCTCAGCGCGTCTTTTGGCCGCTCTTGAGGCTTGAGGGATTTGGGACTGCTATCTTACCGCCATATCGGCTATCTGGCTGCGGCGAGCTTTATCTTACACAGTTTCAGAGTTCTGTCTTTCCCCCGCTTCGTCGCGGCACTCGAGGACGGACCGGTTCGTGCCATAAAGTGTTAGTCAGGTCTCAGATCCGCTGTTGCATCAAGTAGCTCGTAATTATGATAAATCCAGTCACCGGTCAGTAGAACTTGCGGATTTTCCGTCGACCTATATGACTCCCTTCGTTTATGCTGCTTCGCGCTTATTCAATGCAGGGAAAGAACTCGAGGTCGCCGGGAACTCGTACGTAGCATGTTGACACGCATATTCCCGTTCCTCACCCTCGGCGTCTCCTACGGCGGAACGTCCTTCACACATTCACACAAAACAGGTGGCCTGATCTTCTTGCGGCGATGATTGCTCCGACTCGCAAGGTGTTCTAAACCAGTATCGATTGCTTATTGCTTATCACAGTTAGTCCCATATTCCACATCCGTTTTAACTTGGTCTCGACGCAGGTCTACTCCTCTCGCCTGATATCCAATATCCAATTCACGACTGTTGGCTGACGCTACTTCGTTACCTTTGGTAAAGACATTTTCCCCCTGCCCCATCACTTTTAACCTCTTGTTCTCGTGCTTTTGTCCCCTGAAATCAGCAATTAGAACAATTCAGGATAGATTGCTCTGCCAACTTTGGAATGTCGGCTCTTGTCGCGATCGCATGCTACATGGCGCCTAGGGCATTGTCCAATCCTCAGACATTCTGTAGTCTTATTCTTTCCCTGAAGGGGATTGGCAGCGTGTCACAAACCGAATGGTAGTATGAACATGTCAAGTTCTTCTTCCGGATAGACACCATCATGCTTCTGCAAACCATATGCCGCGCAGGACCGTTGAAAAAGGCGCAGGACACGTATACCACACAACGAGATCCCCGTCTATTGCACCCACCAAAATTTCGCTCCAAGCACGACCTTGTCCTCTTCATACTTTTCGCATCCTCTACAATGCCACCGTTCTACGAAATTGCCGTGGCTCTATTTGGCCAACCAGTCTCTCCAGTAAAGCAGTGGGCAATCATCGTGATTTTCACACCCTCACTGGGTCACGCAATGGTCTATCAAATAACTGGCTCTGCGAGTGACTATTCCCTCAAAGCACCAGAGTCAGTAACACTCAAGGCAGGGGAAGGCGGTTACTTAGGCAAAGTGCCCGTGGGCCGCGTCGATCAAGAAAGACTCCACCAATTCAGTGCTACTCTTGCGAACGTGAATATAGTTCAGAATGATGCAGCGTGGGACTGTCAGAACTGGGTCATGGAGGGGCTTGTGGCATTGCGGAAGGATGGTCATCATATAGAGAACGTGTCGCGCAGCTGGCTAGTGGAAAGATTGGGGAGTTCATGATGAGAGTGAGGCGGGATCGTACGGGACTCCTTTGGAGTGTGGAAAATTATCGTAACACGTCAAAACGTCAAACTGCGCCGCATCATCGTAGTAAAGCCGATGGCTGGATTATACACTGGAATGCGCTGCAGGGTTGTTGGAGGGATATTTATAGAACCTGTATTTTTTTCTCGAAACATAGAGCGGATGTAGAATGATAGGATACAGACATCGTGCACAATGTTCTGCAGACTGCGAGTCTGGTCAGCATACGATAGATGGTATTGGATATTGAGTAGCCGTCGCAATGCCTTGCGGCATAATTAAACAGAGTACGACCTATGTGAAGGAGACTTGTCATTGGTATTATCACACATCCACAACCCTGTATTTGCCATGATTGTAACTCACCTGGAGAACGACTTCTTAGACATCGGCATGCTTGGCAGCTCTGACGTGATGTTCATGCCGTGTAAGTATATCACAGAAATGGATACAGCGAGGACCCGGAAAGACTAACCAAGAGACCATCCCGTTTCGAAAAAGGAGTATAGCGTTGCCAAGACGTACATGCCGTCCTTCATATTGAAGTAATAGCCACAAAAGCAGAACGATGAAAGAATTTACCAGGTAAAGTCAGATGATGATCATAGTTAGTATGTGTGAACTGTGGTTTAACCGTCCGCTCAGATATAAGAAGTTAGGTCTGCTTTTGTCTAAGTCCGATCGTTGACGTCCCAAGCCAGAAAAAACTGTCGGTTGCACCGCATGGCTTATTTCTCAGCGATGCATAACTGGAGGGCGAATTTGGAATTAGTCAGCTCCTTGAGACTATGAACGTATATAAATGCTAGAATACCTGCTCCGCTTACTTCAATCACACTGTCTTCTTACACAATTAATCAATTCGGGACATCAAACAGGCTAAATATCTGACCAATGTGTGATCTTCATTATTGGTTGGCAACCTCCCAAGGTTTCTTCCTCACCGGTGCAGTGGATTCGCTAGGAGGTGCTTCCTGATAATAAAGAAGAAAATATTGTAGCAATGTGGTACTTGTTTATTCTGAAGATGACTTACGTTTAAGGATTCAGGGATGACCCTATTATTTGGGATATTCTCGGTCTTGCCTTCCTCAATCAAGGCTTTCAACTCAGCAAAGCTCAAAGTACGTGATTCATTTCGCTGCGTGTCTGGATATGGGCAAGAGGAATTGAGAGGAGCCGAGGTAGGGTTCATATGAGCAATGTTCAGATTTTGTTCGTAGGCTGCGACGTTCTCGGGAGTTAGTTGTTGTGATGCGATCCTTTATCATCATGAGTGTAACGATATTCCTTTCATCAAATGATAAGCTGGGCATATGTGACGTACCGATTAAAATAGAATATCCGAGTTCGTCGTAATATCTCCTGTTTTTGTTCTTCAGATTTCCCATCCATGGCGTTGTTGTCGATTATACCCGCGAGACCTTCCTTGCCACGAGTGATCCCGATAAGTTGGCCAACCTCAAAGTTCAGGTATAAGTAATTATCACGGTACCTGGTACGCCTTATCTGTCGCGAAAGGATAATTAAGAAATTGTGAGACGGCGTCGTTTAGGCCGCTGATTGCATGGCTGGGAACCGTTGTTTTGTTGTCGCCCAACAGTTCATTTACGTTGGACATCTAGCGGAAATTGTTGTCGACTTGAAGATGCTGCCTGCAGTGCAGTCAAAAGAAATGAAACAGGCGCTGAGAGGTGTAGTGGTACGTAATATGTAATAAGTAACTTCGTGACTCCTTGTCACATTCCTAGTGACTGCCAACGGCTTACTCCAAGTTCGAAGTTGACTCAGGCTCGAGCTTATACAGAACTGTCAAACTCATTTTCTGCTACGAACATTATGGCTTCAGGACCTAGCAAAATTACCGTGGAAAGGAATCAAAGGATTTTAATGGAGCTGGTGTTGGTACCAGGAAATGGCGAGTACCGTGATGCAACAATCTGAAATACGTGTTCATCTCGTATAATCCGGACTAGATGTATGTGCGGATTGCAGAAGCCGTAACCCTCGATGGGCATCTCACAATCTTGGCATTTTTCTTTGGTGCGTACTTGTCTCAATGGAGGAGTTGTAAATTTTTACATCTGGCAACAGTGTTTCTTGTGCAAGTATCCACCGCAAGATGGGAACACATATAACGAAAGTGTGCGTTGCTCGGTTCTCCAATATCATCGAGTTAAGCTAATTTTGTAACACCTGCCAGCAAAAGTATCACGCTTGATTCGTGGACTAAAGAACAAGTTGAAGTTGGGTTTCCCTTCCAATCCCCTTTCAGGTACATTCAATAATATGACTCCGTTTGCTTTCACTTCAAGGTTATGAAGCAGAACGGCAATGTCAAATCCAACGCTCATTATAATCCCAACGAAGCACGCCACCCTCCTCCCACCAACATGATTGATACCGAAAGAGACAGCGAGCTAGAGAAGTACATCAGAAGTAACGTCAACCTGTCTTATGTTAACTTATAGCCGATATTAACATATATATCAATTTACAGACAAGTATGAGTTCAAACGGTTTATAGACCGATCAGCTCTTGCGTCTTCTCGACTTGATCCCTCGCGATCGGTGTCGGGAAATTTATCTTCCAGACCGAAATCGACACCTGTTCCTGATCCGGCTATAACTCACCGGAATATCTCCTCAGCTCCTGCACTACCTGCGAAGCCTGTAGAGGCAAAAAACGTTGCATATGGAAGCTTGACTTCTGCTAGCAATATCCAAGCGAAACCCTTCCAGGCGAATACCATGCAGCCGACTAGGTCCATATCGCAGCCTTTACCATCTCAGGCAAATGCACTGTCGTCTCAGGTTCCGCCCCCGCCCTCATCTCAATCGCAGGTCTGGAACGACCTCATATCGCTCCAGACTCCTGCTCAAACCTCTTCCTTACCGCTCCAATATCAAGCGCCAAGTGTGTCACACATTAGTATTCCTATCCCATCTCAACAACCCTCCTACTCTCTTGGTGCAACTTCCAGTCTCAACCCCTATTCGAATATTTCCATCGTCCCTGGAACTTCCATCACCCAAATGCCACATATGAGCAGCCCTATTGCGCTATCACCTAGTAATGTCGGTCCAGGAATAGGCTTTCAATCTGGACTGTCCACAGGCTCCGTCGTGCCTGTTCATGTGCCTGGCGCCAACAACCCATTCCAACAGCAGCCCCCTGGATTTTCTCACATGTCTGCGCACAGTAACCTGACCAACCCTTTCAATTCGTACCTGCCTTCTTCTGGAGGTCCTGTGATCGGTGGTACGGGAGCGGTGAATCCTAGCTTAGCGGTACAACCACCCTCACTACAGCCTTTCCATCAAGGGACGCAGTCACAACTACAAGTACATTCACATTCACATGTCCCAGTGTCTGTCCAACCGCAAATCCCTGGTAGCCAATTTTTTCAGCCGCAACAACAGCTTCAGCAAGCGCAGTACTCGGCTCAGCAACCATTTTCTGGATCGCCTTCACCTTATCCTGCTCAGCCAGACATGCAGCAACAGCAACAATATTCTCAGGGTAATCCATATGCTTTGTGGCATCAAGGACAACAGCAAGGCGGCCAGCCATGGGGAAATTTCTAATGTGCTGTAGCTGTCTCTTGATTAAATCCGCGCTTTACAATGTTTTTCTACTTCGGACTTATAGTTGTAGCTTTTTGCACTGGTCTAGTTTTAGTATGTGAGAGTGCCTGAAATTCTTTGTGTTCACAGAGTGCTCGCGTGGATATTTCATATGTTTACATAGGGAAATATGCAGGCGTGTTTGATATCATGATATGATCCAGTATGAGCAAGAGAGGTCTGCTTTAGCCTTAAGCTGACTTAGTCTCCCATTCTATGGCAGGCCGTGCACATCGCGAACTTGTAAGCAAAACCAAGACATTGGTAAGTAGAGTGCAGTAAGTAGTACAAGTAATCAGGAACAGACAACACTTAAAGTGGCCACAATCAATCCTGAAGTAGGAATTTGAAGAGTTTGAAAGCTTCATTCGTCATCGTCATCGTCATCGTCATCGCGACCTCCATGCCTAAACAATGCCATCAGGTCATCCATGCCGAGCTTCATGTTCTTGAGTTTATCACCGCTCAAAGCAGCAGTAGCGAGCGCACGTTTCTTCTCTTGGAGCTACCTCAAATTGTAAGGCAGAGTAATACAGTTTCCGGGTTTGGGACTGACCTCCAAGATTCTCGCTTCGACTGTTTTCTCAATGGTTAGTTTAAATATATTCACGTCGCGAGTCTGTCCGAAACGATGTGCACGATCGAAAGCCTGCTCCTAAGAACACAATGCGCGAACATTCAAGCCAGTCATTGCGCTTATACAAACATGACAAACATACTTCAAGAGCAGGATTCCACCACATGTCGACCAGAATTACATTGTTGCACGCTGTTAAATTTAGCCCTGGAGATACCAAATATAAGACCGGGCAAGTATCCAAGGCGTGTTTACATACCTGTACTTCCAGCTTTGAAAGATATCAGTATCAATCGCGTGTTATTACTATTCCGTATCTTTTCAAGGCTAGCCTCGCGCTTGTCTTTACTCATTGACCCGTCATCTAGATACAAAAGCGGATTAACTCCCCTTTAGAGTTCAATATCGGCCGACGGTACTCACAGCGGACATATTTGATGCCCTTAGCAGCCAGGAAAGGCTCTATTAAATCGAGCATACTGGTAAACTGTGAGAATATGATGGTTTTTTCTTCTCCGTTTGACCTGTCATCGATGCCTTGTAGCAAGCTAAGAAGTTTTCTTATTTTGGCGGAGTCAGGGGGAAGATCATTGGGGCCGGAGACAGCAGATTTGAGCTTGGCTTTGGCAGCTAACACAGCACACTCTTTGCAGTGTGTGTCTGAGGTCTCAGCAAGGTTAGAGGAATTAAGTCTGCACAACACACATCAGTCAAAGACAGAAATCCTGAAGAAATATTATATTTCTTACACGGTTTGACAAACTTCACATTTTTTCCCATTTGAAACACCCATCTGACCGAACATCGCAGTAAGGTCATCTGCGTCATCGTCATCTCCCTTGGCTGCTTTGGGCTCTGCAGCTTCCCGGTCCACTCGATAATCTTTAGATACTAGCGAAGGGTGGTTGCAAGCTAAAAAGATGCGTTGACGATAATTCATATCACATGCGACCGAGCTTACATACCCTGTCTGAGACGTAAAAGCATGAGCAATACATGCGTGTAACTTTTTGTGGCCATGTCTGCCTGAACCAGTTTATCTAGCTCTGTCGACATCTTATTTTCGAGGGCAGAATAAAATGCTTTTTCGTCTTTGTCAAATTCGCAGGCAACAATTTCCACCTTCCGCGCAGGGAGCTGCAAGATTGCCTTCCCGTTGAGGACATGGTCTTTCCTTCGCCGAAGCATGATGGCTTTGAGCACAACCTGAAAAACTATGCGTGCATGGCTAAAACGGGAAGACGCAGAAAGTCTTACCTGCAATCGCTTCATTGCTCGAGTAGCCCTTCCACTCTTGACTGGCTTATTGATCTGTTCATTGAATGTATGCCAGTCGTTAAGAGGTCGTATTCGCAAGAATTTGATAAGGGAGTAGAGTTCCTCTACACTATTTTGCCTATGATGGTGAATTAAGTATTCGCTTACCATTGAAATAGATAGCATGAACTCACATGGGCGTACCAGTGAGGCACCATCTAAACTTCCCTTCCAATGCACAACAGGCCAGGGCTGCCTTAGTATTTCTATTCTTGATATTGTGGGCCTCGTCTGTGGATGCTGAGATAAGATGATATTCTAGCACAAATACGACACTACTCGCCAAGTACAATCCTAAACCAGTTTATATGGAAAAGCGCATCTTTCGCTTTCGTCTTACTTGCTGGTTTTTTCTTGGTTAAAGTCTTACCAAACGGCTCTGACGAAGAATCTGTGTCATCATCATCCGAGTTGGACCCTGATGCGGCCTTTTTGGCTTTGGCCTTGGATTTTTTACTCGTTTCATCTTTCACATCGGGCTTGAACGCGCCGTACTCCGAAGCCAAAATTGAGTAAGAGGTTACTACAACGTGTGCTTGCTGAAGCCTCGTGGGGTCTGCATTGCACAAAGCGGTAAACGTAAGCCAAGAAAAAAAATTATCATAGAACTTGCCAGAAGTACGGCTAGCACCATGATGTTCTATGACTCGAAGTCCTATAGCCATCTTTTGGATCTCGGAAGCCCACTGGCTTACAAGACTGACAGGACAGACAACCCTTACAATTCACAATGCGTCAACATTGGCTATTACGTGAAAGCAAGTTAAACCCACAGTGTTGATGCGGCCCATCCATCTACTTTATCCGCCTTGCGTGCGCGACCGTCCACGATTCGTGCGAGAGTCTGGATTGTTTTTCCGAGACTAGAAAATCCAGTAGTTAGTGCTGCCGCACACAGGTAATGAGAATTGTCAACGTTACCCCATATCATCAGCCAATAT
Source organism: Serpula lacrymans var. lacrymans S7.9 (assembly GCF_000218685.1). Classification (NCBI taxonomy): domain Eukaryota; kingdom Fungi; phylum Basidiomycota; class Agaricomycetes; order Boletales; family Serpulaceae; genus Serpula; species Serpula lacrymans. The sequence continues at coordinate 1,773,741 of NW_006763294.1, read as the reverse complement.
ACCCCCAAATTTTTTGCCTGTTTCCCGTTCTCGCATCCATGCTCGTCCGAGCACTTGGTGTGGCAACAGGGTGATACCATCCCGAAACCCTTCGACAGTTGCTTGCGACATATCAATCTCTATATCATCGTCATTGTTAACGGTGTCCCGAACAAGTGCTCTTAAAGCTGTTTCAGCTTCTGCGGCAGTGGTCTTCGGCTCATAAAGGTTGTGAGTGTCTGGCTCGTCGAATGTTTCCCATGCTGGATTCACGATCGGCGGTGGACGGGGACCATGCGCTGGTATTTGTATAGGTACTGCGGGACTGACTTTAGCGGGGGGCTTTGGAAAGGCCTGTTGGAGAGTGCCGGAAGTAAAGTTGTCTGAACGTGACATGAAGGGTGGAATAGAGGTATTGCTTTGTGAAACCTTACGCGGTGGACTTTTTTAAGATCAGTTTTATGAACGTCAGCAAGCAGAGCATATGCAGTTTACGTACGGCAAAGGATTTTCATCTTCGTCATCAGATGAAATGACAATAGGGCGTGCTGTACTGGCAGGAGCTACCATGACTGAAGGGGAAGAGGAAGATGCGATTGACTGAAGAGAAATGTAAATAGTGTTTCTTTTGATTGCACAGGGAGCTTACAATAACGCTGGGAGACGAGTCTCTACTACTACCATGTTGCTTACTGTCCCCGCTTCTACCAATCTTGAAGTATTCTGGGTATACGTTCGGGTCCTGAGCCAACTTCATCCGCCTACACTCAGTAAGGTTAGCTTGGATTATATTCAGAGAGATCTATGCCTCTCACAGCCTTTCCATCCTAGCGCTAACGGTTGTGTTTAACAGGTGTAGGTGGCAGAAAGGAAATATTGTCTGCTGAATGTTCGATTCAAACCTTTAAAGACACGCCACGCCAACGCGTTGTATTAAATAGTCACGTGCATCGACAGCTTCATGTCATGTGATTGCATCTTTTGAGCTCATGAATTGACACTACTAGCAACGTGATAGCTCTTTCTTGTGGTTGTAGGATAATGTTATCAAATCTATTTTGTGAGTCTTATTTATTGACAAAAGCAACTTAACTTATATTCAATAGTCGCTCTGGCAGATAACTTCTTGATCTACGCCGCGGCTTGATCACGTTCAACAGCATGAAATAGAATGTCACGGAAATTCATCATCTGCCCTTTTTCAACTGAGGCTTTTTGAGTTAGTAGTGTCTATTTTCAGCATTTCGGGGGCTACACACTCGTTAGAATATAAGGCCAAGTTTGAGAACATGGGTATGAGTTGACTGGCCCAAAGGACAGTGTTGTGTCGGCTAGCCTCCCGGGCCAAGATCCAGCAAGGGATACCAAAGGGTATAACTCAAATCGGCATGAATCCTTCTGGAAAAGGACGACAAGCAGGATTTTATTCTACTTTGGCGGCACGATCCCTCAAAACCATCACCACGTGAAAAGCATCTTGCGTCGTTGGAGCTGTTGGTCTGACCCAAAATTCCAACGTGCAAAGTTATATGCATCCCTCAACATGTTCCAGACGACATCCAGACGATATCCCAAAAAAAGCAACTATCAATCTTCAAATTCAGACTGAACCGTCATTTCGCATATATGAAGCTGTTCATAGCTAGTGCGCTATTTCCGCATACCTCTTCATCGTTCAGTAGGTAAGCTTCAAGCTCGAGAGTGATTCACCAATGGTGTACTTCAAGGTCACGTTTCCTCAGTATAGGTATATCTTGAAGAAGAAGGTGGATAGCCCTGCATATCTCCCCACTCTCGTACTGATATTTTATGGATACAGGTAATAGTTTCTACCGAAAACCTAGATGGGACGTCATGTAACGACAGCTACTCGGAAATGGACGCCACTAAGGCTGAATGGCCTTGTTGCGACAGCATCATAACGTCACCGACCATCTTCCGAACCACACACTCTTCGCGGCAGCAAGAGGCGTTACTTTTAGAAGACATAACCGATGCTTACCATTCAGCGGAAGTTCTCGATGTTAGGAGGAAAATCTCCATGTTCCCCTATCTCCGTAAATGGGCTTTTGACTACCGCAAGGTATGTCAGTAATAATTCTCAGGCGTGTCAGGATTAAACTCATGTTTACAGTCTCTTGATCGCCTTGGTCCTATCCGCGCACTTGATTCGTATTTTCATTCATTCGATTCTCAGACTGGTAATACTTCATCCCCGACTCTTTCCGATCGTACAATGAAGCTCAACGACTTGCAAATTATGGAAACTATTGGCGAGGGCGCCTTCGCTACCGTTTTTAAGGTCAAAGACCGTAAAACATCCAGGCTTCTTGCGCTCAAAGTAATAAGTAAGGAGGATCACCGAATGGCGCGACCAGATTACTTGCTGCGAGAGCAGGCGGCTCTGAGACGAGCGGCTGGTTGTTCTGGTCTGTTACAACTAGAGGCTAGTTTTCATGATAGCAAAAAGTATTATATGGCTGTTGTAGGTGATATTTTACGTGTTTACGGTTATTACTAACACAGACTGCTCATAGACATATCACTGCGGAGGTGATCTTTCTTTGGAGATACAAAAGTGGCGTCGTCTACCTACCAATATCGTCCGATTTTACACCGCCGAGCTTGTGAGTCAATCCAACGTTATAGTTTGGTTATTAATCCTTGAACTTCATATCATAGGTAGATGCCCTTCACGCTCTTCACAAGCGCGGTATAATTCATCGCGACATTAAACCTTCCAACATTCTCATTGACTCTTCCGGACATCTGGTCATTGCTGACTTCGGTTTAGCCAGACTTTATCATACTGCAACCTGTGATATCGTCAACCCTTATTGGTTCACAGCTTGTGCTGAAGCCCAAAAAATTCTCAAAGGTCCTTACTTGACCAAGAAAGGTTGCGGCACGCCTGAGTATATGGCCCCTGAGATATGGATGGGCAAAAAGTACAGTTTCGCAGTTGATTTTTGGGCCTTGGGCATCACTGTTCACGAAATGATCACAGGGCGTGTAAGTTTTATCCCTCCAACGTCTGCCCTCTAGGCTGAAATACCTCTAGATTCCATGGAACAGTCGTAATTGTGTTTCGAAAGTAGATAAGATAATGAAGTCCCCCTTACGTTTCAAGTCTCGGGATAAGATAGATGAAGATGCCAAGGATTTCTTACAGAAGGCGAGTTGCTAACTGATAGAGATATCGAAGTTTGTCAGCTTATCATCGATGCCTACAATAGATGCTTGTCAAGGAACCCTATAACCGACTATCTTACGAGGCAATAAAAAAACATAGCTTCTTTCAGGACATGTGAGTAGAATACCAAAACCTGTGAAACTATCTCACATCGTTCACTTGCGCTTGAGTAGAGATTGGGACAAAATTGAGTCCCACGCTGTGCCTGCGCCATATATATCATATACTGAGGAGTGCAAGTGCGCTACGGATGCCGACATAGAATGCGTCGAAGCTGGCGAACTTTACGGACCTCTCGATGATCCCCTTCCTGAATTCACTTACTTGTCTCCTCTCCTGGACCAGCCGCCCACCAAGGTCAGCTCCAAGTTCCACATTCGTCAGCTCATGAAAAAAGGCTTCATCAGTCGTGTTTCCAATGGAGAGGACCCTCCTTCCTTGAATGGCGTATCCTATGTCCCGCGATCATGTACTCTTATGTCTGACACGGAGGTCATGGACTACTGGTGGATGGACAGTGACCAAATGGCCTCGTCTCCGCTGATCTCAGAATCTCCTATATTTACCACGTCCCTGACTACATCCAGAGTCTCAAGATGTCAAAGCTCTGGGGCCGTTGTTTTAAAGTGCTTCGCTAGTCTAGCGAGCTTCACCTCGAACTTTGTCAAGTCAGGCTCTAGTTCCCCAACCATCCTGAATTCATCTTCAAGAACTGATGATACCGGACCTCGGAAAGGCAAGTTTAGGATGATACGGTGGTTCAAACGCACTTGGAATCCTATCCCTAAGGTGCAAAACCTATCTGGCACCAAGAGAAAGATCATTGATCTCACTGCCTGATGATAGAACTGCTTTGATGATCAATTTTGTCCTACGATATGTATAAGTAGACCCCAAAGATATTTTACCCTGCTATTGCTATCTTGCTTCCTGTCTTCCTTATGCTGTGTGACCAGCAACTAGACCATTTCCTTGAGATTTGGTGATCCTCCTTGACATACACAGCAAGACTAAGGATTTTGTAATCGTTGGCATGCTAGTGCACTCGCCTTGATGCGTGCACATACAATGACTCGCTGTCCCAAGCCGAGTGCAAACGGGGCGCTGGTCAACTGGCAAAAACATCCCCTTTGAATACGATCCCAAAGGGGATGTATTTGCCATCACTCTACAGCTCGTTATCATTGCTACCTTTGCGCAACTATCTGTTAGACAAGAACGTTGATCATGGTTGATGCAACGTCGTCACGGTTGTGCGGAGTTCAGTCACTTCAAAGAGCAAAATCCCACTTGTAAACTGGTGCTCTTCCACGAAACAGATTCATTGATAGACCGGATCCATTTGAGCAAAGTAAGTAACTTACTTTGTCTCCTTACTGACTTGGATTCATGGTGGGTCAAGTAGAAAGAAAAGAAACCAATTGCAGCTTGGGCCGTCGTGACTTGTCGTGACTCAGTCATATCGGGATATTCCGAGTCTGCGATTATCATATGAGTATTAATATTGTTGCTTGTCAATTGCGTGCATGTCTTTGCCATACATTTTGCCCATTACCACTGTCCAACCCAGCTTTCAGGAGGTTATATCTGATGTTAAGTCTGGTCAAGCACCTTTCGATACTTTCTGGGTATCCTGCTACAAGGAAACAGCCCCCTCGGTGCACGAGAAAATCAAGGTAACTTTGGATGATATAGATAGGGATGCAATCAATTTGGAACCAAAAGACGGATCTCTCAGTATTTCTCACCACGACGCCCAGGTTAGTCGTTGTAATCTCTTCTAAACTCGTGGTGTTGACGACGGTTGCATCCAGGATTTGTATACGATTCAATGTGTATCGCTCAACGTTCCACCTACCCCCCTATTTTGCCCAAGAAAGGAATATATGACTTTAGACAATAATCCAAAGCTTGTATGCCGTGAATGCATCTAAGCTCCAATTCTTTGAATTGACTTTCGGCATGCTCTTGCTAGCCCCAGCATATAACTGCCTTTGATGTATCTCCAGACGGAACTCAATTTGCTGTCGGCTTCCTTAGCGGTACTGTCCAGATCCATCCGACAACTTCTTCGTCAACGCAACCAGAAGTTTCAAGGATCACCGTCGCAAGACCTCATCACAGTTCACTAACTTCTCTCCGTTTCTTCCCATCATCTCGGGTGCTTCTTACTGCAGGAGCGGATTTCACGCTGACGATTTTACCAGCCGAACCTGTACCTACGTCATCTTCGCTTAACTCATCCGTTTCCAAAACTATCTCACCTGTTCGTACACTCAAAGGTCACACACAATCTATTGTATCTTCTGCAATCATCGCCCGCGGACGTAATGTCCTATCGTGTGCAAAAGATGGAACCATCCGCCTATGGGATGTGAGTACATCAACGCAGATTTCCGTGATGACGATCGGCGGAATGGGTAAATTTACCCCTGGGGCATCTATGAGTGTGGGGGATCAAGGTGAATGGAACTTCGCAAAGAACTCATTGAACGGGAGTGGCATTGGTCATCAAGGACACCATTTGGGGAGAACAGCAGAACAAAAGTTTGATGAGCGGGAAGTAGACACTGCTGGCAAGACCGTAGTTTGTGGTCTGCAAGATGGCTCGTTCGAGGTCTTTGACCTAGGGTCCAAACAGTCGGTGTATCACTCCTCATTACGACCAAATGCCCGGCGCTCTGCGTTGACAGCTATTAATTATGCGCCAATGCAATCGTTGCTAGTCACAGGTTCAAGTGACGGTGTCGTCACCGTATATGATACGCGCTCTTTGTCAGAGCCCTTGTTATCTTTCGCCCGAAACTCAGCGTCCATCGAAGACGTTATGTTTATGTCACCCAATGGGCCTCTTTCAAGCACACTCGGCGAATCCAACCTCAGTGGCGGGGTGGCCATTGCAACTGCAGACGGCCTTCCTTATATCGCTAGCATAAAGCCAGGAGAGCCCAGGGTGCTCGGGGAACTGGTGGGCAGTGACTGTGATGGTATTCGAGCTGTGCGGGAAAGTACTGATGGAGATTTATGGGCTGCTGGAGATGATGGCATCGTGAGGAAATATTAATTGTAGTTTGAATATCTCAAAACAAAGCAGTAATGGTTAACAACGTGTATAAGTAGCGTGTTTTACCTTCCTGGATTGCGAACTCTCCTGGCCATATTGTTCACTTGAGTTTTCATTCCACATACCGGATGAAGCACGAGCCAAGTATTTGCAGAATTCTAAGTAATAGCTGTTAAAAACCCAGATTAGAAGGTAGTTTACAAGCGAGAACGAGACTGAACGCACTGTATTTTGGTCCACCACCGCCTTCTGGCACAGTCCAGTTTATGTCCTCTGTTGGAACTTTAATATCACACAATTTACAGTGGATACAATTCTGTGAATTGCCCGTTAGTAAGCGTATAACAGTAGAAGGAAAAATCTGGCAAGTACCTGAGAGTTGATGATCAATTTTTTGCCATCCCATCCTTCCTCTGCACTCGCACCACCTTCATCGTCTACGTACTCGTATACCGCCGCCGGACAAGCCCTACCCAGTAAACCTGCATATTCCCCTACGTTCTCCTTGACATGCTTCTTTCTTAACTCTTTGGACTCGTCTCCACCTTTACACACACGCAAGTGTATCAGCTGATCTTCTGCGTGATTGGTTCCAGTTAGAGCCACTGAGGTGAGTAGATCAGTAGAGAGCGGAGGCTGAAAAGCTGGGTAGTCGATAGGCTTGTGGTGATAAGCACGTTCAGTATGCTGAGCATCATTCATTTTCGAGGTATTACGGAAGGTCCAGGGTGTGCGCCCCTTGAGGAAAAGAGAATCGACACCAGAGTATGCAATGCCACCCCATATGCCTAGTGGGGTGTTGAAACTTCCACGAAGGTTCCTCACTTCATGCAGGTCTGACCACACCCAACTGTTTCTCAGAGCTGTGTCATAACTGCTCATATCAACGCCCTCCGACTCAGACTGTGATGGTTCAGATGCAAGGACATCTGCTGCCGCTTCTGCAGCGAGCATCCCGCTCTTCATTGCGTTGTGTGTCCCTTTGATTTTGGCAACGTTCACAAACCCGGCGGAGCAACCGATTAGCGCTCCTCCAGGAAAGTTCAGTTTAGGGACAGATTGAATGCCGCCTTCGTTTAGAGCACGAGCTCCATATGCTATTCTCGTTGAAGAGCCGGAGAGGAGACGAGTAAAGTACGGGTGATGTTTCATCCGCTGTGATTGTTGGACAAAAGGTAGCACCAGTTAAACACTGTAGAAAATGAACAGCGAGACATAACCTACCTGTAACTCTCTATAGGGGCTCATATATGGATTGGTATAGTCCAAGCCAATGACGAGGCCCAAACTGACGAGACCATCGGCCATGTGATATACCCAACCGCCTCCATATGTTTTATAGTCCAGAGGCCATCCCATTGTATGGATAACTTCTCCAGGACGATATTGACTTGGGTCTACTTGCCATACCTCTTTTAGGCCGATACCATATGTTTGTGGATCGGCATCTTTCCTAAGGTCGAACTTATTGATCAGCTCCTTGGAAAGAGAGCCGTGAGCTCCTTCTGCCACTAAAGTCACCTTCGCCCGGAACTCCATGCCAGGCTCAAAAGAGTCCTTCAGTCTGCCTTGTCTATCGATTCCTACTTCGTTTGTCCGAACCCCCTGCACTGTCTTTCCATCATCTCCGTAAACCACTCCAGCACCCGCAAAGCCAGGGTAAACCTCAACGCCTAGCTCTTCGGCGATGCTGCCCAGCCAAGCAGTGAATCTGGAGAGAGATAAGATGTAGTTCCCGTGATTTGACATCTGTGGTGGATGGGGAATTGGAATGGCCAGCGAGTTTGTCAAAAAGCGCATCTTCGAAGACGTTGCAAGTTGCGTGAGAGGATGATCATCGCGAGATGACCAATCTGGAAGAAGTTCATTAAGAGCACGAGGCTCTATGACAGCTCCAGAGAGAATATGTGATCCTAAAGAGAAATTTTTAGCAGAAGCATCGGTAACATAAAAGTATGATACTTGCCTACTTCAGGTCCCTTTTCAAGGACCACCACTCTGAATTCCTTCCCTTTCTCTTTCTCCAGCTGCTTGAGACGGATAGCTGCACTCAAGCCAGCTGGACCTGCTCCCACGATGCATACATCCACTTCGTCAGAAGCACGTTCTACGGCTGCAGGGTCAAATAACTCTCGTCGCCTGCGACATGTCGTATGGAATGCTCGAAATACTTGGGCGGGCTGCACTCGACGTGCTTGGTTAGACAGCATTTGACTTGCTCTATTCACTGGCTAGACTCCCGAGCACGCAAGGGAAAGATGATGGTGGTTGTGACTAGAATGCAGATACTTGAAATTTCTAACTCTCAGTTGCTGAAGACACTCGGATATCCGAGTCCACGAGTATCAAATGGTATTGCCGGTCATGTGATCGCTGTGTAACCGTGTCACGTGTTATTTCCTGCTCACCCGCTCCGCCACTATAGATTCAGAAACCACTCCCTGATTCCTTTAATTATTCCCTTTCCACGCTGAATCAGCAATGTTTATACAGCATATCCTATTTTGCGCTTGCATTAGCAGCTCGATACCAGCTGACATGAAATAAGAATAATGGCCGCTGCCTTCCTTGGTAATTTCTGTAGGGCGAAGCGATGAAAAGCCAGCCAGAGCTTGAGACTTGTTTCGAGGAAAGTTAGAGAACCTTCAAAAGGCCATCGTACATCGAGTCCCTGGCATCCAACGATAGATGTTTGACCGTGCGCTCACAAGAGTTGGTAGAGCCTCAATCCAGACATCGCCGCAATAGACTCCATACCAAACCAATTGCCCTGGACCACCGTGCATGATAGATCACATCAGCGATCATCCATAGCTGCATTGACAAGAGTAGAGTCAGTAAACTCACTGACACCAGTTTGTATCAAGATGCCAGCCTAATAAATAAAAAGAGTAAAGTGATTAGAATAGATTCCGGGATGCATGGTGCACCTGTCGAAATGACCATCTCTGACTACCAAACAAGCCTGGTTTGAGGGATTGTCGAGAGTCGGCAAGAGTTGTAGATAACACCCTCCCACTCTTAGTGAAAGAAAAAGTAGTCGTCCCAAGAGTCTCGAGGGAAGTGAGGGTTAGTTGACAAGACGAGATTGTGTCGAAAAAGTAAGTGCTCACGAGAACGTACTGCCTTCTCAAGTACAGGCAAGCAGGTGTAAGTCCACAAGTAGTAACCTTGTCGCCGATGTATTGAGCAACAGAAGGACACCGACATGATCGTTTCCCCCCAGGTCTTCCACTTTTAAACAGTCGGTATCCTCTCCCATCAGGTAAATAGATAGACCCAGCAAATCTAAGGTCCCCCAGGAGTCTGGGGCCGTGATGCATGGTTTGGAACGGCCTAGTACACTGAACGAACATGTGGCTCAAGCAGGTTGTGTAGGCTGCTTGAATCCCCACGGAATTACGGACCGTGGTTACAGCCAAAATTTGGAAGAGCTTGTCAGGGGGATTCCAATGATGCATAAATAGCAAATGTACAGCAAAGTACGTTGAATACTATCGCTGCTAGAAATTGTGTCCAAGCATATGCAGGCGGCACGGCACCAAAATTAAGCGATAAGATCTCTAAGCGGCCAACTTGTACTGGGCATGCAGTACTCCATCAAAGGCAGCGAGAAGGCTCAAGCACTCAAGCGGGGAGTGGCAAGAGATGGGGTCAGAGAGTACACTTGTGTTAGCGAATATATCGTTGGAGCTGTTATATTGATACCATAAGCACTGTCAATACTCTGAGAAAGAATTAGCACAAGCTAGGAGCGACTCACAAATATCATGGTAGAGTCTTCATCGTGATGTTTTATTCCGTTTCCGTTGAAGTATTTTAATACCTCGCCCAAAAGTGAGTGGGGTCTCGTAAGAACTGAAGGATATCTCGCAAGTGATGCAATCTGTAGTCATGCTGCTAAGTCTTCGACTGACACTCACGAACTTCAGTCACTCACTGGTCTGCATTGTTGCCTCGAAAGATAAGTGATTGTATATATTGATGCACTACCGGCGTCAGTCATTATTGTCCCTGTATGCTTTATAGGTTCTGCTGCGGGAGGTTATTGAGCATCCCGCGACGTGCGGGTGTAGAGAACGTTAGGATGGGAAGTGACTGTCTGGTCTCTGTCTAATTAGCTGATAACTGTTGTTACTTGAAAACATGAGTGAAGCCTAAGCCTGCTTGATGTTCGTTGGGTTGGAGCGGAATTAAAACGGGAGATCCATTATTGATGATGTCTCGACTTGAAGCTCTGTAGTAGTGCTCTCTCCTTAGAGGCTCTGGGTACTATTGTGTCTTGCTTTGTGACACCTTACCTGTAGTAGGACCATGTCGAAAGACCTGTAGAGAAAATAGATAGCTAACTCTTACATTCGTGTATCTACTATGGCGAGTGCCAGCCACCAGTAAAGAAAGAAGTTCAGACGTGAGATTGTAGTGCAATAAGAACGGGGAATTTGAAATTTGCAAACGTTGCCTTGGGTCGCGTGAGCGATATGTGACGTTGTAACGTGCGTCCTGTCACGGATGCAAGACTCGTCACTCCCGCGCTCTGCGGTTTCTCCCTGCAGCGCCTGCAACAGTGGAGCCATAGGAATTTCTCAGTTTTTACCTCACTCTTGTCCAGTGGATAAGGCATATCCGAACAATACCAGACAAGACTTCAAACCAATATCGTTATTGATACCTACAATTTCTTTTCTGGACTTACGGGCTTGTAACCTTTGTATAGATATCGTTCATGACAGGTTTCTCTGCCATACCTATCGCTGAACGAGACTTGCCAGACGATGATTCTCAGTGGGCAGGAGAACCAAAGATATTAGGTCCGCGATGGGCTAACCTTCCTACGTTGACTGTGGGTCTTCTCGGAGTACAAGTATTTTGGTCTGTAGAGATGTCGTATGGTGAGTGGTATTGCAATTGCTCTATTGCTATTCTTCAACTGTGGACTGACTTGCTATAGCTTCACCATACCTCCTTTCTCTCGGCCTCACCAAGTCCTGGATGGCAATTGTTTTCCTGGCTGGACCACTCTCAGGCTTAATCATGCAGCCACTCATAGGTTACTACTTATCGCTGAAGTAGTGACATACCTCTAAACAATGACTATTGATTAGGTGTGCTGGCTGACAACTCAAAATCGCGATTCGGCAGGCGGCGGCCTTTCCTGCTAGTTGGATCTGTTTTGTGCTCACTTGCAATGCTACTTCTAGGATATACTCGTCCTATCGCCACCCTCTTCACCAACTCAAATACATCTGCGGTATGCTGATAATATTATACTGTTCTGTACATACCTTTGATTTTTTATACATTGTGTGATTTTTCGTGTGTGCCAGAATGATACTCTAACCATATGGTTTGCTGTCCTCGCTATTTACTGTATAGACTTCTCGATAAATGCTGGTCAGTCACCTAACTGCTTCACCATATGTCTTGAACCCTGACTGACTAATATCTACAGTACAGGCGGTAGATCGGGTTTACTCGTTGACACGCTTCCGACTGCCAAACAAGCCAGTGGAAATGCTTGGGCTGCCCGAATGCTTGGCATAGGCAGCGTTGCAGGTTTCTTTGTGTATGTAACTTCCTTCTTCTCCCATGTACGTGAAATAACGCTCTGTTGCAGGGGAAACATCGATCTTCCTCGTTTGTTCCCCTTCTTTGGCACAAAGCAGCTTGAGGTTCTGGCCGTTATAGCATCGCTGCTATTGATCTCAGCGCACATATTGACATCATACTTTGTCAAGGAAAAAGTTTTACTGTCTTCTTCGTAAGTGACTATTATTAATAAGTGAATAAATGCGTAGAAACTTACGAGAGGGTTAGAGTAGCTGCAAAAGGTTTCCGTAGTGAAATACGTGTTTTGTGGAATAGTTTGTTCACTCTCCCTAGGGCTATAAGACAGATTGTATGTATTTCGTACATCTTGTAAGCTTGCTTCTCACCCACCTTTACAGTGCATTATCCAATTTTTGTGAGTTTCGCTTGGCTGAGCTAATTAAAGCACTTACCCATGACCGTCTCAGTGCATGGTTAGCCTGGTTCCCTGTCCTATTTTATACAACAGTATATATCGGCGAACTCCACAAGCGGTCTTCACCTGTGCCAGAAAATGATGACGCTGCCCTTGTTCTGGATGCTGAGGCGACCCGGCTCGGTTCCCGTGCTCTTTTTTACAGTTCAGTGGTGTCCCTCGTTGCGAATGTGATCCTGCCTTTTTTCGTCACTGAAGCAGGGCGAACCAGTACTGCCCTTAGCCCCGTCGCCACTAGAGGAGCATGGACACGGTACATTCAAGTGCATCTATCCAGCTTATGGGCATCATCACACCTCGTTTTCGCTGTATGCATGGCTGCCACATTGTGAGCGCTCTCTCCCCATGGGACCTCGTTTCAGATTGCCTCACGATCTTCTTCGGCCGATTGTATCTTTTATTTTGTTCGGAGATTAGCTTCACTTCTAGCGTGTCAGGTGCTACATTCATCATGGCGACTACAGGTTTTTCTTGGGCAGTCACTCAGTGGGCGCCGTTCTCCCTGGTACGTCATTTTTGTTAGGTTAACCTGGGAAGTCTAACCTCCTTCTGCGATTTGTATTCATTCACAAATTATAGCTTGCAGAAGCCATTCTCTCACACCCCATGGTTGACGATGCGGGGTTAATTCATCTAGCGGACACGCGTTCGAGTCGAAGGCTTCATGCAGAGAATGATGAAACGCAGCAGCTGATTGAATCTCAACCCCAGGACGATGATGACACGTTCTCGCGATCGTCCTCCCCAGAACTAGAAAGGACTACGCCCCAGAGTATATTGAGAAACTCCAGGGCAAGGCTCAGCAGGGTTGATGTAGATTCAGCCGTTGAGTTCATGCAGCATGACCAAGACGGATTCGAAGCGGATATACTGAATAGGAAATCAAGTGGTGACTTGAGTTCCCAGGCAGGCGTCATCCTCGTGAGTGGCCTCCGTTTTTGCCCAGTTGTTTTGATCTTCAAATGCGTCTTATCACCATCAGGGAATTCATAATATGTTCATCGTCGTGCCACAGTTCCTCGTGACTGGTATTTCATCGATAATCTTTGCGATCTTTGAGCCTGATAAATCCATCCTCCATGGACATCATCCTGGAAGCACAACTGCTGCGAATAATACTGTCCAAGCCGCATCTCCGGATAGCACATCAGGAAATCTATTTCTACGACAGGAGGAAACCGACATTCCAAACACTGGTCCGAATTCAGTTGCAATCATTTTTAGGTGAGTTACGCCTATACTTCCCGTTCCAGGAGCCATGGCTTACAAGTATCTCTGGTCTTAGAATTGGAGGGGTAGCAGCTGCTATCGCATTCGTGCTTTGCTGGCGGCTTGCAAGGGAACTGAAGCATAAATGAGAATCGGTGACTTGCAATATATTTATGTTACAGACTTTACTAATTTACATCACGTGTACAAGAGCATGTTTTCTGCGTCTCTTCTTGATAAACGTACACATGAGATTCCGCTATTTGCTACTATTAGAACACCGTCCCGTCGCTTTCTATATCAATGGGAGGACCGCCTGTTTGCGGACGTCTTTGTTTAGCTATCTCTCTGCCACCCTTCCAAGTAGCACTCTCCAGCACTTGGGCGAGGGTCAGCTGAGTCGACGATAGCCCTAATCTGTGTCGAAGGGCATCCGCAATACGATCACTGATGGCTCATATTAGTATCACGTTGACCAGTAAATTAAACTGTGACTGACAGTTCGATGATGGTCATCGCTCTCCACTCTACGATTGCGGGGTGAGATGGCGGTAAGCGGGGAATTCCAGTGGAGAGATCGGGATAGAAGGACGGGGAAAGTATGTTTGAGCGAATTGTTAACACTCCGAAATCGACAAGGAGACCTCCTAAAGCCTCGTTAGGTAGTCGGGTCGAAAGGCGGAAGTGAATTCTTTACCATTTCTATATTCGGGTAAACCAGTCATGTCTTCCTTGCCTTCGAATGTCCACTGCAAGATCTTCTCGATCGGCTCGACGAGACTGTATGTGATCCATCCTGTTAGTTTGTGGAACGGCACTAAGTCGCCTGCTTCCACTTGTGTGACAGACTTGAGAGCCGAACAGGGCCAAACATCGCCCAGAGGAAGGCCTGCCAAGGATGTCCTCGCGGGCCAGATTAGGGCGAGGCCTTCAATCAGTGTGTGCCATAGAGACGATATATGGACTCGTCTAATCGATCCTTCGAGTATAGATTGGGTCTCAAGGAAGTCTGTATAGAAGTTCAGGGTTCTGGTCAGATGAGAGTATTGACATCATGATACCAAGTATATTTCCAGGTCTGGCATCCTTCCCAAAGAATTGAGGGCTTGATTTGAGGGCCTCACTCAAGTTAACCAACAAGGAAGTGCGTCCATCAAGTCCTACCATAGGGTTACTATCATTTACCTGCAAGGCTTCGGCTGTCTTTGCGGTGGTGATCTGAGACAATCCTTGAGCTGCATACAATCAGCATCAGTAGAAGAACTGATGGGGCAATGACGAAATCCGTACAATCCACTCTATAAGGCTGTGTTTTATCTCCGGAGAAAAGCCCCTCAGTAAACATGTGCACACTGGCGACACCTAAACCTTCAGAACGACTATATTTCTGCTTTGACTCCTTCTCGAAGAACGACCACTCGCTGCCTGCTCCTGCGTCGAGCAGAACAGAAACAAGAAAAAGATCGATCAAGCGTTTACATATTTCTTTATCGTCTGGGGGGTTGCTTGAGGCCTTCCATCTGGCTATCAAGGGTTCGACACGAGGACAGCCTGCGTCAAGGTGCCTCCATCGGCCATGAGGAGGAATCTGATGTCGTAAAGCTGAACAAGATGATGAGAATAGGCGAAGGGAACATACCGATGCGAGATTAGTTCCAAAGTCTCGCTGCAGATCACATGTCATCATGCATCAATGTGTGTTCTGAAGGCTGAGGATGGAACATACTTTGATGATTTGTTCACAAAACGCTACAACATCTGTCTCTTTTTGGGGGTGATATTCGAAGTATTCGAGCTTTCCTAGCTTTCCTAGCTCATAAACTTTGGTACATCTGTCTCTGATGGAAGGAAGAGTTCGCAAATAAACAGCCTGCTCTTGGGCGCTGGTTGTGGTGTTCAGGTTCATGGTTGAACTGCAGTTTACACCCGATTTACACATCTTACTACTAAATCCTTTTTTGGGAATGGCCAGAATGGATTTCCTTATTCGATGGCCTTGAGGATGTACTGCAGATATGCATTTCTCGAAATATGTTCACCATGCTTTGAGAAATGCCTCCCGGCTACTCCTCTGAATACATATCCAGCCCTGGAACACCCTAGTGATACACATACCGCAACTGGTATTAATATTTGGTGCAATTTTGGGTCAGGAATAGCTATAGCGCGTTTCTTTATTTACAGGTCACGCCATCATGATGCTGTGAGCCATTGGCATGTAATGTATCTATTCACTGGCAAACGCAGTTTCAAGTTTGGCTCATGTCTAACGTTAAAACTAATTCCAAAGGTGGATCGTGTACAACGTGTTTAGAAGTCCCACCGCAGAAGCTATGTTACAGTCATTCCCGCGAACCAATGTCTGAGCATTATCTGGATTAACCTCATAATGGCACTGTGCTATTGTGATAGATGTGGTAAGTGCTTTTTTCTATCCAATGAAATAATGATCCTTCCGCGCCAGATCTCCACGTTGAGGCGGGGTGCCCTGCGATGAGGCGACTGTCATCGGTGCTCCGTAACTTTCGGCGTCATATGCATATGGGAAGATTTACGCGCTGTTCCGTTACAAAACACGAAGGCCCATCACAAATGTCATGATGATGTTGAGTCTGCACGTTTGTCTCGGCGAAATGGGACTGGCAGGCGGGGATTTGCCTCAATGTACTGTGTCGTTAGACCCTGTGATTACTCCATTTCCCCCTGCGCAGCAACCAAAGCAGATACGTCGAGGCTCAATTGGACCCGTCCTCAGACACCCAAAGCCTGCGACGCTTGCAAACACAGCTGTTTACGTTGTTGCCCACGCTCATACGTCCCAAAAAGCCATGAACTGCTAAAAAGCAAATGCCTGGAATTGCCGCCTGTCTGAGAGTGCGAAAAGGGCAAGGATCTTAAAACAGGGGTGGCCGGAATAGTATCCGCATGTTCGAAATCAAGGTCTCTGCCTAGATCAAATCCTTCCCTCGTTGTTCCCTCGAGGTGGGATTAGAGAACTCTGATCAGATAAATGATGGAAGAAGGGCGCCGTTTTTGATTTCATATTAAGTTATTCAGGCCTATGGTAACTACCGCTACCCCACATATTATATGAAGAGAAGATCATGATCCCTGTCTGGAACAATGGTAACACAGTGTGTCCCTCCTCTGAGTGACAGTGGTTTCCGCTCTGTCCATCCTAAGAACAAGGTATGAGGTAAAGCATGATGCGGAACGTGAAAAAACTTACCACTGCTGACATGTTGATGGACAACCTGCACAGTTTCGAGGATGAGCAGCACTGTACCGACAATGGGCAGAGCCACAGTCAACCTGGCGGAACGGCGTCATTTTCGGCATATATGTTCGACACGATAAACATACAAGTACCTTTCCGTCTGTGATTGGCTCGTCGTGGCCACATTGATGTCTGGCACATTGCACTTGTCGGTGACACATTTTTCGAGGATAATAAAGTGTTATAAAAGTTAGATATGAGAGTAGGTCGTCGAAAATTTGACCAGTGTGTAGTCTGGTAGCTCGCTTTCTGGAGAGGGCTTCGAAGATGGAAAAACAGAGGTCTTGTCTGTGGTATTTTATACTTACAAAAACCCCTGAACCCGGGTAGCCTTGAAAAGTGGGGAAGAGCCGAGCAGACTCATCAGACTAGAAACAGCACATTAATTACGGTGCTGTCTCATACCGGATAATAGGATTCATAGAAACTGAAGTGTGAAGGGCTCCGGATTTAGTGGCTTATAGCGCGCTGAACTCCCTCAACTCCACAAAGGCGACAGAAGTCGATTGAATAAGATTTGGTTCCAATCCTTCACTGATTGATAACTTGAACGTGGAAACATGCATTGTGATAGTACATAAATCTGATGTGAAGAAAGTAACATGAGCATCACGGGGTAGCTTGAAAAAACCATGAAACCAATAGGAAAACAAACATTTCAAGAAAAGGATCACCTCAATTGGTCTATTGGATCTCCACCTGACCATGCTACGTCTCGTGCCCTCCAAGGAATCATCGCCACGTCTTCTGATACTCCTTCTTGTTGGCGAACATATGCCGATTTCGACAACCTGCCCAAAAATGAAGTATAACACATGGAACATGTGGTCGATCTAAGACGTCGCATGTGGAAACGCTCTCGTTTATGTCATCGACGGTAAGAGCGAAATGCAATTTTAGTTTTAAGTGCCTGCACAAAGTAAATATTAGACTTTTAGGGACTACGCAAGGTAAATGAGATCGATCTCCAATGTGTCCATACCTTTTCCCAGAGTGCCAAAGAACGACTAAACCCTCATGTATTTGAGAAATCATAGAGAAATCGCGGTAATAAGTTCGCTAGAAAGACGTTGCGTTAAGGTTGACATTCTTGAGCGAGGTACCTGACGATGCGTGGCTTCTCTCTCCACACACGTCCCGAGGCTTCGGCCAGCCAAAACAAATCATAAGGGGACGGAAGGGTACAGAAAGCCAATTACTCCAAGGTAGATCAAAAGCGGGGTTACTAATGAAGGGGGGAGCCAGTAAACGGTCATTGGACCACAACACGCACATCATGGACACATCAGTATAATTAGCGCAAGCCACGGACTGAAACTGACATCAATGTAACAGGCTCATTAATGTTTGACTTGGTTGGAAATGTTGGACGTACTAGTACATGGCCTTCCTTTGGGGCATAAATCGAGACTAGAGCCGGAAAGGCAGGTCGAGTTTAACAATCCAAGATACTCTTTCTGCAGCAGAAACGTCGCACTCATGCTCTCAACCACTCTTCTGCCCAAAATTGGTGTTCCCACCAATATCCGCCGGTCTTGACGGCGGAAACATGTCGGCCTGCTGCATTAGGTGCCAAAGACTGCTGAAGATACCAGATCTCCGTAACTCCCATTTGTCGCAGATATGTTGCCATGCGATTATAATTCAACCCCACGGACTGAGGACCGTGGCTATCGTCGGAGAGGGCAAATCGACCTCCGTGTTGGATAATGAGCTAGAGTCGATGGTGAGTTTGGGGGCGCAAGGGACGCGTAACTCCGCATACCTCTAGGACATCTTCCCCTGGATATGCAGTCTTCCAGCCCTTTTTTAATGCAGCCGCGTTAACTTCGAATAAAGCGCCATAGCCGATGGCGAATAGAACATTCCTTTCCAGCTTGGACCAGGCTGAAGGATAATCCTTGAACTGTATCAATGGATCATAGAGACGGCATAGATCGATGTGACCTATAATTTCCGGTTGACAGCGCTTGAAGAGCTCATATTGAGAATCAAAGTAAGCGGAGAGAAAGCTATCCATTTGGTCGGTTGCAGCATGTAGACCTTGGGCCTGATTCTCTACCGAAAAACTGAATAGCGCATTTTGAAATGTAGTGCGATCGAAGTCGATGGGAATGGAATTGACATGATGCAGAGAACCCACGACATAATCAACACGCCCCGCAGTACGTTTCAGAAGATCATCGAGATGGTCGAGATCAGTGGGGGTGATAAATTCGGTCTCGAGCCCAACTAAAAGGGTTATGCGAGAAGCATAGGCAGTTTTAAGACGGTGTGCTTCATCGAGAAAGTCTTCGAATTGCTTCAAGAGGACATCAAGCGACAAACCATCCTATTTGTACTAGCCGGATTAATCAGAAGACAGCTGGACAAGCACTGCCAGTCACCTCTTCTGGGTAGAGATCATCCAATCTATAGCGAGGAACATGTTCTGTGAGACCATAAAGCACAAAACCTTTGCTGAGTGCGGTGAGCACGACATCCTCCAAGAGCCCGGATGCATGTTTGCAGAACTGGCCTGAGTGGGAGTGATGAGAATGAGGCATTGGGAAACAAGAAGAAAAGCCTTGCCACTGACCGCTGATTAGGATTTTAGAGTGGGACTCGCTTAGAATCTTCTGATAGACCCCGGACACGCTGCTGGACGCCGGATGCTTCCGTACCACGAGATCATAGAGAGCACTACCTCTAAGCCACCGATGGCTCTCGACTGTTCGAGCCCTTGCGGCAAGCAGCACTCAATGACTCAAATGCGAGGCAGTCCCTGACCAGAAAAAAGGGCTCAAAAACGTTCAAAGCGGCTGATTCGTACGTATGGTCTCTGTAAATTACATGCATAAGTGAATGTCTGTCTATCGAGTTAGATGCACGTAGATGGAGATGATAATAATACTGTAAAGATAGCTGCATGGTTATTAGTGTTGTCTATGTGGTGCGTGATATATGCAGTCGTCAGTGTACCAAACCTCGCGAACGTTAGTCGTGCAAATCGTGTGCTTCAGTCCTGCTGATTTCTTTTACGTCGGACAAAAATGACTCTCGAAATGACCATCAGTATCAAACCGGCAGAGATGCATATCTGCATCAGCGGGTGAGCACGATGATGACAATATACAAAGACACCGATGACTCACCCCTGAAAATATGATAGCCGAATTCCAACTGTATGCACGTCCCAGTATTGCTCCGTTCACTGGCGTGCCAATGAGCATGGCTACAGCCACGACAGAAAATGCTATTCCGATTCGGATTCTAGAATGCAACATGCCAGGTCACCACAAGGGGGCAGGCAGGTAACTGGAATAGACACTCACCCGATCTCTCCCATATGGCGACAGAGCGTGGCTAGAAGAGAAGGAATGAGGGAAACGTCTAGTAGAAACAAGCATTCAGTAGGTTTCAATGCCCGCAAAAATACGCACACACATGCTCCTGATGAGAAACCAAACAATACTGCCAATGCATATACGGATCCCGTGTTATTGGCGCCAATAAGACCAAACAGAGTGACTGCAGACATGAAGATGCTTGGTAAAAGCATGTTGTACACTCCTATACGATCAGCCAAAAATGTAGGTATCACCCGACCAACCAAGCTTCCTGCATTGAGCATAGCCAGCTAATGGGTGTGGTAAGTACTTGCTAGCGTAAGAAAGACCCATAAAGAATGCATACTGAATAGAATGCGAGCTGATCACTGATGTTATGTGCCGTCGAGAAGAGCTCCAGATAAAAAACTGAGGACGGTATGAAACTCGTGAGGAGATACTATATGTCAGGTTGATTGGTTTGCGTACATGGAAAGAACATCCCAACATTGACTAAGAATGCACTGATAATGAAGTGACGATCAGTGGAAATTCATTACATCAATATATTCGAAACCGTACCCTGCTATGGACCATATATACGCGCCATCCGTAAGAATATCCTTGATATACGTGGAACCCGTGGAGCCCGTGGACGATGGCATTTTCGGAGGCGGTCGTGTCTTCATCAAAAATTTCGCGATGAATAGCAACCCGGCGACTAACGCAGCGCTAGCACGAACTCCGTTTGCAAAACCGATTCCAGATTCAGCGAAGAGTATATTGAGCATGATTGGGAAGATTATTCCGCCCGCTGAAGCACCAGACACCACGATACCTGTAGCCAGCGCTCGTCTACGCTTGAAGTGATGAGCAACGATGCTCAACGAGGGCACATACAACAGTCCTTGCCCGATACCCATCCCGACACCATGACTCAAGAAGATCTATTCACAGTTTTATCGATATAACGATGAGAAGATAATAAAAAGTACCTGATAATATTGGCCCGGTTGTACGAGTGAAAGCATGAACATCGAGAAGACATACAAGATGATCCCTATACTTGATAGGTGATGGCTACGATTGTACTCGTCATTAAAGCTGGAAGTTTGATTTCACTGAGAATAAAGACTTACAAGTAACCGGCATCAAATGCTTTTCCGACTAGCGCTCCGGGGGCATATAGCATGAATAACTGGAAGCTACCTATCCAACTGGAAAGATTGATTAATTTGATTTGGATTAACTGCAATTCCCATTGTCCCAACCTTATGTCGGACGCCGTTCTATCTGAGAGAAGGACGCGGGTGTAATAGTCTGCAAAAGGAAACAAAATATGCGTAATTACGACTGTGAGACTGGACGGAATTCAACTGAAGAACTCACCTTGGTAAACCCCAAATGCGTTGATGTAGCTGTCAAGGCCGTGACAAATAAGCGGTGCTATTGTAACTAAGTTCTCTGCGAAGAGGCATACCCAAACGTGCAGAAGTTTATCATACATCTAAAGCATGTTTAGCACAACAAAGCGACTTCAAGGCGAATAACACATACGCTCCTGCGACAGTCAACCAAGCCTCCATACCTCCATCTGGCGGCGCTGCGGCAGACACGGGCGCCTGCTGGCTCTCGAGCTGCTGGTGGTCCTTCTCGAGTGTCTCATGGCATCCTTGGACGGGTGTGGCAGTGATCGTGCGGTCTTCGCTGTGGTTGGACATAGTGTGAACCCCAAGCAACGTCGAAAGTGATGCTACAGAGGAGAGGATGGAGGTGGGAGACAAGAAGGGCTCGAGTGCCAAAACTCGCTGGATCCTCGTGGCATTTCGTGTATTGCTATCAGACTACCGAACAACGTCTGGTTTCCCCTTAAGCTTCCTGTTGCCTGTTTGTTATTTGCCAAGTATTTCCGGAGTTCACATCTCTGTCTTTTCATGGTCACGCCGCCGGCCGCGGTATTTCCCTTGCGAAAAAAGATCGGGAACTCACGCAGTCACGTAATTAAAATAATAGACAAAGAAACAAATTATGGTTTTTGAGTTGCTAAACAGCCCCGACAGCGAACATGGGTCAGACGGCATGGGTCCATGTGGGAGCTGAACACACGCAATACAATAACAGGTCGCTCCCATGCCCATTTTTCAGGAAAAGTACAAGCTTTCTCATGCTGAAATCGGAGACCCTAATTCGCGAGAACTGATTGCAAACTGGCGTTATTAACCTTCTCAAGTACGTCAAAAGGACAACTTCGACTTCTAAATAGGGCGTGGAGCGTTCTTTGAACTCGCCATTTTAATCGGTCCTGAGGCTGTAATGGCACGTTCGAGAGCCTGTTGCCGGCCACCAGGAGTTCCTTCATTTGTAGTACTAGTCTCAGAATGAGATGATGAACATCTATTTGAGCGATGCCGGCTGACAACACTTTCCAACTTGATACAATGTCAGCTGGTGAATGCGACTCCTACACTGTCTGCGGATCCATTGTCCGTGTATAGTGAGATTCGGACCAAGGATTCACCAATACCCCAGTTCTTTATTATCCGCATCTTTCACAATACTTGGCCGTAACCTACGCAGCAAAGGAAAGGCTAGGCATGAAAATCGTGCGGATCGCATGCTTTGAGACCTGGGCCCTTATGAAAAACCGTAGACGGCAATGACTCATCACCCTTCCAGCCCTAGGCATTTTATTCACTGCCTCTGCCCTCGTTGCGAGCTCCTCCCGGAAAAGGCGGACGGGTAGGAGGCGTCCTACTCCTTGAGCTGCCAGGCATTGGACTCGACCGCCTAGACGAGGTGGGCGTTGGTCCTGAACTTCCAGAGGCCCGCCCTCTCAACGAGGACGACGGTGTGCGCAATGGGGTTGTTCCTGCGGGATACATCGCTGGCGGAGGATAGCCTTTATTCCAAGGCATCTTTAAACGAATCCATCCGATCCATGTTTTGGATGCAGCCGTCCGCTCGCGCTCGTCCCGTTTCCGCTCAAATGCGGAACGGTAACGCTCGTACGACTCACGAAACGGGCGATCCACTCGAGAGGAGAATATGAGTTCACCACGCGGATTGCTTGACGGAGGTATAGGAGAAATGGGGATAGACGAGTTCCGCTCGACGTTTGCTCGGGTGGGAGAGTGCTGCCTGGATCCAGAGTCGGGTGGAATTGGTGCAGGTCGAGGAAATAGAAACGACAGCGGGTTGAAGGAGATTTTTGAGCGTAACGAAGGTGTGCGCATGTTTAAATACATGTTAAAATTTCGCAAAGCTTTGTTAGCGTGAGGAACATATCTGTAGACGAGGCAGTCTGTAACACAGAACAACTGATTCCAGGGAGGAGCATACATACCGATTAGCGTACGCGATTTTTTCAGAATACATACCACTAGCAAAGAACAAGACTAGAGTGGTCACAGATACGAATAGTAAACCTGACGCAAGGTGCGGATGAGGGGTGACCTCTTTGTCGACAGTGTAGATCTCCGGTAGAGCCTTCTGAAGCACGAGCTTGTAAGGCATAGTAAGGAAGGCGGTCTGCAAGAGAACCTCCGAAAGTAAGAATCCAATAACGAGTATAAGTTGTCCTAGAAATACTGCAACGTGGAGCGTCTCAGATGAAACATACACTGCAGACACAGACATACAGAGCGTGACGCACACTGATAACGAGACTTTCTACGTTGCAAATTTGCAGCATTTGTCTTTAATCGCTCTTCAAACAGGAGCAAGTCGCGATAAGTTGCAGGGTCATTGGGTGGGTGAAAAGAAGTCTTTGAATGAGGTGGGGTGGGTCGACGGGCCATACATGAAGTCAAGAATCAGCGACACCGCGATAGATAATAAGGCTCCAGATGTTGTATATTTGACAATATAAAGTATAACCGAAATCCAGGACAGAGCCTATAACGGCGCCGGTAAGGAGCTTTCGTGCCAGTGTTTGGTTGCAGTGCGTAGACTGGAACCAATTTGGACCCTAACCCTAACCTCGGTTACCTCACGTGGCAAGCTGCAGCGTGTCTGACCTCAAGGTGCTGGCGGAACCACAACATCGTCGGGCGCTCTCTACGTCCACTGACGACGTTCACGATTTTCTTATTCTTTATTTCACAGCTTCAGATCATTCCTATGACTGTGACTATACTTGCGTCTGTATCTCTCCTTGCGCTGGTCGTCACCGCACGTCCCATCATACCCGAGGCTGAGTTGTAAGTTGTAACGTGTCAGTGTCACTCAAGTAGATTTGCAGTTGACCTAGTAATAATAGCAGTATTGGCGTGTCCACTGATGTGCAAAGTACAGTGCAAGCTGTCTTTCAGTCTCGCGTAGGGTGAGCTGGTCCTAAATATCTAATAACTCGCATTCCCGCTCAGTTCTTTCGGCTCCAGTCACCTCCCAGATGCTGCTTCTGGACAAAGTGGTACTCTGGACGTGAAAGTCATATCTGCAGATGAGCAGAATGAGTATCTCTCGCAATTAGATGATGAATCTGTCATGGCAGTCGTGCCTTTGACTACCAGCGATTCACAAACTGAAGAGGAGAAGAAGCTCTACGATATGTTGAGCAAGCTAGACGCGGCGGATGGCGGATTCCGCGTCTGGCGCCAGGACGAGGACATTGCGAGTCTATCAAGGCTCGCATCGCCGAATACGGACCTCGCCAAGATGGATGAGAATTCAGAACGGAGTGAAGACTCGACTTTATTGCCACCTTCTGAGATGTCTCTGATGAATTCTCCTCCAATTCTCGTGGTGGTTTTTTCCTGCATCGCTGCCATCTTAGCGTTATCTTGCATCGCGCTAGTGCTCTACATCAGTAAGCTAATGCAATCTCGCGTCCTCGCCTCGCAAAATGCTTGGGAGTTGTTGCCCCGACTCGAAAAGCAGCATGGCGTGTTCTATGCTGGACCACCCTCGAATGGACCTTTGTTAGAGGAGAAAAGCGCGCTATATGCTGAAGAGAACGAGAAAGTAGAGCAGGCTGTTGCCTTGCGTGATGACTTGCTCGATGCACAGAGTGACGTGGCAGACGGTGCCAAACTCTGCAGCCCCGAGAAGCCTCGTAGTTTTCTTCTCAGAGTTGACCCGCCCCAAGAACTTCTAGACGAAGAAGACATCGACGAGAAGTTCCATGACGCGCTAGACCTCAGTCCCCTTCTCCCCACCCTGGAATTATCTTCGCATACCACCGATATAATTGGAAGCCCGAACCTCATTTTGAAGAACATATCCTCGGACGATGTCTTCTCTTCTGCATCCCGTTCACCTGATCGACGTCCGCTTCAAATGCGTGATGTTTCCTCGTCTCCGGTATCTCGCCCTTCATGGTCCCTTCGCGCAGCAGGGTCACCTTCCCTGACTGTTGCTCCCCAGCTGCAACCACCTTCCGAGGACTCGTCAGCACTCGTGTTTTCTCGCAACCGTGCATACCGCGCAGTCCCAGAATTTGATTTAGCTTTAGCTATGCAGCTTCGGCCTGGACTCGGCATCGGTGCTGATCCAGCGTGGATGGTTCGATTTTTGATGGCTATGTTTGGCTGGTTCACAGTTCTCTTGACTGGAAGCCGCTAATTAAACTCACTTCACGCAATGTTACTCAACTCCACGGATTCTGGCATTCCCCAAGTCAACTCAAGTCGCGCCCCGCGCCTCAGTTCACATGTTTGCTTTTACATTCCATTCTAGAAATCTTATGTCCGCATCATTAGCAGTTATGGAGTTCATTTATACGCAATGGGACCGTCGCTCGTTCATATTTTCATATTTCCCCCGCATCGCATTTATTTGCATTACCGTCACCATCATGCAAGTTGCACTTATATTTCAAGTACTAGTACCCACAATTCATGTGGAGGTATGGATTGACTTTTGTCTGATCCTTGTTTTACTGCTATGTTCCTATATCCTTCGCAAGTGCAATGTCAATATCGTCGATTGTGTCTTTCTACTACTATGTTTGCCTGTGCATGTGCATTAGATAGTCTTCGACTTTTTGCCATCTTGCCATTGTGGTTTAAGCTGGTATATAATTATAGCCTTGAAGTTGTTTTGTTCCACAATATAAATGCCCACAGTAATTTTATCAATTATATGGAGGTTCACCGCCAGCAAACGCGAGCTACAAGACTGCCACTGAGCTGAAATTAAATATTACGTAATCGCTACTAGGGTCTTATTGAGGCTGTATGCAGTCGCTACCAGTCATACCACGATCCTCATCCATTCTGCTATAGTTCAGACTTCTGTCTAGAATTCCGTAGAAATCGACAGGACAACAGGAAAAAGTTAATTACTTCAGTCATCACACAAGATTTATAGATCTGCAACAGATACACACATTTGGCAAGCACGACTCCCATCACAAACGCAGTATACCCATCTGCCAAAGCACTGCACGACACTTAACGACACCCTCAACGGCCCTACATCTCTGAACATAGTTGAGGCAGATTGATATAGCAGAACACGCTCTTCCAGCAGCTTTAGAAGGCCTGACACATAGAGCATGGTTTACGACAAGGATGCATTGGTATGCACACTAACTGGAAATACGATAATTGGAATTGTCGTTGAAATGTTTGAGTATAGTGGGAAACAGGATACGACGAATCTGTTGAAGTCAACCAGCGTGCCTTGATTGACAAAGTGCTCGCTCGATATTCTGGGGAATTTACTGGTGCGCTTGCGTGTTTTATAAGCTGCAGCTCGTTTCATAAATTCAAATATCAATAATTTCTAGTTTTTAGAGAACTTCTACAGAACTCAGATGATGCTCAATCGACTTCAGTGGAGATTCGATTTGAAACTGAAGACTATGTGAAGAGGAAGTCTGGCAAGATTGCACAGGAGTACTACACTGAGAAGCCAGTTCTTTCCGACTTGAAAACTACGGTAGTATGTTACGTTTTTACTCTTGACTCATGTACATACCGTGAACTTTCATTTTATCAGGTTTCACAGTGGACATTCAGAAATAATGGCATGGCTTTTAGAAATGAGGACTGGGATCGTCTTAGGAAAATCGGTAACTTCCACAAGTGTATGCTGTTGTTCCGTTACTCAGTTTCTCAATAGCGGAAGGCAATCCAGATGAGGATAAGATTGGTGCCTTTGGAGTTGGTAAGTAAGATTTGTGGTGAAGTCCTTCCACATCAGTGCTCACACTGAGTTGTACAGGATTCTATAGTCTGTTTTCTGTCACGGAAGAGCCTTTTGTGACATCTGGGGGTGAGATATATATTCTATAGTATCACATCGACTCTGACCTCGTAATGTGAAGATCGCTGGATGCGCTTTTACTGGAAGGATAATAAAGATCAAGTGAGTACAATGTTTTGGAAGTCTTTAACACTCACAAATATCTCCTCAAGCTACGTGTAAAACGTGGCGATTTACCCTCTGAGGGTGGTCCAGACCCTTGGACATCATTCGAAATGACTCTAAGAGAAGCTGCTCCAATACCGAAAGCATTTGACTTCACGCGATTTTTGGCCTCCTCAATTACATTTATGGCTCACCTATCAGATATCAGCGTTTATTTTGACGACCAACGTTTGACACGTCTGACCAAATCTACTGGTATCCCAAAGGACCTTGGCCTTCTGAAGGGCCTTAAGAATACTAGCGGTTTGGGAATAATGAATGTCAAGGGTATCAATTCTACCCGTAAGTCATTTTTGGCATATGCCCTCGTCTTACACTCACCAAGCAACAGAGATGAGGATTAAGGCAGAGGTTATGGAGGCAGTTTATTCTGTAGGAACAGAGAAGCCTTCCATTACTGCAGTGGTCAAGCAAAGCAAACCATCAACGCAAGGAGGATTCTTTTCTTCACTTCTCTCGAGTTTTACCGGGACTACGACCCCTCAGCGCACGGCCACACCCCTGCCTGCGCCGCCCGCAGAAAACAAGAATCCTACGGAGGTCCATGAGACAAGTGTCACACTATTGATATTTTCGGCAGATGTAGATGTCCGATTGGATAAAAAGATGGTGACCGAATTGAATCGCTCCACGAAAAAAAATCCTCCGCAGCAGCTGAAATACAATCTTATATATGTCAGTGTAGTGGGAGGTTTCCTTCTTGAAATTCATGTTGAATATATCCTTTAGACCGCCAAAGACGAGTACGACGCTAGTATATCTGAGGAGGAGAAACAGCCCTTTTCAGGTGGAAGCATTTTCCAAGGCCTTCGCGCAGATCTTCATGGGTAAGTCATCGAGTGCTAGGTTCTCCTCCCTTCTAATGTGACGATAGGTCTGGCTCTGCCCGCGTTTTCATTGTTCGTCTGTTTGTAGTGCCATAATGTTGTACCGGTTTGCTCATCATTTTTCAGGGTCATGCCACTGGACAAACGACCGGGATAGGAGGTCATATGGCTACTCGTTTCATCCCAACGGTCGAGCGAGAGTCCATAGATTTAGTGTATGTTCCTCGATTTTTTTTGTTTATTTACCAAGTTACTCACAGAAAATCCATTCAGTGACCGTAATGTCGCAAGTGAGTCTAAGCAAGACCATGGCTCATCTCCTATTAACATATTGTGCAGTATGGAATAGGGAGCTACTCTACGTAGGTGGGTTCCTCTGCCGTACGGCATATGAGATGGAACTCGTAAACATTCGCGCCTTATGGGAAGGAGCAGCCAGCTCAGCTGCCACGCCGGATTTCAAACCTGACTCTGAGCTAAGAGCTTGGTTACATAACCGATTCTTGCATGCCCTCAAATTTTTCACGTTTCATCCGTCTACGCCATCTTCAGACGTTTCTCGTCTCTTGGAGGTCGCCTTCTTTGCTTGCTCCCCTCAACATCCCTTCAGTATATTATCTACGGCTGGTGTGCGCAGCGCATTCGATGTTCGTATGCCCGATCCACTGTTCGCATCATTCCTGAAGCAGTTACCTGTTCTTCCTGAGGGAATTATCACCGAAATTCCTCGTATGGCCGCCTCGCTCCAAGACAGAGGAATGCTGAAAGATATCACATTCATGGACGTACTGGGTGAATTGCGGTCCAGACCTCTCAGTGAAGAGGAAATGATTGCTTGTTTGAAGTGGTGGATCGGCTTGAGCAAACAGGGCGATAATCCGAACTTATCACGAATTAGGACGGAGTTTATTAACGCTGCTGTATTGGCTTCTGGCAGGCCGGCCAGTCCAGACGAAAAGATACTCCCCCTGTCGTCTGTCCAGACTTTCATAAATCCAAAGAATATGGGCCCACTAATTCCTTTGGATGGCCCACTTCCTGATCATCTCTTGCCTCTAAATGTTAGCAAACACGTTGATTCTCTAAGCCTGTCATCTTTTGGATGGAGAGAGCTGTCGATTGCAGATTGGATACAGTATATTCTAAAGCCTGATGTCCTGGCTGCTAACGTTGATAATGATATCACCAAGTCTCCTGTATGGGCAGAACGAGTTTTAATGGTTATTTTGCGTGGCTGGCCAAACATGTCGAACGAAGCTCGCAACACAGTCGCCACAAGCTTGAAAGACAAGACATGCATACCCACGTCGTCAGGCATGAGGCTACCTCGAGAAGCATATTTATCTAGTGCCAACATCTTCAAGGATCTTCCTATAGTAACTCTTCCATCCGGGACGACTATCAAGCTATCATTAGAGAAAATTCTCGTTAGCATCGGGGTGAGAAAGCACGTGGATTTGCAGGTCGTGTTTGATAGGTACGGTGGTGAACTTGAAATATTTATTGTAACGTCAACTTCAATTACACAGAATGATCAAGACTGGTGACTGGACCATCTCGGATCTGACCACCTATCTAGTGGCTGTCCAAAGTACTCTTACTCCTGAGGAGGTTGACAGGTTGAGGGCCACTACAGCTTTCACAAAGGAGGAGCCAGACGAAAATTCTACGAAAACTCAAAAGAGGGCTCGCTACCGCGCATATGACCTGTATGAACCCAGCACTATATTCCGCCAGCTGAAGTTGCCTATCATTGATTGGGGACACCAGGTCAAGTGGAAAAGCAGCTCTGAAGAAGGTCAGTTAAACCATTTCAAGTAAATACATACTTATCAATACTTTTGATGCAGCGAAATTCCTGTATCGATTGGGCCTTCGTCGCTCCCCTCCACTAGATATTCTTATCAGATTATGCTCTAGCCCGGATGAAGAATTACATCCTATTGCTTTCAAGTATCTGCTGGATAACATGTCTAAATATCCTGACTATGACCCGGAAAGATTCAATGATATATCATTTATTCCAGCTCTCGACGGTTCTGCAACTCGTTTGGGCACCTTGAAAGAGGTAAGTGATATGTGAACTTTTTGAAGTGACTACTTTTGAAGAATATATCAAGGTCTTCGCCAATCCTGACTGGGCGTCATTCGGATTTCTGGTAGTGCAACCACATCTCCGGGATGGTGCTGTGTCAAAACTTGGCATCAAAGATCACCCTCCATCTCAAATGTTAGTAACGTTACTGGAAAAGAATGCTCCAAAGTCTGAGGACACTGCGAGGAAATGGTTTTCAACCCTTTCTGGGCATGTTACAGGTACCTTAGAGGAATTTATTGAGTTGCAATGGGGCTAATTTCTTTCAGCGTTCTCACCATCTCAATTGGCCACTCTTTCTAAGCTGCCTTTTGTGCCTGTAAAGTCATCGAAGTCACTTCCTGATACAAGCTCTAATCAACGTTCAAATACCATTCGTTGGATAACCCCTAATCAATGCTACTTTGGAGGAGAATCGAAGGGACAAGTTCACTCGAAACTTTTTGTGTTCGTTGACTTCGGATCCACTGCGAACAGTTTTCTCAGTGCATGCGGAACTAAGCATGAGCCTTCCATAGAAGAAATCGCTAATATCCTTATCATGGACCCTCGTGAATTCTACAGGCTTGCAGATGGACGTGACAAGTACGTATCCTTCTGTGCGTGTTGTTTGAATTTTCAATGACTTCCTTCAGCTATCTGGTCGAACTTCGCAATCTCGCTGTTAATCGTCGTCTGATTTCGCAACTAACCTACAATCGAATGAGATCTTCTCCTATCTTGCTGGGCATGAAACGAACGCGTCGTAAAAACTCGGAAAAAGAGAAGGGTGTTGGTGTTGCAGAATGGGATGAAGATGATTGGGAACTCTTATACGATCTACGAAAACCTGGAGAAATTATTATCGCTGATGACACAAATGCCTACCAACTTTTTGGGGACTCGATCTTCACAGCGCCGCAGGAGGATTTATTGGAAGGTAAGAGTCCGTCATGCCTGAGAATAGCACCCGTTCAAATCCGAAAGCAAAGAATTCTACATCGATCTAGGCTCCAAGCGCCTTAGTGCAACGATCCGTGAAGAGTACAAGACCACCTCTGAAATCAAGAACTCTAAAATCGCTACTGACGTCCGTAGCCTTATACTGGAAAGGTTACCCTTGTTCCTCCACGAGCATACTCACACTCGCACACGCATCTCCCTCGGATGGCTCAACAATGACAAGAATTTCCTAGTTAAAATATTCGGAAAATTGACAGTAGCCAAAGGCCTCGATTTTGGTGAAGTACGGCTGACAAGAACTCAAGATGCTTCGGCTGCGGCGCAGCGGCGCGGTTATGGTCCTATCGAGCTATGGCTTTCTGGTAATTCCCAAGTGGATATGTATGAGTATGTATTGGGCCAGCTAGGGTTCGTATTCTTATCTAATGATTATTAACAGGGTCTCCACTTCACTGTGCCGATTGCTATTTGATTCGGCGAAGGTTAACGATGCTTTGCTTTTCATGACAATCCTTTCTACTGATCTCAGAGCCCTGAAACGTCGTGGATACAATGGTGAGCAAGCAATTACTACCCTTGGTTGAACTGATATGGATTGGATCATATATAAAGTTGACAAGATCTTAAGGCAGCAGCAGGCCGATCGACAGGCAGTTGAACATGCCTTGAAGATCAAGGCCGAGAATACAGCTCTAATTTCCACGCCAAATACCACACCTGGTGCGAAGGATAGGCCCGCCGCTGAAGTCGCATCCCCGCCGCCTTCAGTTCCACAGCGGCCTGGCATACCAGGAAAACTTTTGACGCACGAACCCACGACAGCTCCTGCACCAACGCCAAATCCTCCGCGGGTTGATTCTGCATCCGAAGATCAACTTACAAAACAACCTGATAAGCCAGGACTTCGACCAGCGTCAACGATGATAGGCTCCTTACAAAGCTGGAAGCGAAAAATCACCGGACATCCCCATCAAGAAGATTTGGATGGTGGCCCATCATTAGATTCTCAGGTTTTGGCCTCAGGTCATCCTCAAAGGTCTACGTCACGTCCTCCTGGCCCAGCCGATGGTAGAAGCCCCATTGTGACACCTCTGACCAATATTCGTAAGTTCTAATCATGTCTTTGCAGACATAGTGATTGACCCAAGACCATAGGCGCAAACGTAGACATGGCGATCAAGGCATGTAGGCCTGAGCAAGGAAAACTACTTCACAATAGACAGGAAATGCAGACAATCAAGGAATCCCTGAATGAAGGCTACTGTGACACTTCAGGGCATGTGGGCGAGCTCGATCTCATTGGTATGGTTTTTTTACTTTACGTACCACGTCGTCTCTCTGACGATACCTGAAAGGTCAAATGGGCAACGTCAAAGTCTTTGCAACTCGAGGTAATTCCCGAGTTCGTGCTTGCCTTTTCATAGCTAAGTAATTGATTCATTGTAGACGTTCCTGAGCCGCAGTCTATTATGACAAAGAAGCGCGATTCTCTAGCGCGATTTATTCATGTTATAAGCTCTCTGAGCGTCATCTATAAACTCCCTATGACATCTCTGCACATATTCTACGACTCGGGAGGAGGACTCATCGCATTCAATCGGAATGCCAGTATATTTCTTAACTTAAGATATTTCGAGGCTTGGCGTGAGTAAAGGTGTGATTCCACCTTGGAAACTGTCGTTGACCCACATTTCCCCATAGACGATTCGGATGTTCGTAACGGCGAGCTTAAGCAGGCTCAAATTTCCTGGTCAGTGCTTTTAACTTGTATCCTTGTCTCTTACTCACTTCTCCGTAGGTACTTTACACTGGCACACGAGATTGCACACAACTTAGTGCAGCCCCATAACTCCGAGCATGAGTTTTACTTTTCTGCGTTGTGCGAGGCACACCTAGTTGCCTTCAGCGAAATGTTGGCATCTCCAGCACGAGACATCCAACTAATCTCCCCACATTTTACGTCATAAAGGAAATAGTACGATAGTAACGATTTAGTTTCCCCTATTGATAAGTAGTTAAAGTTGTCACATTTGTACTTTCATCTCACAGTGTAATTGAACCGTCACTCTCGAACATGTCAAACGCTACTCCGTGGTGCGAACTCATAAGCCTTGGCTTCCGCGCGTCACATGTGCTCCATATCTCAGAGCCATGCAGAACAACGATGCATTTCTATACTTGTTTGGGGGTCACGCAAGGGCACACCATTGACTCCTGCCATTGAATCAAGCGTAAGAGTATCTGGACTATCTATGCTAGTTAAGCATGCTAGCAACACCGGTAATAACACTACTAGTAAAGATGACACGACTTTCTACTCTTCATAAATAAATAACCAGGGCCGTTTTGCCATTTAAGCACACAAGTAAGGCAACAATACTAGATTTCACCAATCACATAACCTACTATTTTCAAGGGCGCTGACAAGGCGTGATAAACAGAGGTAGCTGATTTTTCTTCTCGGGTTCAGAGATGACGATAGGTCGTTGTACAATGGTGGCCTTCTTGCCGATATCGCTCGCTGGCACTGCCAACTCAAACTCAAATGCTCGAACCAGGACGAAAAGCAGGACTTTCATCCTATAAACGGTGATGAGTCATGTTATCAGGATTTTAAACACCATGAATGATGCTTACTCGACCAGGGAGAAACGATAACCAATGCAAGCGCGTGGGCCTCCCAAGAAAGAAAGGAGATGACCCCATACACCTGGTATGCTCTTTATGGTTTCTGGAGTTGCTTCCCACCGTTCGGGTCTTACAATCGATGTCAGCACGTACAAAAAGTATGAGAATTGAGCAGGTGAACGCACTTGAATTCCATAGCATCTTCGCCCCACAAGGCCTTGGATCTGTTTATAGCCAAGATAGGGATAAATATCGAATCACCCTTGCTGACTCTGGTAAAAGTGAGGTGAGTTGATAAATGCTATTAAATATTCAAAAAGGCAGTCATACTTGATTACATCTTGCTGATTTCCGTATTTGTCGATAAATGGTTTGTCTAAGGGCAAGATATCGTCTTTCATGGCGATCCGCACCGTATTTGGCACGGGTGCGTGCAGACGCAAAGTTTCTTTCACTACAGAATCAAGATACGGTAGGGCAGTCAGCTCATCCATGGACGGTCTGTCGGACGATACGCTATATATCTCATCTCGGAGCTTTGTTTGGACCTCAGGGGCCTGCGTGAGAGCGAACAATGCCCATGTGGTCGCGGTGCTACGAAACTGATGAGACTTGCCCCATTGTAATCGGAGTATAGGGGTATTGCATACCTTGTCGTTTCATGTCCAGCGACTAAGAAAGTTGGGACCTCTGAGATCGAAAGTGAGCTTGATGTTCGGGAACAGAAGAAAGTTAAGCGTACGAGCTAATACGTCCTCGTCGGATATTCTTTGGCTATCGGGAATATCCGTCGCCATATTTGCTTTGACCAAGAGAGATAGTAAATCACGACCTTTCATACTGCTCTTCTCGATCAAACCTCCTTTATCACCCCCCTGAGAAGCTATCACTGCTTCCTTACTTTCACGCAACAATTGACGCCCAATGCGATTCATTGTTTTCTGTGCAATATCAATCTTCTTGCCATGCTCAGTAGGCTATAGCGGTGTAGTTAGCTTGGAGGTACTTCACTTAATATGAACGAGCTACGAACGATATACCGAAGAAGAGAGAAGCGCGACTGGAGGAAACGAAGGATATCCATTTGTTGGCCGGCTTGGAACATAGTGGTGAAAGCCTGGTTCAGCTCATTTGGTTTTTCATTGGCATTTAGAGCGTCGAAATTGTAGTTGAAGCCTATTTTGAAAATTATGTGAGTTCGAGTTGCAGAGTTGTTTTTTAGTGTGACGTACCTGCCAGTCCGATAACGTCCAAGGTCATCCTGCCCAACCATGACAAGACATCAATCCGCTTACGTTTTCCCTCTTCAGCTGCAGTAACCTCAGTGTACCAAATATCCCGTAGCTGCGCATTGTCCTTTAAAATAATCGCTAGAGAAGGACAACTAGAGAATTTTACCTTTTCTGCCTTGTCGTAGAAAATGTCTGTCAGTGCTCGAATTTGAACAGGTCCAAATGCGGGATTCTGAAACACAAGTTAAGGAATTATGAGTGATTTAACACAAATAATCTCACCATTATATGACGCTAAAATGTCATCACAAGATATTTAGAACGTAGGTTGGGAATACAAACATGACCATGACCTACCTGTTGACGATGTTGTGCCCCTATTGCGTGTTAGAGTTAATACTATTCAGCTAAAGGGAGTAAACTCAATGGCTGACCCTCTACGAAGAGAACACCTGCGGACACATAGATGAGGATTAAGAATATGCATAAGAAATTGAGATGCGTACCTTCTCCAAGGACACGGGACAGATTATATCTTACTTGTTCTGGCTTTTGATAGTCCAAAGAATGTGTAAGAACGTGATTCAAAGCACGAGTGTCCATAGTAAAGAGACGATTGGACTGTTTTCGAAATTATATCGTTCATGAATGGTCAGCTCAATGATCGAGTGATAACGCACGTTAAAGAAACCCTTATATCTGAGTGTATTGCCGTATTCCTTGATCCATTGCTCATGGAGTACCGAGTTCTCCTAGAAGAGGCTGTAAGTCGGACTTCTTGCGAACGGTCGTGCTGCTTACAGATTTGAATATATCTTTCAGGTTCCCGTAAAGCCAGCTGGTGCCCTTTGGACCACGCAAGTTGCGCAGCGGTGACCTTAACTGTTGTATGACTGCTTCCACGAGTTTCCATAAACCGAAGCAAAGCAGCGTAGCAGTCGCCGATAATGCGAGTTTCAAGAGCATGATGGGTTACGAAAACAGAATACGCCCAAAAGTGGTGTATTTTGAAAGATCTGCACCAGGATTTATGGGGAGAAAATGTTGGTGGATGCGGATACAGTCTTCCTTGAGGTATTCTGAATCTTTACAGTCTGCAGCAAGATTTATGGGGAGAAACGTTGGGGGATGCGGGTACGGTCTCCCCTGTGATATTTCTGAATCTTTATATGTTTCCGTATGAGAGGGGCCGGATGACTAATGGTGGGAATGTCAGCAAAAACGAGCTTGCTATACTTTCAAAGGTTGATTGGGTTTACGAGGTCTTGCCGCGGTTATTGAATACAGCCTTGGTGGGCCGAAGATGACATGCGGCCCTCTTGACTGCGTTGAGTGCCTGTATGCGGTCCTTTCTGACACGTTATTGATTCATGTACACGTATACTCGAAGATGAAAGGCAGTGTTGCAGTGGTGTGGTGTGATTAGCTGCTGAATAGGGACAGATGATAGACTTTGGCACCGTACGAATGCGTATAATTATCTCAATCGATGCCGAGGACAACAGAAAAACTTTGCAGGCTGATCGCAGCAACACTAGGACAGCCCCCCGGTATTCACAGACCGGTTTTGCACCGATGTCCCGGTCATCGTTTCATACGTGAAGCCTGAGACTTGATGAAAGATATTGCCGTTCACGCGTAAATAGACAGACTAGAGACACTGGCAGATAAGAGGGAAGTAGCCCTCGACACACTAGTACTAGTAGGCGGAGTTGTGACGAATGCCATAATCGTGACAGCTAAAATTCAAGGCAGCCAGCCGTGACCTTGAACCGTTTTACACCGCGACATCGTTGCATTTCGTGAACACGCATTCTCTCTTCAGTCTTATCAGTGCCCGATGTCTCAAAACAAAGACATCGAGGGCGGGTTGGTGTACAATGGGTACGAGAGCGCTCGTGATCCTGATTCTGAGCGCGAAGCACTTTTGCCAGCCTCCAGCGAGACTGACGCGGCCGTCCCAGTTGCTCTCTATTCGCCCTCTCAGTCTCGTTTCAATTTGCTACACCTAAGCTCTGCTTTTGCTGCAGGTGCCATCTTATGCCTGCTTGCTCAACTCGCCGTATTAGGGCCCGGTTGCTTCTCTCCTCGTAGTCCAGTCGATTGTCCAGCCAACGAGTCTTACGTATATGCTGCTCCTTATGCTGGCTCAACCGAAGTAGACAACTATCCTCCTCCTTCGCCTACCAACGCCTTTCCTTCGCTTTTCCCCACCGGGTAAGCTTTTATCAAGAGTGTAACGACAATGATACTCAAACACCTTGACCAGTGTTGGATATGCCGGTGCCACTCCCACCGGTGCCGAGCCAGCACTAATTGTTACTGGTGCAGCATACCCTTTGCACACTGGTGCCGCACAGCTTGTCGCACCATCCCACTTCCACAAGTCGGATGAGTCCGAAACTGAGTCCAGGAAAGAGAAAGACTTCGATATTTTCAGAAAGTGGGGTAATCTGTCGCCGTGGTACAGTGTCAAGAAGGGAGCTTTCGGTGTCGACTCTGGCCCTGAGCCTCCAGAAACTTGTAGGATCACTGGCTTGCATCTTTTGCACCGCCACGGTGCCCGTTATCCTACAGCTTGGGGTATGTCTAGTATATCTCTATCTTTATCAGCTCCCAGCCTCATGTCATCAAGCTTCTTACGGTGGACCTTCCAAGTTTGCTGGTCGTTTGCATGACGCAGCTGAAAACTGGCACGCAACTGGAAAACTTTCTTTTATAAATGACTGGTAGATATATTTCATACATTGCTTTTATTTTTACTACGTTTCTCATTCTTTGTTTACAAGGACATACAAACTCGGTGAAGAAGGTAATCTTTATAATTTGCATAATTTGTGCTCCTTCTAACCCACGCATAGTTTTGACGCCATTTGGACGACAGCAACTTTGTAAGTTCAAAATATCTACCTATGAGTATAGTTGAATTTAATTGACGTCAACATAGTTGACCTTGGTGTCTCTATGCGCCTGAAATATGGATTCTTGTTAAAGGCGAGTAAATGCCCTCATCCGTGTAGACGCTAATTGACTGTATTTATCACTCAAGAACTTCACCGACTCTAACACCATCCCCGTTTTCCGGACAGAATCTCAGTACGCTCATTCCTCGTTCTTATCTTACCTGCCAAAACCAACTTTCACTCAGGGATCGTATGCTAGCTTCTGCCATGAATTTTGCAATAGGCTTTTTTGGCTATCCTTTCGAGGGCCAATATCAGCAAACCATCACGATTGAGGCTCCTGGGGTCCGTTAAATAACATTTTCTCTTCCTCTCGATCCATTTCATTTATATGCTTTCCAGTATAACAACACTTTTGCACCATACGAAACGTGAGTCGTTTTGTCACAGCTCGCTTTATATGATGTTTTGATTTCGTCGCACGTAGTTGCCCGAATGCCCGAAACCCGTCCAAAGCTGATCGTGCTTTGCCTTATCTTCAAGAATGGACTTCTATCTATCTTCGTCACGCGCGTCATCGTCTGCAACACCATTTGCATGGTTTCGATTTGTCGTACGAAGATGTCTATACCATGCAACAGATGTGCGCATATGAGGTCGGTTCGTTCATGATACTGCATGGTTCTTCTGCTGTATTGAATGTGCTTGCGTTCATCTAGACTGTAGCACTCGGCTTTTCAAAGTACTGTGAGCTTTTTACTCAAGAGGAATGGGAAGGATTCAACTATGCGTAGGTAGCGCCTATTTTAGTTCCATGTCTCCCTGTTGACCACTTTCATTAGTATGGATATTATCTTTTGGTAGGAAAACTTTTCCCTATTATTATTTTTAATCACTAATTGTTTGCTTCCAAGGTACGATTCAGCTTTTGGTTCTCCCGTAGCCAGAGCGCAAGGTGTGGGATACATCCAAGAGCTTGTATCCAGACTCACGGAAACGCCAATCGAAACTCACAACTCTTCTACAAACTCGACGCTTCATGACCCGATCACGTTCCCCTTAGGGAATAGCTTGTATGTTGATGCTACGCATGAAGTAGTAGTCTTGAATGGTAAGTGTACTGCGAGTAGTTCGTTTTACGGTGCCCTCAAGAGATCGTGCTCTTTCCTTTTTTCTTAGTAATCACTGCCCTCAACTTGTCCACGTTTGCTGCTGCTGGACCCTTGCCAGCTGATCATATTCCCAAGAAACGGTCCTTCAGGACTTCTGAGCTGGCACCATTTGCTACCAATATCCAGTTCCAATGTGAGCACCAGTTGTTTGATCAAATTTCTTTGAACTCATATCTGTGTCTTAGTACTGTCTTGCACGTCCGAGCCAGACCCACAAATACGCATTATCATCAACGACGGTGTCGCTCCACTTACAGGTATCAAAGGTTGCCCGGAGCAACGAGATGGGATGTGTTCCGTCAATGCCTTTGTTGAGGGACAGAAGGAAATCATCAGGACGACAGACTGGATACATGACTGCCATGGAGATTGGGCAGTTCCAGCTGGTCCTTTGTGGGAGACTACCACTGGTGACGCTCCGAAATGATAAGACGCGGCCAGTGATTATGGTAGAAATGGCCTGCATAATTTACGTTGAGTCGTCGCCGTATATAAATCATATCACGATCTTGTCACCTATCACGTGTCCCCAGTGAGATAGCGAATGTTGAACACGGGACCTTGACGTGATCTTTATGTGGCACGTATACTTCTATCTGTGCTAATATTATATATCTCAGCCTTGTGCACACACCTTCAGCCAAGGTTTTATGTCCTCCATCTCGGCTATGTCCTATCTCCTGAGCTATGTTAGCCCAACCACAAGCAATGCATTCCACGGTTTCCCTCGCCCTGCCTTTATCAATCAATGTGACATGACTCTCTAGAATACACCTTGGGAATTCCAAGGTTGCGGGCGAGTACTTGAGGCTTGATACTTGTTATCGCAATTGGTAGTGCCCTTCCTCGGAAATGGTCAATCATTTTGTAGGCCAACTTTGGGTGGGCTTTGTGCTGTCTCTATGCTTGCACTTCAGCACTGTGGCCTCGGAGTTATTGGTCAATACGACTCTTCCTGATCTATATGAGGCCTCTTTGACAGAATTGCAAGCGGGTCTCACTGCTGGGCAGTTTACGAGTGTCGATTTAATCACGGCCAGTCATCTCCTATGTACAAGGGATTGACACGCTGACGAAATGTATAGGCATATTTTGCGCGCATCCAGGAAGTTAACTTGGAAGGCGCTGCTTTGCGAGCTGTTATTGAGACGAACCCTTCTGCCTTGATGGAAGCTGCGGCGCTTGATAAGGAACGTTTGTTATCAGGACCTAGGAGTGCATTGCACGGTATCCCTGTTCTTGTCAAAGATAATATTGGAACTGTTGCATTTGAAGGTATGTGTCTTCTGCTTGACATAATGGCGAATTCTAACATTTGACGTCACGTAGGGATGAACACGACGGCAGGATCGTACAGTCTTCTTAAGTCCATCGTCCCCGAAGACTCTGGTGTTGTGAAGAGATTGCGCAAAGCAGGAGCTATAATTTTGGGTCAGTGATAGTTCCCTTTTCAGTACTGTTGGGTTGTCAATGAATTGTGAAAATATAATCAGGTAAAGCCAACTTGTCAGAGTGGGCTCACTATAGGGGCAATATTGCATCTGGTTGGTCTGGGCGTGGTGGACAATCGACCAATGCCTATTACCCAAACGGAGATCCTTGCGGTTCATCCTCCGGTTCGGCCATTGCTTCATCAATTGGTCTCACCGCGGTCTCTTTAGGGTTGCGTGGAATTTGCTTTGATCATCAATGAGTAGAGTTTGACAAACTATTTGCAGGACTGAAACCGATGGAAGTATCACCTGTCCTGCCAATCAAAACAATCTTGTGGGTATCAAACCGACTGTTGGTTTGACGTCTCGTGCGGGAGGTGAGTGCGAGCTTTGGGAGGTGCTCTCGCTTGTAGCTGTTGATAAATCGTACACTTCTAGTCATTCCCATCTCGGAACATCAAGATACGGTAGGCCCGCTAGCGCGATCAACGACTGACGCTGCCATTGTGCTTTCGATTATAGCGGGAAAGGATCCCAATGATAACTTTACACTGGCGCAGCCTTATCCCGTTCCCGACTATACTATGGCGCTGAGCAACAGCTCTCTTGTCGGTAAACGGATTGGTGTCCCGCGATCGGTGTTTTTGAATGATAGTATTACGGGTAACGATCCTTATGTCAACGTTGTATTTGAGCAAGCATTGGAGGTCCTTCAGAGCCTTGGAGCAACGATTGTGGACCCAGCTGACTTGCCATCTGCGTATGAGATTGTCGCGTCTAACAACGAAACTGTCGTACTCAACACTGATTTTAAGGTAGTACATGTCTAGTCCACTATGATCGTTTGCTAAAGAAATTTGTTAGATCCAACTAAACGCGTACTTCGAGTCTTTATTAGCCAATCCTTCTGGCGTCATGTCTCTTGAGGATCTGATCATGTTCGATAACGCCAATCCAACGCTTGAAGAGCCTACCGGATATACGGATCAATCTGAGTAAGAACCTTCGCACTCTGAAAGTAGGCTGAACTCAATGCAATACACATCCTAGACTTATTGGAGCAGAAGCGACCACTGGTTTTAATTCGTCCTACTATGCTTCTTTGGCCTTTGACAAGGAGCTAGGTGCTACCAGGGGAATTGATGCCGCACTGGAAATGTATACCCTGGACGCATTGGTGCTTCCGGCTCCAGGATATACCACTGTTCCTGCCGGTACGGGCTTCTCTCCTATCAGATAAGAGATCACTCCTGATACCTTGCTTCACTTCACAGCCATTGCTGGTTATCCAATCGTCACAGGTAAGTCAACGCCATACGGGTGTTCAATTCTCAACTCAATTCCTGACTTTACATCTCAATCAGTGCCCCTTGGTTTCTATCCTGAAAACGTCACTATTGGAAGTGCTGGCCCTAACACGTACTACCCCGCTCCCGGCATGCCTATCGGTCTATCATTCCTTGGGACGGCGTGGAGCGAGTACGAGCTTGTTGGGTTTGCGTATGCTTACGAGCAGAAAACTCAGACAAGGCTGCAAAGGCTGGCCTATGCTTCAGCTATACCTACTACGCAGCTAGTAGATGTTATTGGTATGTAGTACACACGGACTGTTAATCGTGACGTAAATGCAGAAAGTTGTCCGTCGTTTGCGCCCATGTGTCGATATGAATAAGGTGGTCATCGTCGCGTTGGGTGAAAGTACAGCGCCTCATCCCTGATATTTGACCGTTCTCACACATAGTAGATCGGCCACGTCTTGTAGGATAAAGTCTTCCACAAGTCATATCTTCAGCCTCTTTGCGCTTGACAGGTAAGATTACCCGATCATCCGA
Source organism: Serpula lacrymans var. lacrymans S7.9 (assembly GCF_000218685.1). Lineage (NCBI taxonomy): Eukaryota > Fungi > Basidiomycota > Agaricomycetes > Boletales > Serpulaceae > Serpula > Serpula lacrymans. Next base: position 1,731,248 of record NW_006763294.1, on the reverse strand, counting down.
TAATTTACCCATGTCAGTGATCATGTTTCTTTGTAGGATTACGCGTGAGCCTTTTGGAGAGCAAGAAAGTCATTGGGTCTGGCTTCTTTTTGAGAGAATCCACGAGGTGTCGCGAACAGCGTTCCCAGTTAAGAGGCGTTATGTTATGCCTTCTGACACATTGATAAGAGTATAAGTATTAATATTTGGTCATTTCTCTCCTAACTGCCCCGGGTTCTGTGTACTTGTGGTTTATCTGGACTTGTCAAACATCCTATGCTTGCTAAAAAGTTTAAAGTAGCAGTGTGGTGAGTGTCATCTCCTCTGGCATCGTTGGCTCACTTCATATTCGGGTCAGCGGAGGAGGTGTTGGGGGTCTCACCGTTGCTCTGGCTTTATCCAAGCATCAGGATATCGAGATAGACGTATACGAAGCTGCGTCACAATTCACCGAAATCGGCGCAGGTGTAGGGATATGGCCACGCGGATGGGCCATTCTGCAAGATCTTGGACTCCATGAAGACCTGATGACAGTTGGGCATGCATTGCCGACTGATGAGTATGGTACACCCTGCCCCTCGGCAATTCGATCATAGCTGACTTTGATCTAGTCTCGGCATTTGTCCTTCGAAAGAGTGATCAGGTAGTGGGGCTTGAATTCCACGATATCCTGTCCAAAGGTTGGTGCCTTCACCTACTTTGCCGTCGCCATAGTTTACTAGTTCATGAAACAAATTGGATTAGGTCATTTGATTAGATTTCACCGTGCTCACTTTCATGGCGTGCTGTTAAAACACCTTCCGTCTACCTGCAGAACCCACTGCTCTAAGCGCCTCAAGACATACAAGCAACCAGATATAGGACCAATACAACTTTACTTCCAGGATGGATCAACCGCTTCCTGTGATGTTCTAATAGGGGCGGACGGCGTGAAATCTGTCGTACGAACTTGCATGCTTCAAGAGCAGGCAGATGAAGCAGCAAGAAGAGGCGATTTGGAGATGTCACAGAGTATACTATCGTGCATTGAGCCTGTCTGGAGTGGGTTCGTTGCTTATAGGACGCTTATATCAAGCGATAAGTTACGAAAGCAAGCGCCAAACCACCGCGCTCTGACAACGCCTACACAGGTGCGTTCCCACCACGGGTAGCCATTGTAGATTTGACGTCACTTTTTATAGTATTTAGGGAAAGATGCGGTCAGATTTCATTATTTCCATTGAGTATGGCACTGAGCTTATTTGGTATCGTGGTTTAGTACATTTTGGTTTATCCAGTGTCGAAAGGGGAAAGCATCAACTTTGTGGGATTCTGTTTCGATCCTAACCATGAGAATACCACGTTTTCTGGGCCTTGGGTGAGGGAAATGACTAGGGAAGAGGTCGCTGTCCCATTCGCAGAATTCGAACCAGAAGCGAAGACTTTGATTGAGGTAGGTTGGGTTACTTCGTGTCAGGATGCATCATCTCGAGACCACTGGCAGCTGATATCAACTTATGCAGTGTATTGACAAGGCAAATTTATGGGCTATATACACTGTGAAACCGTTACACGCGATGAACTTCAGACGTGTCACTTTACTTGGAGATTCTGCTCATTCAATGGTTCCTTCCCAAGGTGCAGGCGCAGGACAAGCTATCGAGGTGAGTATCTTGGGCTTCTCTTGATGCATCGAACCAGAGAGTTAAATCGCATATATCGTAGGATGCTTGCGTGCTTGCCAAACTTCTTGGTCATAAGCTGACGAACATCGAGTCTGTTTGCTATGCACTCGCCGTCTATAACGAGATCCGCCTTCCCTTTACAAAGGACATTGCCCACAGGTCGTATGAGCAAGGAAAATTATCGGTTTTTCAAGGCATAGAATTTGATGGGTGTAATTTAGACGATGTACGGGCCAGATTAGCGCTTCTAGGCGACAGACTTAACAAAAACTGGGATTGGGCATGGTTGACCACGATAGATGACTCGCTGCAGAAAGCCATTCTATTATTGGAAAACGGTGTTCCATCTGTTCCATCCATGTTATAAGCCCTTTTGTCGTGTATTCTCTTCGAATTGAATGTATAAATAATGCATCAGCAGCATCAACAAAAAGAAAATGTGGATAAGCAAAAATGAGGGTCCAACTGGGATTCGAACCCAGGATCCCTTGCAAGCCAATTTGGGAGAAACCGCCCAAAGCAAGTATCTTACCTCTAGACCATTGGACCTTGCGATGTTGCCTTTTATATATTGTGCCATCTACATTGTTCCAAAAAATGTATGCCTTAGTTGCACCTCAAAAAACACCATAACATTCTGACCTTCAGCTCCAACGCAGACTATATTGCCAGTGGTTTCTCTTTGTTTCAACCAGTGGCTATCTGCGTTCCCTAAATTTGCTTCGATCTTCTTCAATTTCTATTCGGTCAGTCAGCGCCTACTAGACCGTGACACCCACATCTCGTGCCAGTGGCACCGAGCATTTTCACACTCACCATCCTATAAGCCACTGTTGGGACTCGTCCAAATATACTTTGTAACTTGAAGGTGATTTCCGATTCACCTAGTTCGGACCAAAAGCGGCCGGGTATCTTGTTATGTGGCATCGTTAAGCATAGGCAATTCTTCAACGTTCCCGGGCCTATTCGTCAATGAAGCAAAGATTATGTACGCAATATGTTCCAGCTATAGCTTGCTAATAACGCTTAATCTTTGGTTATACGCACTGCACGCTAATCTTTCTGAGATCACACAGCAATAAGGCCACCCATATGGACATGAACATAGCTATAACTAGATCACAACCTTCCGATATACGTTTAGCAATATGAACGCTCCTGTAGTGCCACAGGTCGAGGATAGCTCTTATGTTTCCCCTCCCTGAAACAAGCTGTCCATAGGGTTTGGTAATGCCTGGACTTGGAGGGGGGCAGCCCTACTTCTTTTCTAACGTCCATGCTTTTGGACCACCTCATCGATGTTGAATCCCCCCCCCTTCGAATTACAATACTCTTGTTCGTATCATCTTGATTGGTGTTTGGTTCGAGACTTTGCTTTATGGTATGTTGAGCTCTTACGCTTACAGAAATGTAGTACTGAATACTAGGGGGGTCTTCTTAGGTGTAAAGTTAGTTTCAACATTCACCGTGAAATTCTCCAGCATAATAATCGCTATTGTAAATAAAGCATAATATTGTTCGGATGTTGCATGTATATCTTCTTGAAGAAGGAAGGACCCGTTGGAAGGTGAGCTGAATCCTTCCGTTTAGCTCTTAATCGTTCATACTACCCACCTGGCAACATAGAGTTTTGCTATATTCATCTATGGTTTCTTTTGCGTTGGCGTCATCAAGCGCCATCCTAGCACTCATTCAACTAATCGAAGGGTTCGAAGCTGTTATGTATAGCGAAGCCCAGTTAGAATATAGTATAGGATTATCGGGTGGTAATGGGCTTAACACAACCACCACCACAATATATCTTACCAATGTGGGCTAATCCTCCCATCGTACATGCATTATACTGATGTTGCTGGTATCAGGTTGTTGCTCAGGATACTTTACTGGTAAGTAAGGTTTGTTTTCTGTGCCCTCGTAATACACTAAGTAACATCAATACCGTTGTTCAGTTATGGAGATTGTTTGCCTTATGGAACAACAGGAAGAGATATCTTTTCCCTGTGCGTGCATTAGGTACTGTTGCTATTTGACACGTCATTTACTCAGTCCCATATCGTCAAAAAAAGGTTATTTTACTTATTGGAGAATATGGTAAACTTTATGGCGCTTAGTTCTCGGTACAATGACTCACTCTCACATCCTTTTTTTCAGCCTCTGGGATAATTTGTATAGTACATCTTGGCCAACAAAACGCAAGCCTTAACTCAAATGGTATAGCATTATATGCGATATCTGCCTGGGCTGTCAATACTGCATTCCACATCTGCGTTACTGTTGGTATTTCCTATCGTCTATGGACAGTAGGACGGCGATCAGCAATGATCGGAGGACAGATTGGACATACATACAAGGGCACTGTTATTATGGTGGTAGAATCTGGATTTTTAGCTATATTATGTGCGGTCATTTTGCTTATTTGCTTCTCGGTGGGAGATACCGTGGGTTTGATAGGTGTGAATGTGGCTGCACAAATGGCTGTAAGCAAAAAATTTCTTATAGCTCCTCGCTATGTAACAATTGACGGTTGGGTTCCACTGCTGATAATCGTTCGCGTTGGATTTGGACTCAAGTGGAGTTTCAGAAAAAGTACTTGTCCCACTCCCGATCCTGACAATGTTCATGCACGGTTCTCCTTGACCTCGGCACAGCTGGGAAATGTACATGTTAGGGGGACCACAGACGAGCCTTCTGGTTTGGAACTCAAAAGTTTTGGCCTGGCTTAGGGAACGCTCAGGGATGAAAAAGTGTGGCCAGAGGATATAACAGTAGCTGGGACGTGTAGCTGTAGTGTATCGGGGATGGCACTGGCAAATAAAGATAAAGCAAACATACAACATCACAGCAGGGAATTCGAAGCTCGTCCCAAGGTTCCTCCGAGTGACAACCCCTAAGGTTCGGATCTGTGGGAATAGCTATAGCCCTCAGCTGGAGCTTCCAGCCCCTTAGGTGAGTGGCGCAGGAGCACTGGTATGCTCATTCTTGATGTCAGAAACGCTGGGTCCGGCTGGGATTTTCTTCTATGAATCGTTAAGGTCAGACAGACATGCCTTAATGCGATGCCGAACTGTCAACCAAAGTCCAGGAAGTCCATGAGGCTTGCCCTCATTGTAAGACTGTTTGTCAATAGCACGAACTGCAGTTCCGAGTGACAGTGGGCGATGTTGCCGATATTTGCTCGAACAGCACATGTGAGCGCCGCCGCTCAATTGCAAAGCTTGTTGTTCGTTTTTGACAATTTGGCTAGGACAAAATCATCTATGTCACAGTATGTGCATGTCAGATAAGACAGAGAATTTAACTCGGTTTTGAGGCGAGTTGAAGCTATTGGATCGTATTTTAGTACAGTTGGGTCGCCGAGTCATCTCCGCGTTGACCGATGAATGGGGATAAGGTGAGGAAAGTAGAACCTGGAAGGTCGCACGCTCATCGTGGTGATTGAATGGCTAAGATGTGCCAGTGGTAGTCCTGCGTCTCTGACTTTCTTCCCACTCACCCACTACCACCTCGCACACCTCGCAAAAAACACTTGTTTCAAAACCTTTCATCGTCTCAAAATCTAGAATGTCTAATCCAGGTTTTTTCTATGGAGCTCAACACACGAACATCACTGGTAGCCAGATGAATGATGTTGGTCACGATCAGTATAACACGACGATTACAAACATAAAGAACCTCAGTCTTACCGTGCCGCAGCAAGAAAATGTACCGGTTTTGTCCTTCAACGACGCCCCCGTCGACCTCCTATCTATCCATTTCGCTGGTCGAGACCAGGAGTTGCACACTATCAAACAATTATTTGGTTCCATTCAGGACGACGTACCAAGCCGCTGTGCCATATACGGGATGCCCGGAATCGGCAAGACACAACTTACGCTACAATATGCGAAGTTATCGTACCAACAGAAACAATACACTTATGTCTTTTGGATATCGGGCGCTACCGTTGAGAAGCTGAATCAAGGCTTCGTCAAACTCCTGAACCTTGTTTCTCATCCGGAACGTAACAATCCCGAGCAGGATGCAAGGCTCGTCGCTGCACGCCGCTGGCTCGAGGATTGTAGTGCTACTTCCTGGCTTGTTGTGTTCGACAACGTCTCTAGAGATACACTCAGTTTTCTTCGAGAGCACGTCCCTCGGAAGAATGTTCGGGGAAATATTCTTTATACAACTCGAACAGAAGATGTTGCCAAGGCCGTAGTCAATGCTGCAGGACAGCAGCAGCACATCCTTGAACTCCGCGTTCTCGACATCAAGGATGCTGCCAGCCTATTTTTCCAAAATGCCGAGATTGACGAAGAAGACACATCTTCCTCTTCTGTTGTTGGCGATGCGGAGTCTCTTGTAAAACGAATAGGGAGATTGCCTCTCGCAATTGTTCACGCGGCTTCTTTTATGAGAGAATCGGCTCTCACACTCTCAGAACTACTAGAGCTCTACGAAAGTGCCGAGAATAAAATGGAGGTTAGTGGGGTGTATATTGAAACTTAAATTCTCACCGTTTCACCTATGAATTTAGATATTGAATTGGGAGAATGATCTGACCCCGTACGAGCAAGCATCAATTGTTGCGATGTTCAAGAGCATTTTGGAGCGTCTATCTCCAGAGGTTCGCCATGTCTTGAACATACTTTCCTTCTATGACCCCGAAAGCATAGCAGTTAGCGTGATTGTTGGTGGCGCTAAGGCCTACATTCAGGTCAAGTCCAAATCACAGCTTGAAGCTGCTCCGACTAGTAGTACTACGCAGTCCGATGACCAGACAGATTTGATGCTACAGTCTCAAACCGATGACACTGTTGACGAGCCAGACAGTGGCGAAATAGCAGATCTGATTTATGATCCAGTATGGAACTCACTGGTCGATTTGGTCCGCTCCCCGGTTCAGCTTGCAAAAGCTATCCAGCAACTGCAAAGTTTGTCTATAGTGCAGAAACGAAGCAATGATGGTATTCGCACATTGCATATCCATGACCTGTTTAATTTCATGGTCAGGGAGACTCTCGTTGCAGAGGGTAGTTGGCTCGAGTGGTTTAACCGGGCAGTGATTCTAATCTGCGGTGCTTTCCATGTTGTGGAGGATTACGAATCATACAAGTGCTGGCCTCAGTGTGCCATGTTTTCTTCGCATATGCAGTCGCTGTTATCTTTGCAAGACGTGTACGGAGTGGACAGCCTGCAGCTTGCTAACGCTAGTACTGCACTGGCAGGTTACATGAAGAGTCAAGGGAGGTATGATGAAGCGGAAATAATTTGTAGCAAGGCGGTTACTATGCTGCAAAGCCATCTTGAACCTACCGATCGTTTTGTTTTACATGCCACACAAGCTCTGGCCGATATTTTCTTAGGGAAGGGAAAATATGATGAAGCAGAGCAACTTCTTAGGAATATCGTAGCATGTGCTGAGGAGCTTGGGCCAGAGCACCCATTGATACCAGGATCAGAAAGCATATTAGCGAGAGTCTATCTCTCACAGGGGCAGTATACTAAAGCAGAGAAATTCTTTGCAAAGCTACTGGCCATTAATCGGGAGAAATTTGGGGAAGATCATCCTCAAACGTTACGAAAAATGCACAACCTGGCAACAGTCTTTCAGTACCAGGGGAAATTCATTGAAGCAGAGGCAATGTATGAAAAAGTACTGATTGGAAGGGCAAAGCTAGGAGAGGATGAAGACTTGAGCAGACTAACAACTATGCAAAATTTGGCAATGATGCTAAAATCTCAAGGACAGTTGGGAAAGGCAGAGAGATGGCTGAAAGAATCTTTGGAAGGAACTGAAAATATAATAGGAGCAGAACATCCAGACACACTGATAATAGTGCATAACCTGGCAGGTGTATACAAGTCTCAGGGGAAGTATGATGAAGCAGGGGAACTATATCAGAAAGTCAAGGTTGGCCAAGAGAAGCAACTTGGTTCTGAACACCCACTTACACTGAAAACAATGTACAATATAGCAACAGTGCATGAATTCCAAGGACAGTATAGTGAGGCAGAGGAACTCTATAGAGAGGCATTGGCAGCCCAAGAGAAGCATCTTGGTCCTGATCATCACCATATCCTGGCAACAGTTCATAGTCTGGCATATGTGTGTAGAAAGAAAGGCCAGTTCAATGAGTCAGAAGCATTGTACAAAAGAGCATTGAAAGGCTTGGAGGAACAGCTTGGAAGGGAGCATTCAGAGACATTAGCAACTGTCCATGACTTGGCATTACTGTATAGCTCACAAGAACAATACAGTGAAGCAAAAACACTGTTGACTAGAGCACTAGAGGGCCATGAAAAGAAATTTGGGACTGAGCATCCAGGCACACTTGCAATAATGTGCAGTATAGCATCACTATATCAATCACAAAATCAACATACAGAGGCAGAATTATTATACAGCAAGATTTTAGAAAAGGAAGAAAGATATCTTGGCACTGATCATCCAAGCACATTGGCAACAATGCACAACCTTGCAATGCTGTATGATAAACAAGAGCAATATAGTAAGGCTGAGAATTTATACAGCAAATTACTACCAGGGATGAAGAAGCGCTTTGGCCCTGAACACCCAAACACATTGGAAACAGTCAGTAACCTTGCCATGGCATATGAGTTGCAGGGAGAATACAACAAAGCAAAAGAAATGTATACTCAGGCACTCATAGCCTCTCAGAAAATTTATGGGGGTGATCATTCTCGAACCTTGTCAATACAGTCACAGCTTACAAAATATGGCATGGAAAATACTTGTACTTAGAATTTGGATGGGTATGTTACTTTTCATTCTATGTTAGCAGAATAAACTGATAGATGGCTTATGGAACCAGCAATCTACAAGCAGGCAAAGCTACTCAAGTTGAAATTTATGGGCAAAGTAACAGGGAAAAAAAGAAAACTGGGTGAATAAGATATATGATGTGAATGTACATATCTAGTTAACAAAATGTGATATCATCAAGAGGTTATGATATCAATGTAGATTACACCAATATCATAAGTTTTGGATTAAACATAGAGGTACAGTATGTATTATATAGCATACAATAGGGATATGCTAATGGCTCTTCTGTTATCTTATTATCCTATAGTACTCTGGGAACAGTGATGAGCCATTTTACCTATTTTGTCACCTCTTCTATATGGATATATATGCTTCAAACATTATTTTGACAAAGCCAAAATATGTGATTTTTCTCTAACTTCTCTATGGCTACTGACAGTACTAAAGGGTTAAAGACATGGCAGTTCTGCAGTAGGTACTGGCGTCAAGAATATGGAGTAGAAAAAGATTACATTCCTAGGCTTTACTAAACCCATTTTTGAAGCCCATAGGTTAATATAGCATAAGTGGGAAAAAATATATCTTTTGGTTGGAGATTCATGGTAGTGCTAAAGCAGATACCAACCCTTGGGGATATGGGAGAAGTATTTGGGGAGATGTGATAGGTGTGAAGATTTAGAAGGTGATGATGTTTCCAATCTGGCTTGTTTGTCTGCCAATCTTTTACCCAGCAATCCATTGAATAGTTAGTGGGAATGAATTAGAGTGTCTGTGCTTGAGCGTTGAGAGCTGGTTGTTGAAGTAGTCTAGAATATAGTGGGTGGGCAACCACTGAAGCTGTGATTATGGTTTAATTGTATGTAAAAGTAAAAGTGGAATAAGAAATTGTGTAGCTTGACTGAAGAAGCTCAGTAGTGAGGACAATATTATGCACCAAAGTTTATTGGTAGCATGGATAGGTGTCAGTAACAAAACAGAAGTTCAAAAGGTTTGCCTTTGCACCACATAGGCATAGTGCCACATAGAGTAGTAATTATTATCACCTTTTCTGTCCTTGTGGCTGATCAGCACTTGTCTCAATTAGATAAACAAGTTATGCCTACCCTCACCTTTTCATCTGATACTTTCTGCACTCTACAAATTGGCAAATTGGAAAATTTTTGTGTTGTTGCTTAGCTACATATTGAGTCCTTGCTTTCATCTCCTGTCCCCCACTTTCCTTTCCCTTATCCAGTTCCACTATAGGCTCAATAATGTCTTTTCTGCTTTCACCCCCAGTCATTTCTGGATCCCTATCATTGTCCACTCCTTCATCACTTTCACACTCCTTTTACTCATCCTCACTGTACCTGATATCATATCACCTCTAATTATCTGCTTCTGTTTCTGATCTGTTGATTACCATTGCCCTGCTCATCTCAGCTAAGCCCTAACAGCCAATCCAAATTGGGTAGTTGGTCCACTTCAATAATATCAATCTTCTATCATCCACCATTAAATCTTTGGTCACTTCCCTTGCCTGATTAGAATGTGGCTGAATAGCTTTTGAGCTGGAGAAAGTCCATCCACTTGTGTTGCCAATGTTCCTCACTGTCTCATTTACTTGGGCACACTTATCTTTTGTCTATTGTCTCTGCTACAGCCACAGTTACCATATTTTTCCTGGGAGTTATTTGTTCCAGATGAGAACTACTTCCCTCCCTTGTTTAACTAGGTGATCCACTATAACAAACCCTTGGTAAGGCCATGGAACTTCCAGATCTAGACTAGGAGGTGAACCAGTAGCTCCAGTTCCTTTATCTCATCAGAACATTTATTTGCAGTGTAATTACCTTGATTCTTGAATCAATCTTATGGATACATATTTTTTAGAATGCCTGACTGATAATAAGGAAGCTCTGTGTTGATAATGATGTGTTAGTTTTGGTGATTCTGCACCTTTGTGCTACCTATATATTTTCATTCCTTTCTCTATCTATTCTTCTATCATTCACTATTGATTGTGTTCTCTATTATTTTGCCTTTGTGGCTGCTTTGTTTACCTTTGTTTACAAAACTTCGGACAGTACTACAGAGTCCAATGCTTCCTATTCTCTAGTTACTCACATTAGACTCTAGGTACTGTATACCTGTCATACTCTCTAATAATATAGTTACTCACATTGGACTCTAGTTTTAGTCCCTGATTGCTCTCAGCAAGTGGCTAGACACTTCCTTCAAGCTTTGTTCTTAATATGATGTTGTTTTTGTCTCATCCTCTTTTTGCTGTATATTGCTATGACTTTACAATTTTTTCCCTTGCTTTTTTTTTGCTATCACATGGTGGGGATCGACTTATATGAGCCCAGCTTATATGCTGAAAACATTTTAGCTTTTTCCAGCCAATCAGAACACAGATATCCAATATCTTCAGCATATAAGCTGAGCTCATATAAGTTGATCCCCGCAGTGTCAGACTATTTATATATATATACAATCTGTAACACTTTGGATATTTCATTTCTTGTTTCTATCTTTTTCTTTCCTTATTTTAATAATCTCATCCTGTCCTACTCTCACAGAATTTATCATTATATTCCTTCACATTCTTCTGCATTTTTTCATGCACAGACATACTGTGTATAGGTTCACTTTCTCTTCACTATATAAACCCCTGTACTTTAATTTGTACACCATTAAATCACACCCCAATCACAATCTCATTCCATCTGAATTGCAATTCTATCAAGTATATAGAACCTCTCATCAGATTCCCAAGCTCAAGCCTACTATGTACTGCTACTTGTAATCCAGTATGGTCATAATACTTTTTGCTGCTGCTACTATCTACTGTCATTGTTGTCACTTTCCACTTTCCACTGTCTACTTTCTACTTTCCACTGTTGAAGTCACTGTTATCCCCTTTAAATTAAGTCCTTCTGAGAAGACCAAAGATTTGGGAGTTCAGACTTGGGGGTTCCTGACTGTTCAGAGGTTCAGGTTTTCTGCCTATTTTTGAATTATGCTCATTATGCTCTGCCACTTAACATGACCTTGTATCTTGCTCCCATACAGTACTCTGGATACTTGCTCTAATTTTCTGGCCCCAGACTGACTTTCAGTCTGCCATATGTTTTGCTCTGCATGTTACAACCAAGAGTTTGTATACTCTGGTGCATAACTTAGACAAGCAAGAGTGAAGTGAGTGGGAGTGGATACCCCTTATGATAGGACCAAGTTTGTTGTGGGTAAACAACAGGAGGACTCGCTGAGGAGTCTCCTTGATCTATTGGGGTTTATATATATCTACAGACTGTTTGTACATGTGTATTATACAGTTGATGAAGGCAGTGGCTGATGATGTCATAGGGCCCAGCCCATGTGACCAGCCCCACTGTGTGAGAGACTTGTTAGCTAGAATAAGAAAAAGGCAGCACGGCACGAGAACATGGAGTTTGAACAAAATGGAAAGTGCCGCATGACACAATGTGTGAAAACTACAGTAGAAAATTAAAGAGGAGAATGAAATTTAAAGGTCCGAAAATTGTGTATTGTAACACTACCCCCCTTCTAAGGCTCAACTTCCAGGCTCGACCAAGTACCGGAGGTAGTAGTTAAATTTTCGGGCATAGGTTGAAAAAGGGAATTAAAAAGTGTTGAATCCATGCCTCTAAGCTTCCTAGGAGCTGAGGGATTCTTAGAATAAAATTCTTAAACAGCTTTGTGGGAGTTGTCCAGATGGGTTTCTGGTTCCCACATTCTGTCTTTATCTCCATAGCCCTTCCATAGGACTAGGAATTCTAATTTTCCACGCTTCAAGCGTGCATCCAACACTCACTTGACTTCAAACTCTTCTTCACCTTCCTGGGTGACTACAACCGGTCCGGGCCGGTCCACGTTGTTGATGATGAGAACTGTTGTTAGAAAAAACATACACAAAAACAAACTAACACACAATCCTCCCAGATTCCACGGAACTTGTTTATGGGCTTTGCCTCCTGGTTGTTCGTGGGGTGGTACGTATAATGATCCTTCAAAGTAAAACCCAAAGATGTATGGGTGTGGGTTTTGAGGAGGAGGGATAGTTGGAATGCAGAAAAATAGGGGCTTTGTGGCGAGTATAGACGAGCACTACCTTGCTAATAGTAGCACAAGGTAGGTTTGAGAATGACAATATGATGAGGTGACAAAGTTCCCAGTGATAGCAGGCTCCTGACGCACAAACTGTAGTGCTCAGAAGGACTCTAATCGAAAGGGATGACAATCACTTTCAAAAGTGACGAGTGACGATGACAGCAGTTGACAGTGGTAGCAGTGGGAAGTGTTGTGACCACACTGGATCACAAGTAGTAGTGAGTAGTGAACTTGAGATTAGAGAAGAAGTCTGGATTCGAGTTCTTGTTGTTTTTTACAAGGTAAAATACAGGGGTTTATATAGCGAAAGAAAAGTAGGCTATGCACAGTATAGCTGTGCAAAAAGAATGAGAAAGAACATAAAGGAAGGAATGTATGCTGACAAATCCTGCGTAGGTAGTACAGGATAAGATTGTCAAAAAAAGGAAAAGAAAGGGATAGAACAATGAATGCTGTGAGTAATGTCACAGGTTTGTACAGCCATAAAGTAAAGTCCAATAGCAAAAAGAGAGCAGGAAAATCATGATGTCATGGGAAGATACAGTAAAAAAAAGGGCAAGGCAAAAAACTATCAGTATCAACACAGTTTCTTTATTGTCAATCAGGCATTCTAAAAAATATGTGTCCATAAAAATGATTCAAAAATCAAAAATAATTGCACTGTAAATGAATGTTCTGCTAAGAAAAAAGGAAACTGGAGCCACCGGTCCACCACCTAGTCCAAATCCGACAGTTCCATGGCCTTACCAATGGACTGGTTGTGTTGGACCACCTGGTCAAACGAGGGAGGGAGAGGAGTAGTTCCAATTTGGAACAAGTGAGTCCCAGGCAGCGTGTGGTAGGTGTAGCTGTAGCGAAGACAATGGACAAAAGATAAGTGTACCCAAGTGAATGGGACAGCAATGTACATGGGTGACGCAAGGGGATGAACCTTCTCCAGCTCAGAAACTACCCACCCACACTCCAACCAGGCAAGATGAGCGACCAATGTTTTGATAGTATATGACGGTAGATCAACGTCATAAAGATGGACCTGTTGCCCTATTTGAACCAGCCGCCAGGGTTTTGCTGATATCACCAGTGGCACATGGTAGTCGACGGATCGGCAATGGAAGTGGATAGGAAGTGGTGACATCAGAAATGGTGGGGGAGCAAAGAAGATGAGGAGGAGGAGGAGGGTGGAGGTGACGAGGAGGTGAACTATAATGGGGATCCAGAAACAACCGTTGGGTGAGAATAAAAATGAGAGTAAGGGACCCATGGTGGGGCTAAGCAAAGGAAGGGGAGTGAAGAAAATGACAAAAGCGAGGTCGCAATGCAATGTGTAGCCAGTGGCGACGTGAAAATTTGCCGAAATGCTGAAATGCGGAAAGTACCAAATGGAAAAGCAAAGGTGAGCGTGACTGGATTGCCTAATAGAGGTGGTGCTGATCAGCCACAAGTTCGAAAAAGGCAATATTAATTACTATTCCATGTGGCACTGTGCCTGTGTGGCGCAAAGGTGAGTCTTTTTGAATATTCGCTTCGTTATTGACACCTGTCCATGCTACCAATCAACTTTGGTGCATGACAATGTGCTGTCCTGGCAGTGGCTCTTTGTAGGGTTTCACACGGCTGATATTGACCGTGGGTACTACCCTCATTCGTTTTGGGAGCTCCAGCTCCACTGCGTTGGGTTTAACTTCCTTAATCCGGTAAGGACCAATCCATTTTTTGGTCAGTTTTCTAGACTGCTGATCTTTCAATTTTAAGTGGTCGGTGTCTAACCAGACCAGGTCACCGACCTTGTAATCAGAGGCTTTATAGTGTCTACGCTCTGCTCTGTTTTTCATCTGCTCTGCAGTTTTGAATAGCACCTTGCACATTTCGTCCAAGATGGACTTCATGTCCTTATCCATGTTCTCAGCAGCCTTGTTCTTGCTTTTGCCAGGTTCTACACCTATTCTAGGGAGGTACAATCTTGTAACCTCCAATGGTGCTTTTCCTGTAGCTGACAACTGTTTGATATTGTATGAGAACTGGGCTATCTTTAGCCACTTGGCCCAATCTGTCTGTCTGTCATTAATAAATATGCGGAGGTATTGCTTCAACTCCTGGTTGAGTCTCTCCGTTTGTCCATCAGTCTGCGGATGGAACACCGTTGATAATTTGGGTTTGATGCCCAGCATCCAGCATAACTCTTTCATAAATTCACTAGCAAATTGTGGCCCCCTATTGGAGATAACTGTTGCCGGCAGTCCATGGATAGACCATACAAAATCTTTAAATAAGTCTGCCGTACCAGCGGCTGTAATGGTTTTATTGGTGGGAATGAACACCACTTCTTTGGAGAAGCGATCTACTACCACTATTACTGAATTATACCCATTTGATTCGGGTAGATCCATCGTGAAGTCTATTTATTGCCTTGATCCTTGCGGACTCAGGCACATAGATTTTGTCTTTAAAATGGAAGAGCCCGTCTTCCCATAAATAGTTTTTATTGCCATCAAGGTGCGCCTTTTTTCTGAGGAGATGTCTTTCTTGAAGACTTCCAGAAGATCGGAATTCTGCCCGATTCGAACATTGGCAACCCTGGATTAATCTATCAGGGTGACACCTTTGTTGTCATCTTCAATGCCGTTGGCATGATCCTCTCTTCTAGATAAAGTGTTCACTTTCCTCATAGAAGTTCCTGGCTTATGAATTGATTTGTGATTAAACCTAGATAAGTACACCGTGTAGCGGGCCTGTCTTTGGTTCAGGTCTTGGGCCGTCATAAAATATTCCAGATTCTTACAATCAGTCCAAATTTTGAATTGGTGTCTAGCACCTTCTAAGTAGTGCTGCCAGTGCTCTAGAGCTCTAATGATGGCCAGTATCTCCTTATTGTAAATTTATAGTTGCGCTCTGTGGGCGACAAACTATGCAATAAATAGGCACAAGGCCTCCAAAGATCATCAGGGCATTTAATTGATAGAACAGCCCCAGTAGCAAAATCAGAAGAGTCAGTTTCTAGCTGGAACTCTTTGTCTAATTCTGGAAATGCTAATATGGCTGTCGTTGTAAACACCTATTTAAGTTTATCAAAAGCTTCTTGTTTTTTGGCACCCCAGTGCCGAGCAATGTCCTTTTTAGTGAGATTGTTCAAAGGTCTCGTTATCTTTGCGAAGTTTTCAACAAATCTCTGGTAGAAACTGCCTAAGCCAAGGAAGGCCCTAACTCCTTTGACACGAGTAGGTTCTGGCCAATCCAATATAGCTTGAACTTTTTCAAGATCCATCCTGATCCCGTTCTGGCCAATTATCATACCAAGGAAGTCTACTTCCTTTACTTTAAAGTTACATTTTTTGGGTTTGACAAATAGGTCCTGTTCCTGTAAGCATCGAAGGACTTCTTGCACGATCCTGTTATGCTCAGCCTCATCATCCGACTTTATAAATATCAATAAATTGTCAATGTAAATGACAACACAGTTTTCCATATCCGCAAAGATCTTGTTCATCATGCTCTGGAAGGTTGCCGGTGAATTGGTCAACCCGGAGAATATAACAAGGGGCTTGAAGGATCCTCGGTGGCACATAAATGCAGCCTTCCAGGCATCCTCTTTGATCTGTACATTATTGTACCCCCATCTGAGATCCATCTTTGTTAAGATCTTGGCGTCAGCTAATTTATCTACTAGCTGACTGATCAAAGGTAGCAGTGTCGATGATGAGTACTGCTGTTAGAAAACCACAAACAAAAAAACACACTAACACACAATCCTCCCAGATTCCACGGAACTTGTTTATGGGCTTTGCCTCCTAGAACAGTGGAGTGGTCTGGTTGTTTGTGGGGTGGTACGTATAATGATCCTTCAAAGTAAAACCCAGAGATGTATAAGTGTGGGTTTTGAGGAGGAGGGATAGTTGAATTTGTAGAAGATAGGGGCTTAGTGACGAGTATAGATGAGCACTACCTTGCTAATTGTAGCACAAGGTAGGTTTGAGAACGACGAGGATGATGAGGTGATGAGGTTCCCAGTGATAGCAGGCTCCTGACACACAAACTGTAGTGCTCAGAAGGACTCTAATCGAAAGGGATAACAATGACTTCAAAAGTGGGAAGTGAAGATGACAGCAGTTGACAGTGGTAAAAGTGGGAAGTGTTGTGACCACACTGGATCACAAGTAGCAGAGTAGTGAACTTGAGAGTAGAGAAGAAGTCTGGATTGGAGTTCTTGTTCTTTTTACAAGGTAAAATACAGGGGTTTATATAGTAAAAGAAAAGTAGGCTATGCACAGTATAGCTGTGCAAAAAGAATGAGAAAGAACATGAAGGAAGGAATGTATGCTGACAAATCCTGCGTAGGTAGTACAGGATAAGATTGTCAAAAAAAGGAAAAGAAAGAGATAGAACAATGAATGCTATGAGTAATGTCACAGGTTTGTACAGCCATAAAGTAAAGTCCAATAGCAAAAAGAGAGCAGGAAAATCATGATGTCATGGGAAGATGCAGTAAAAAAAGGGCAAGGCAAAACACTATCAGTATCAACACAGTTCCTTTATTGTCAGTCAGGCATTCTAAAAAAATATGTGTCCATAAAAATGATTCAAAAATCAAAAATAATTGCACTGTAAATGAATGTTTTGCTGAAGAAAAAGAAACTGGAGCCACCGGTCCACCACCTAGTCCAAATCCGACAGTTCCATGGCCTTACCAATGGACTGGTTGTGTTGGACCACCTGATCAAACGAGGGAGGGAGAGGAGTAGTTCCAATTTGGAACAAGTGAGTCCCAGGCAGCGTGTGGTAGGTGTAGCTGTAGCGAAGACAATGGACAAAAGATAAGTGTACCCAAGTGAATGGGACAGTGATGAACATGGGCGACGCAAGGGGATGAACCTTCTCCAGCTCAAAAACTACCCACCCACGCTCCAACCAGGCAAGACGAGCGACCGATGTTTTGATAGTATATGATGGTAGATCGACGTCATGAAGATGGACCTGTTGCCCTATCTGGACCGGCCGCCGGGGCTTTGCTGATATCAGCAGTGGCACGTGGTAGTCAACGGATCGGCGATGGAAGCAGATAGGAAGTGGTGACATCAGAAATGGTGGGGGTGCAAATAAAATGAGGAGGAGGAGGGTGGATGTGACGGAAAAGTGGATTAGAATGGGGATCCAGAAACGACCGTCAGGTGAGAATAAAAAGGAGAGGAAGGGGCCCATGGTGGGGCTAGGCAAAGGAAGGGGAGTAAGGGAAACGACAAAAGCGAGGGCGCAATGCAATGTGTAGCCAGTGGCGACGCGAAAATTTGCCGAAATGCCAAAACACGGAAAGTACCGAATGGAAAAGCAAAGGTGAGCGTGACTGGATTGCCTAATAGAGGTGATGCTGATCAGCCACAAGTTCAAAAAGGGCAATATTAATTACTATTCCACGTGGCACTGTGCCTGTGTGGTGCAAAGGCGAGTCTTTTTGAATATTCGCTTCGTTATTGACACCTGTCCATGCTACCAATCAACTTTGGTGCATGACACCGCCGGGGCTTTGCTGATATCAGCAGTGGCACATGGTGGTCAACAGATTGGCAACAGAAGCGGATAGAGAGTGGTGACATCAGATATGGTGGGGGAGCAAAGAAGATGAGGAGAAGGAGGGTGGAGGTGACAAGGAGGTGAACTAAAATGGGGATCCAGAAGCGACCATCAGGTGAGAATAAAAAAGAGAGCAAAGGTCCCATGGTGGGGCTGAGTAAAGTAAAAAGCAAGGGAGAATGACAAAAGCGAGGGCATAATGTGTAGCCAGTGGCGACGCAAAAATTTGCCAAAATGCCAAAACACGGAAAGTACCAAATTGAAAAGCAAAGGTGAGCGCAACTGGATTGCCTAATAGAGGTGGTGCTGATCAGCCACAAGTTCAAAAAAGGCAATATTAATTACTATTCCATGTGGCACTGTGCCTGTGTGGCGCAAAGGTGAGTCTTTTTGAATATTCGCTTCATTTTTGACACCTATCCATGCTACCAATCAACTTTGGTGCATAACAGCGGACATAGTGCAAGTTCTTCTTGCAGGAATAATAGGGACTGATGTAGTACCAAGGAGTTGACTCCGAGCATTGCTAAAGGCATTCATAGAATCACTCTGGTGACATGCAAGACTACAGCATCATGCAAATGCCCTCAAGGCTTGACTTAATCATTTAGAAGAAATATCTGATGAAGAAAAAGCAGAAACAGGGCAAGAACCTCATGAGGCTACAGTGCAATTTTGGCCAATGTTGTTTCTGTGCTGGGCTTTTTTTGGAGTAGTAACAGGTGTTTTTCTCAGAAGGGTTGGTATGTGGGGTAATTATTGTCTGATTACACAAAGGGCTATGTACTACATTGTTGGCATATGAACTACGGGGACTTGGGTCTGATGCTGTTTTGTTAACATGTCGTACATATATGGCTAATAGGCCTTGTTCTGTGCTAATTTTTGATGGGATTCTTTGGCCTCCATTTCAGCCTTTCTTCTCAGTTTATTAGCCTCTGCAAGCTTTTGTGGTATTCCCATTGCATCCCTCCTTTGAGCTTGCATGAGTCCATTGATTATAGTAGAAAATTGATTGATAAACTGGTGTCAGAACCGTGACCTTTGGAGTAATCAGAGTTTGGAGTTTGGAGGTGCGTTGGGGAACGGAACAGAGTACAAGGTTGGGAGTTGGCTTAGCTTGTGCGCTAGGCCCTTCCACAGACCTTGGTCCCTAACTTAACAGAGCAAACAGGTGAGAGTAGAGGATGAAAAGTGGAGAGGAGTAATGATCCTTTGGAGAAGGACCGGAAGACTTAAAAAAAGGTTTGGATAAAAGGTGGAGGAACTAGTTGATATTCCAACTGCAGGAATAGAGTACAGGAGCTTTGGCTTATATACTATTGGAGGGATTGGGGTTTGTAAGGAGTAACTTGTAATGTAGGTATCACTGTGATGATCAACTTATATGAGCCAATAACTTTTTTCAGCCAATCAGAACACAGATATCCAATATCTTCAGCATATAAGCTCGGCTCATATAAGTCAATCCCCACAGTATATGGAGTTCCATGTGGGCAATTATCTGGCAAGAAGGAAATTGCATGTGAGGGGAGTGTACCATAAGGTCTAAACTACAGAGTCCATGAGGAATATGAGAACATGTGGAGAGAATGTATGGCAGACTAGAAGTCCGGGGAAAGAGAGTCGGAGTGTTACGATAACACAATTTTCGGACCTTCCCTTTACTTTTATTTCTCCGCTTTAAACTTATACTATAGCTTTCTGTTACGATAACACAATTTCCGGACATCTCCTGTCCTTTTTATTCTCCGCTTTAACTTTATACTTTAAGTGCCACGCGGCATTTCCCTTTCTCGCGCCACGTTGCCTTTCTTTTACTTTTAGACTTAACTCTCTCACGCAGTGGAGCTGGCCATACGGGCTAGACCCTATGACATCATCAGCCACTGCCTTCATCAACTGTATAGTACACATGTACAAACAACCTGTAGTAGTATATATACCCCAATAGATCCAGGAGACTCCTCAGCGAGTCCTCCTGTTGTATACCAACAAACTCTCTGCAGCTTAAGGGGTAACCACTCCCTCAACATCTTCCTTATAGTGTGTTCTTGTGTGCGGCAGAGTAACTAACTCTTGGTTGTTACATTAGGACTCGCTCTTTCTACTCTCTTGCACGTTTGTGCAAAAAGTCCCACTGGGCACCCGGACTCCAGGGTGAAGGAGATTGGTTAGCGGTTAGGAATATCCCACATAGCAGATAGGTGCGCTCCTAGCGACGGCCTTGTAGTGCTTCGGGAGAAGAACGCAAACCTTCGATACGCGGCCCCCAGCGTTAAGGGGAGTACCTTAGCTCAGCAGTCGGTGTGGAACCACTGTTGATTAGATTTAGAATACAAACTTTCACTTTCGAATACCTCTGACCAGGCCGGGCACTTGCCTCCGCCAGTCTGGAGAAGGGTTGACAGCTTAACAATCGGACCACCCCCTGACAACCGTTCGGACCAGGGTTTATTACAAACACATTTTTATATACCTTTTTAAATACTATAGTGTGGGTAGTCGGAGATTGAGATCCGATACTCAGCTGGGAAGAGGTTGATCCGCAGATAGCAAGCGGGGACCCCCAGTTACCTATTTTTACGTTACCCAAAGAGAACAAGTCAACATGTCGTCGCAACCCCAAGACATGAATGCGCTACTGCACGCAATGCGTACGCAGATAGCTGCATTAACCTCGCAGCTCGCCGAGATACAGGCCAACCCCCCTGTAGCAACCCCCTCGGTAGAGAAAAAGTTTAACAAGAAAGTCGAAGTCGTCGCTGACCCTGGCGCCTTCGAAGGAGACAGAGCACAATTTGCCGAATGGTGGATCAAGCTCCAGATTTGGGTCAAGGCGAACTGGGACGTGTTTGCCGACGATTTTGAGGTAGCCACTGCGGTGCTATCTCGCCTAAAAGGACCTGTGGCGGGTCAATACGCCCAAGTAAGACTCCAGGAATGCTACACCGCGGGTGTGTGGCCCACCTGGGACGATCTCAAAACCGAGATCGAAAAATATTTCAAACCGCAAGCTGAGCGTGACTGGGCGCGTCAGCAAATCCGTTCCTTCAAACAAGGAAACATGAGGACGGATGATTTCGTAACCCGGTTCCTGGCCCTCTCAATCCAAGGGGGTCTTGGCAATGAACACGCAGTGGAACTGCTAGAACGCAATGTGAACCCTCGCATTGCAGAACAGATCTATCTGCAGGATACACAAAGTGACAACTTGGCCCTGGCGGCTGAGGAAGTACGACGAGTCGGTAGAGCCATAGAGCTCTACACCATGCACCAAGGTGGCGGGTCCACCAAACAAAACAACACACCCCAGAGGCGCCCTGGGTCATCAAACCAACATCATAATCACTCTCACGGGTTCAAGCCGTTCGGGCTGCAGCCAGGACAGGGTGCTCCTATGGATATCGGCGCGGTCCAAGGCGGACAAATGCGCAGATTCAAGGGCAACTGTTACAACTGCGGCCAAGAGGGACACATGTCCCGAGACTGTAGAAACGGGGCGCAGGCTGCCCAACAAAAAAAATAATCAAGGGTGCCAGGCGCGCCAACTAGAAATCGAGAAGCCGGACGATCGGCTCAACTCTTTGGCCGGTCGTTCTTACGACGAAATCCGGGCCTTCTTCTATGACCAACAGGTCAACGAAATGAAGGCTCAGGGAAAAGAATTCGGGGCTTAGGTCACTTGGGTGCCTTAGCTCCTGGTAAAAATGAAGTAAACCACAACAAAGTGGCCCCTGCTCCGGGGTGTTGCACGAGCAATAACGGAATGACGGGGATGGCTCCCCAATTTGTAAATAAGTTTTTAAATTTGTTATCAGAAGTATGTACTTGTATGAAGAAATGTAACTGCAATATTTATGATACTACCGCTGCACCAGCGTCTCCCTTGGAGCGTGGCCCCGGCGAGACAAACACTAGGGTGCTTGATTCTGGTAAAACAAAAATAGAAAAACATGTGTCATTCAAGATTCCTTCTTCTTCTTCTTCTTCTTCGGAGCCACCCTTTCCCGAAATCCCAAGGCGTGTGTTGATGCGCACATATTTATTCCAAAAGGAGATCCGTTTAGACGTTGGCGTGGAAAACCTTGCCAGGGGCAAAGTACACTCAACGAGCGCACTGCTTGATTCAGGCGCTAACAGGATCTTCATAGATCAGGTCTGGGCGGAGCAAATTGGACTCCCCCTTGTAAAATTAGAAACGTCTATTCCCGTCTATAACGTTGACGGTACGCTTAACGCAGGTGGCTGTATTACACACAAATGTTCTTTTGTGGTCGAATACCAAGGACACAGAGAACGAGTCACTGCCGAGGCTACCCAACTAGGGAAGATTAATTTAATCTTAGGCTGGACCTGGCTATTTAAACACAATCCTGAGATCAACTGGCAGACAGGGGTTGTCACATTGTCACGTTGTCCCCAGGAATGTGTAAACTTGGGTAAACCAAATCATGTCCGTCACAATGAGCGTCTCAAAAAGTTAAACGCTAGTCACGTTTACGAGCTCAGATCTTTAGAAAAGATCGACGACGATGATGATGAGGTAAAACCTGAGGAAGAGATTAAGAGGCTGGTACCTCCCGAGTACCACGACTTCTGGAAAGTCTTTTCGAAACACAAATCAGAGCGCTTCCCAGAGGCTAAGCCTTGGGACCATGCTATAGATTTGAAAGACACCTTCAAACCAAGGAAGGGACACATGATACCGCTCTCTGCTCCCGAAAGAGACGAGGTATCTAGTTTCATAGACGAACAACTTAGGAAGGGTTACATCAGACCTTCCAAAAGTCCTATGACGTCCCCGGTGTTCTTCATTCCTAAAAAGGATGGTAAAAAGCGAATGATTATAGACTATCATTACGTGAATGAGCACACAGTTAAAAATGCGTATCCTCTGCCTTTGATTAGTCAGCTAGTGGACAAATTGGCTGGCGCCAAGATCCTGACAAAGATGGATCTCAGATGGGGGTACAACAATGTACGAATCAAAGAGGAAGATGCTTGGAAGGCCGCCTTCACGTGCCACCGAGGATCTTTCGAACCCCTTGTTATGTTCTTTGGGTTGACCAATTCACCGGCGACCTTCCAGAGCATGATGAACAAGATCTTTGCGGATATGGAAAACTGTGTCGTCATTTACATTGACGATTTATTAATATTTACAAAGTCGGACGATGAGGTTGAGCATGACAGGATCGTGCAAGAAGTCCTTCGACGCTTACAGGAACGGGACCTATTCGTTAAACCCGAAAAATGTAATTTTAAAGTGAAGGAAGTAGACTTCCTCGGTATGATCATAGGCCAGAATGGAATCAGGATGAACCCTGAGAAAGTTCAAGCTATTTTGGAATGGCCAGAACCTACTCGCATCAAAGGAGTTAGGGCCTTCCTAGGCTTAGGTAATTTCTACCGAAGGTTTATTGAAGACTTCGCAAAAATCACGAGACCGTTGAACGATCTCACCAAAAAGGACCTTGTTTGGCATTGGGGCGCCAAAGAACAGGAAGCTTTTGATAAGCTTAAACAGGCATTTACAACAGCGGCCATATTGGCATTCCCTGAATTAGACAAAGAGTTCCGGCTAGAAACCGACTCTTCTGACTTCGCCACTGGGGCTGTTCTGTCAATCAAATGCCCTGATGATCTTTGGAGGCCTTGTGCCTATTTATCACATAGTTTGTCGCCTACAGAGCGTAACTATCAAATATACGACAAGGAGATGCTGGCCATCATTAGAGCTTTAGAGCACTGGCGGCACTACTTAGAAAGTGCTAGGCACCAATTCGAAATTTGGACCGATCATAAGAACCTAGAGTACTTCATGACGGCCCGAGACCTGAACCGGAGACAAGCCCGCTACGCGGTGTACTTGTCAAGGTTCAATTATAAATTAATTCATAAGCCAGGAAGCTCAATGGGGAAAGCGGATGCTTTGTCTAGAAGAGAGGATCATGCCAACGGCATTGAAGATGACAACAAAGGTGTCACCCTAATAGATCAATCAAGGGTTGCCAATGTTAGAATCGGGCAAGATTCCGCTCTCCTGGAAGTCTTCAGGAAAGACATCTCCCCAGAGGAAAAGGCGCGCCTTGACGGCAATGAAAACTATTCATGGAAAGACGGGCTCTTTCATTTCAAAAACAAAATCTATGTGCCTGAGTCCGCAAGGATCAAGGCAATAGATAGACATCATGACACTCCAGTGGCTGGGCACCCTGGATGGCAACGAACAATGAAGTTGATCTCCAGAAACTACATGTGGCCGGGCATGGTCAAAGACATACAGGAATACGTAAAATCCTGTCTGAGATGCGCCATGGCCAAGAATTCCCATCAACCGCCGGCGGGTAAACTCATGCCGAACCCGATACCAGCTGGCCCCTGGCAGGATATATTGGTGGACTTCACGACGGATCTGCCCGAGTCAAACGGGTACGATTCAGTAATGGTGGTAGTAGACCACTTCTCCAAAGAAGTGGTATTCATACCCACCAACAAAACCATCACCGCCGCCTGTACGGCAGACCTATTTAAGGATTTCGTATGGTCCATCCATGGGTTACCAGAAACGGTAATCTCCGATAGAGGACCGCAATTCGCTAGCGAATTTACGAAAGAATTATGCCGGATGCTGGGCATCAAACCTAAATTATCCACGGTGTTCCATCCGCAAACCGATGGACAAACGGAGAGACTCAACCAGGAGTTGAAACAGTATCTCCGGATATTTATTAACGACAGACAGACAGATTGGGCCAAGTGGCTAAAGATAGCCCAGTTCTCTTATAATATTAAACAGTCGTCGGCTACAGGAAAGGCACCATTCGAGGTTACTAGATCGTACCTCCCCAGAATGGGTGTAGAACCTGGCAAAAGCAAAAACGAGGCTGCTGGGAACATGGCAAAAGACATAAAGTCTGTCTTGGACGAAACGCGCAAAGTGCTATTTAAAACTGCGGAGCAGATGAAAGACAGGGCAGAGCGTAGACGCTCTAAGGCCCCTGATTACAAGGTCGGCGACCTGGTCTGGTTAGACACCGACCACTTGAAATTAAAAGACCGGCAGTCTAGAAAACTGACCGAAAAGTGGATTGGCCCTTACCGGATTAAGGAAGTCAAACCTAATGCGGTGGAGCTGGAACTCCCAAAACGAATGAGGGTGGTACCCACGGTTAACATTAGCCGTGTGAAACCCTACAAAGGACCGCTGCCGGGACAGTGCGTAGACCGGCCCGGTCCGGTAGTAGTCACCCAGGAAGGTGAAGAAGAGTTTGAAGTCGAACGAGTGGTAGATGCACGCTTGAAGCGTGGAAAATTAGAGTTCCTGGTCCTATGGAAGGGCTATGGAGACGAAGACAGAACGTGGGAACCAGAATCCCATCTGGAAAACTCCCACGACGCTGTTTGCGAATTTTATTCTAGGAATCCCTCAGCTCCCAGGAAGCTTAGAGGCATGGATTCAAACCTTTTTAATTCCCTCTTTCAACCTATGCCCGAAAATTTTACCACTACCTCCGGAATTTGGTCTCGCCTGGAAGTCGAGCCTTAGAAGGGGGGTAGTGTTACGATAACACAATTTCCGGACATCTCCTGTCCTTTTTATTCTCCGCTTTAACTTTATACTTTAAGTGCCACGCGGCATTTCCCTTTCTCGCGCCGCGTTGCCTTTCTTTTACTTTTAGACTTAACTCTCTCACGCAGTGGAGCTGGCCATACGGGCTAGACCCTATGACATCATCAGCCACTGTATCTATCAAACTGTATAGTACACATGTACAAACAACCCTGTAGTAGTATATAAACCCCAATAGATCCAGGAGACTCCTCAGCGAGTCCTCCTGTTGTATACCAACTAACTCACTGTATCTTAAGGGGTAACTACTCCCTCTTCATCTTCTCTATAGTGTGTTCCTGTGTGCACCGGAGTAACTAACTCTTGGTTGTTACACGGAGCAGATATCCAGAGTACCATACGGAGGTGAGGTACAGGGCTATGCCAAATTGCAGAGCATGAGGAGCGTTGTAAGATGCTAAAGGTGTCTGGGAGAGAACTGAGTATAGTCCTGATGTCCAAACACCTATGTGTTGTTCAACCTGCAGGGATCAACCAAGGGATTCAGAAGAAAGTGCTGAAGACTATAATGGAGTGAGTCTGCAGATGAGTTCCTTTTTTTTCAGCAGAACATTCATTTGCAGTGCGATTGTTCTTGATTTTTGAATCATTTTTATGGACACATATTTTTTTAGAATGCCTGACTGGCAACAAGGGAACTGTTTTGTACTGATATTATTTTGCCTTGCTCTTTTTTTACTGTATCTTCCCATGACATCATGATTTTCCTGCTCTCTTTTTGCTATTTGACTTTACTTTATGGCTGTACAAACCTGTGACATTACTTACACACCATTTATTGTTCTATCTCTTTCTTTTCCTTATTTTGACAATCTTATCCTGTACTACCTATGCAGGATTCATCAGCATACATTCCTTCCTTCATGTTCTTTTTCATTCTTTTTGCACAGCTATACTATGCATAGCCTACCTTTCTCTTACTATATAAACCCCTGTATCCCACCTTGTAAAAACAAGAAATCCAATCCAGACTCCTTATCTAATCCCAAGTTCACTCCTCACTGCTACTTGTGATCCAGTGTGGTCACAACACTTCCCACTGCTACTACTGTTAACTGCTGTCATCATCACTCGCCACTTCTGAAGTCATTCACTGTGGGGATCAACTTATATGAGCCCAGCTTATATGCTGAAGATATTGGATATTTGTGTTCTGATTGGCTGAACAAGCTAAAATTGGATATTTTCAGCATATAAGCTGGGCTTATATAAGTCAATCTCCACAGTGATTGTTACCCCTTTTGATTGGAGTCCTTCTGAGCACTACAGTCTGTGTGTCAGGAGCCTGCTATCACTGGGAACCTCATCACCTCGTCATTCTCAAACCTACCTTGTGCTACAATTAGCAAGGTAGTGATTGCCCATACTCATCACAAAGCCCCTATCTTCTATATTCCAACTATCCCTCCTCCTCAAAACCCACACCCATACATCTCTGGGTTTTACTTTGAAAGATCATTATATGTACCACCCCATGAACAACCAGACCACTCCACTGTTCTAGGAGGCAAAGCCCATACACAAGTTCTGTGGAATCTGGGAGGATTGTTTGTTGGTTTGTTTTTGTGTGTGGTTTTCTAACAACAGTTCTCATCATCAACAGTGTAATTCTGAGAGTACTGAAGATTTGGGAGTTCAGACTTGGGGGGTTTCTGATGCTTTAGCTCCATCTCTTGATGAGTTGTATTCTTTCCTTTCCTCCATTGAGTGTTGTACAATGTTGTACTCCAGTGCCCCAAGGTAGTCCATTGTTGGTATTGTCACATGGGTTGGTATGTCAAAACTATACCATATGGTATTGACAAACTAGTACTATGTAGTTGCAATGGTGTTCACACACCAAATTTGACAGTATAGTTTTATGAGACCATTTTCATTACATCTTGTATGGTTTGTGTAGACTATTGTCATATCCTTGCCAGAAGGCATAGCTCCAGAATTCCAAAGAGGACAAATTCTCAAGTCTGAACCCACAAATCTTCAATACTCTTGGGATTACGCTCCTTGTGTTCTGCCGTTCGGCATAACCCTGTACCCCACCTCCACAGGTACTCCGGACATCCTCTCCAATACTCCTGCACCGGACTTCTAGTCCACCATATGTTTCCTCTGCACGTTCTCATATTCCTCATGGACTCTGTAGTTTAGACCTTATGATACACATCTTGTCTTCAAGGACCTTGAGTGTTTCTGTAAATATGGGTTCCCACAATCCACCCAAATCAGGTTTGCTTGGTCCAGTTCTAGGTTCAGAAGACAATGCCTCTGAACTGAACTGAACCAAACTTTGCACCCCTAATGTGAACAAGATGACTTCAAAACACATCTGTCTTGCAGATGCTGAAAGTTTAAGAAGGGCTAGCCAACATGGATGTACAGGTGAATGATAAGCAATTCAGTGCTATGATTATGTCTTTACTATCACCTTCTAACTCAATGTACGGGAATACCCCTGTGCTTGCTTTATTGATCACTATACCACACTTCGGCAGCTCCAGCTAATATAACGTCTCTCACGCTACAGAAGGTTACCTAGTCTGACTATAAATCTAAGCTAAGCCTAGCTCGATCTTAGAGATATCCGGACTAGATGGTTCTTTCGCAACTCCTTGTACATTCGCTCTTCCGATCTGCGTTAGGGCCCATGGGAGTGTCGAAAGACGCGAAGTATGACCACTACTCCGAATGCCAGTACTCGGATTGGAATCTCCTAGGGTGCCGTTGTCGTTTCCAAATCCAACACGGACAATAATTAACAACGGAACCGTCGTCTGTACATCCCATCATCAGTTATATCAGAAAATACCGAGAGGTAAATTTCCCTTACAGCTAATTGCCCGGCTATGTCCACACCAGCCAACCCTGTAATATCACCCACTGCAAAACAGACAAGCAGACTAATTCCACAGAGTACAGATAAACATCCTGATTCCACCATCATGGCAACAGTGCTCCTGTATGAGCTGACCTGTCGTCCTCCTATCACCTTTAACCGTTGGCCACTTAGCCACAGGCGATAAGAGATTCCAGCAGTAATACAAACATGATATGCTGTATTAACGGCCCAGGCAGCTATCGCATAAAGTTCTACATTGTGAGATTTAAGGTCTATCATCGGTTGACTGAAGTGGGCTATAGCGATCATGGCAGAGACTGGTGGTCGGAAGGTGAGAAGTGCAAAATCACCTTGAAAAGGGGACAAATTTAAATTTACCCAATTCTCCGAAAAATAAGAGGGCCTATATTGATAATATGTGATTATGCATGACATGGTACAACGACAATGCACGCACAGGGAAAACACAGATCTTCTTGCTGTAATTCCACACGATAAAGAGCCTCCATATCTAACAAACAATACCAATGGTTCGTCAGTATACCTTACGACGGATAAGTCAACAACTCTGTTACCAATAATAGATCTTGAACAAAAACCTAATGTGAACAAATTCATCGCGAATGGCAAGTAAGAATGAGAAATCACACACATCAAGACAATACATGGTGATGCCAACTGTGTTGAGTTTATTCCCGCCCAGCATTCCCAGATCGTACTCCGACTGGGCTTCGCTATGTACGACAGCCTCAATACCTTTGGCGAGTTCCACGAGCGTTACAATCGCCTGCGAAGTGGCGAAGGCAAACGAAAGGCTGGAAGAGTACAGTAATATCCTACATCGATCGACTGATAAAATGAGCAAACAGGAGCTGAAATGGGAGATAGAGAGCTCGCCTGTTAGTGGATCGATGTTTTTTCGAGAGAATATAGACACAACGACCGAACAGAACGGCACTGGAGAATACTTTCAGTGGACCATGTCACGGCGAGAAACCGAAACTTACTTAACACCTGTGATGAATCCTTATAATTGGTGTGGTTCCACAGTAATAGGAAAAATAGTCGTACCGTAAAGCATAGCCCCGAACCATGCACAGACCAAGTTTATACGGAGGACAGAATTATAGCTCGGCATTGCTAGTTTGAAGGGACACTAATAAATGGGTGCTTCTGTGGGGGTCAAAGCGACAATGAGGCTACTGCTGCTGATCATGTATTCTTATATGCGCAGAGTTGCTTGATGTTAAGGTTACCAAAACTTGTGGTCCAGAGCGGTGTGATTGGCAAACAGGTTGAACGACAAAACCAGTGTGCTCTACGAATAACAAAATCGCACGAAAGGTAACGGTTGCAAAAACTCATCAGAGTCGATCGGTGATCTGAGAAGGTTTGATAGTTAAGCCAGAGCGAAACAGGTTGTCCACAGAAAGGAGTGTTATCCAGGGTCAAAGGCGCTGTTAGACAAAAACAACGATACGGTGGGATTGTATGGCTGAATGTCGGATAGCCTTGATTTGATCTCTTGGAACGACTATTTGAGAGGTTCCAAGAACGAGAGAAAAAGCTG
Organism: Serpula lacrymans var. lacrymans S7.9; assembly: GCF_000218685.1. Lineage (NCBI taxonomy): Eukaryota > Fungi > Basidiomycota > Agaricomycetes > Boletales > Serpulaceae > Serpula > Serpula lacrymans. The sequence continues at coordinate 1,701,119 of NW_006763294.1, read as the reverse complement.
TGGTAAGAAGCGTGGATGGGATGTAAAGGACGTTAATATGTGAAAATTTGAGTAGTCAGTGCAAAACAAACTTTGAAGTTTCGCCTGCTCGCTATTATCCATACCAACGATACAAGCAGAGTACCCTTAGATAGGATGATACCGCGGCACTATTTCATGGTGAGACATTCATTTGACGCTAACGATGTTCGATGTGATGGTAAAGCGATAAGAGGACCCAATGCCGTGCATTCTGGATAGTTTCTGCGCCCACGATTATTTCCGGGTCCGCAAAGGCATCATTACATTTATTGGACGCTATCTTAAGGGGCGTGGCATGGAGGGATATGGTATGGCTATAGCATTGGGCTACAGCGTTTGCGGAAATGACTAGAACGTTGTCCCCTGTCTGATAGCGTGTTCCCACGCGTGTCTTGACTGCATATACACGCCATCGCAACCCAGTCCTCTTTCTTTCAACTCTCATTTGCCTTCTATTCCAATGGCGGACTTGTGCCATCCTGTAGGTCCTTTTGCAATTGCTTACCTCAAATCATACGTCTAATTCTTCACGTATTATATAGGATCGAGACTGGATATCAAGTGCACTCAGCGCCTTTCTCATTTACGGGCTCGTCATTTCATACATACCCCAGGTAGACAAATAAACACACCTTCTCGTGTCGTTCTCGACTAAAGGTTGATATAGCACCTGCGAATTTACAATAAGAAATCATCAGAAGGATTCAGTCCATGGTATCTACTGCTCGGCAGCACGTCTTCCGCAGCGGGCATGCTGAACATGTAAGTCGACGTGGTTGTCAGGCATCGTCGAGGAAGCTGAGGCGCTTCAAAGGATTGCACTTCAATGGCCAGTCATTCGGTGCTGCAAAGAACTCGTAAGCAGCTCGTTAAGCCCAATGGCTAAATCTCATCATAAACATAGTCCGCTGGACAATGTGTTGAAATTACCGCCGGTGTCTCTCAAGTTATTCTGCAGTGGCTCTTATTCACTGTCATGCAAGTATATTTCTCCCATGTGTCATTTCAGGCATCCTAATCATATTAATGACAGCCTCGTGCTATACATGATTTACTACCCACCTCACCTTAAATATGTGGAGTTGAACATCGATGCTCACGATGCCCGCCCTCCGCATCACGTCAAAACCAGGATCCTCAGTAACGACTGGCGGCTTTCTATCATCCTTTCTTGGGTAGTCTTTGTTCATCTGTATGTTATCCACGTCATTTTCTGCCGTGTATAATTTGACATCATGTTGCAGTGTTCTGCTCTCTTTTGTCACCATTTTGCTACTGGCTACCAACAAGGCTGACCCAACTGGCCTGGTGCATAGTCGCCAGATCACGCTTTGGGCAACCTTTTTGGGTGTGAGCTCTGCTATACTAGCGGCCATACAGTACATGCCACAGTTGCTCAGGACATTCCAACTGAAACTTGTAGGTGCGCTAAGCATACCTATGATGGTCATGCAGAGCCCAGGTGGTATCATGATGGCAGTCTCAATTGCCAGGAGGTAAGCGTATTTTATACCTATTGAGTTGCTGTGATTGATTTTATATGTTAGACCTGGCACCAACTGGACTAGTGCGTTTGTGTCGTTGTGGTAATCCAAGCTAGATGCTGATAGAGGTTCTTCTTGGATCTAGGTTGGGCCATGTTCGCTGTATCTGCAATCATGCAGTTGGGTCTGCTCATTATGTGTATCGCCTGGAAATTCCGGCAACGCAGGTTGGGTGTCGATGATTTCGGACATGACCTGATGGGTGACAGTGAGGATTACAATCCGGAGACTGACGACACTGTGTATGCCACCGTTGTGGAGAACAACTTTAGAGACCATGAAAGAATAGTAGACGAGCAGGATGAAAATTTCCAGGCTCAAGAAGGCACTCCTTTGTTGCGCAAGCGCCCGCAAAGGGGTGAGAGGAGGAAGAGGTTATTACGCTGGTTCTTGAAGGAGTGAAATTATAATATATACGAGGGCTGTTTGGGCCTGCTATATAGAGCTTACTGTATGGTTTCTTGCTTTTTTTTCCGGTTTCTATTTTACTGGTAGTTGTAATGGCCCAACTATGGATGTCTATGGTTTTTTGTGCGTTTGAATTCGAGGGAAAAGTGAACGTTGCCGTTGGCGTAAGCAGCCTAGTTGCCCAAACAGGCAACTGCAGACTTGCCCATCTACTGCGACCACCATGGCCAGCCTGATTGCCATCCTAGACCTAAAGGGAAAGCCACTTATCCAACGCTCGTACAAGGACGATGTCTCACCAACTTGTATCGAAAGATTCTTACCACTCATCCTGGAAATAGAGGAAGAGGGTCAGCAGGTTACACCATGTTTCTCCAGCCAGGGCATCAATTACATGCATATCCGTCATTCGAACCTTTATTGTGAGCACTGATGGCCAGTTCCTATAATATGTCGAAGGTTTCCTATGACGATTGTTTTTATAGTGCTAGCGCTGTCGAAACGGAATACAAATGCAGCTGAAATTATCATATTCTTGCACCGGCTGACTCAAGTTCTTGTGGAATACTTCAAGGAGTTGGAGGAAGAGTCGATAAGAGACAACTTTGTGATCATATATGAACTCATGGACGAGATGATGGACTTTGGATATCCACAAACGACTGAAAGTAAGATATTACAGGAGTGAGTCTGATTAGACATCGTTTCCAGAGAACTGACCAGAACATATCATCTGCCTCGTCGAACCTGTACAGATACATTACTCAGGAATCACATAAACTAGAAATACAAGTCCGTCCTCCTATGGCTGTAACGAACGCTGTGTCTTGGCGGACTGAGGGGATCCGATACCGAAAGAATGAGGTTTTCTTGGATGTCATCGAGAGTGTAAACTTGTTGGTATGCACCTCATTTACCTGTTCACTTACTAGCGTAGCTTAAAAGATTCATACATATGTTAGGTCAATGCAAACGGAAATGTCGTCCGCTCGGAGATCCTTGGCGCTGTCAAGATGAAATGCTATCTGTCAGGAATGCCCGAGTTGCGTCTAGGACTCAACGACAAAGTGATGTTTGAAAGCACAGGGCGAAGTAAATCATCCTATCTCGTTCAACGTGTCTATATTCACTGAGATCGCATTTCTAGCATCCCGTGGAAAAGCAATTGAGATGGAAGATGTAAAATTCCACCAATGCGTGCGACTATCTCGATTCGAAAACGATCGTACCATATCATTCATTCCACCTGATGGCGAGTTCGAGCTGATGTCGTATAGACTTTCTACCACGGTGAAGCCACTAATATGGGTTGAGGCTGCTGTCGAAAGCCACAAAGGGAGCAGGGTGGAGTATATGGTCAAGTGTAAAGCCCAGTTCAAGCGGAGAAGTACTGCCAATAATGTGGAGATATATGTTCCTGTGCCAGACGACGCTGATAGTCCAAAGTTCAGGGTGAGTCTATAATATTACAAGAGTGATCGGTGAGCATAATTGGTTGGACGATCATAGGCTTCAACGGGTAGCGTTCAGTATGCTCCCGATAAATCTGCTTTCGTTTGGAAGATTAAGCAATTGGGTGGAGGCCGTGAGTATCTAATGCGCGCTCACTTTGGTTTGCCCAGTGTCAAAAATGGTACGTGTACAATCCACTACCTCTCATGATCTTTTCTTTCCTGATTCTTTCCTGTATTGCATCACCGACTTTCAAAAGAACAAGACGTTGAAAAGCGAGCACCCATCAGTGTAAAATTCGAGATCCCGTACTTTACAGTTTCTGGCATTCAGGTGCGATACCTCAAAATTGTAGAAAAGAGTGGTTATCAGGCGCTACCATGGGTACGATATATTACACAGAATGGAGATGATTACAGGTACGTGACCAGCCATTGGCAAAGACTGAATCTGTAAACTGAATAAGCTACCTTTGCAGCCTTCGTACAGCATTAGAGAAAGGCAGCGCGCCCATTGTACCTATGTAACTGCACACTGTATTGCTTATGATGTTTAAGTTGGCAGATCATCGATCATCATCAGCGCAGCTATTCTACGAGAAGATAGAGCGATTATCATTAACGACATGAATTTTCATGAGCATGTGAGATAGAACGGTCAAAACCGGTCAAGTGCGAAACAACTACCGTATCGATAAAATACCAGAGCGTGTAGTCGATGACGATCTCTCCTTTCCATCAACTCTTTTCTTCTTCGTAGAGGCAGCTTCCCATATTCTCCAAAATTTGAGATTCTCGTCCCCAGCCCCAGTACAGACCACATCCCCAGCTGGCGAAACAGCTGAGTATAGCACTCTGGAGTCGTGTGCATCTCTGATCTCAGCGATGCGCTCGAGAGAGGGGTAAGCATGTACCATGATGGCGTTTGTGGGGTACCCGTGTGTTGTCATGAACTCTTTCTTATGAGGAGACCATTGAATAGATGTCACCTGAGAAGGTGTCTTCAAGGAGTGTAGACGGGCACCAGTGCTGCTGTTCCATATGTGAACAGTGGCATCGTTCGTGCCGCCCCCACTAGCAAGAAGAGAAGGTTGCCACGGACACCATGCGATGGCCTACGAGCGTCATACATTTTAGTCGACTACGCCGAACAGGGACACACTGGAGCTTACCTTGACAGCAGCTGTATGATTACGCTTAGTCCACTTTGCTGTTCCTTGCGTACCTTCCCCAACATCGCCCACACGCCCATCCCAAATGTTGACGACGTTATCATTTCCCCCACTTGCAAGCAGCTCACCGTCTTCTCGCCATTTCAAACCGCAAATTTCACCGGTGTGTCCAAGTAACTCCATGACCTTGTGTCTCGGAACACGCACATCATGATGCCATATACTACCATCTCCGCAACCTGAACTAAGAATGTGGGCGTGCCAGGAGAGTACAGCTATCTGACCCTGATGTCCAGCCATTGTCCTGAGTTTCTGCCCAGCTTCCACGTCCCACAACTCGACCTCGCCGGTACCAAGGCCTATACCAAGGTACGCGCCGTCATTTGAGAAATCAACCGATGAGACGTATGAGCCCTCGGGAGCCTCGCAAAGATGAGAGACAGCGCCGACGTCGGCGCGCCATATGTAAGTACTCTCGGCCAGTGCGACAGCAACAGCATTCTGGCACGACCAGGACACAAGATTGAGATAGAAATCGTCAACCATACCTGGAGCATCAAGAACACGCTCAGGTTGTGTGGGGATCCGGCGCGATTTATTGGTGGTCGTGCCGGTAGATGAAGGCAAAGCACCTGGACGGGCATATAATGGACGGGCGATCTCACGCTGCTGGGCGAGTGATGAGTCAGATGAAGACGCAGGAGGGGCTTCATGATATGCTAAGACACGACGATTTAGCGGTACGCCAGCAGCTGCGGCGAGACGCGCTGTGTGCCCTGGTGAAGCAGACTTGGGATTGAGACTCATTAGTTCGAGGGTAGCTGCAACCTCTGTCTCTTCACGGTTGGTAATGAAGCGATCGCCGTTGGAGTGAGCTCTATCACGGGTTGCAGGCGTCGAACGAGAGCGTTTGAGCTCGGTCTTTGGCTGTGATTGGGGTGGAACGTAGTCTCGAGAGACGACATCAAGCCTGCTTTCTACGCCGCCCTTTCTGATGACACCACCACTGGCCTGTCTCTGGAAAGAGTCGTATGCAGGGACTCCAGCTGAAGTGGTTCGCTTGGCTGGCGATACTGGTCGTGAACGGGAGATGAAAGGATTGGATAGATCAGCAGCTCGGGTGGACTGTTTGTGACCTTTGGTGGGGGATATCGAAAAGGCGTTCAGCGCCGAGAGCAACGATGGAGTCAGCGGTGTTTTTGCATCTGAGCGGGAACGATAGCGCGACGGTGTCTTGGGTATCGAGCTCATGTCAGAAAAAAATACAAGAAAATGCGTGTAAATGAGAACGGATGGACAAAACGCCACTGCCTCGAGCATTTGAACGTACATGCACGTGTACATCACATGATCATGTCACGTGCATTGATTTCCGTCACGAGCGCGGTCGCGTCTCCAGTACTGGTGTTAGCCTCCGCTGTCAGCCCTCTACAGCTCTTATAACGGTGCAAGAATGGTGTGTATCTTCGGTTGAGTCTTCCACATCACACGCCTTCACCGTCCTTCATTTTACGCCCGCACGGCCCCACTTTCACGACACCATGAACGGAATCATATCAGTATTCAAGCTCAAACACACCCTCCTTGTACTTGCCGCAACTGTCACCATCACCATCGCGATTCCTACTTCAGACCCATCATCTTTGTCTTTAGCCTCAAAAGCCAGTGCCACCACACACACAGGTTATTACTGGCCATCATATGCAACCACGACACCAAATCCGGCTGACGCAAAGTTACATCCTGTAACAGAAGTCCTGGCAGCAATATTTGGAGAAGCAACTTCAACACAGCAGGACTTTCCTTCTACGACGCTCGCACCGTACCAGCAAATTCCCTCGCCAGTGGCGCCTCCAGCAACAAAGCCTACCCTTCCGGTCACGACCTCTTCAAGTCTTCCCCAGCCTACCTCATCCCGACATGGCAGTTTTGCAGCACAGCACAAGGAGCTACTCGTTGCCATCATTATTGGCTGTATCATGGGCCTCATCCTTTTCGCAGTTGTATACAGATTTGTGGTCGCGTCTTCTGCATGCAATTGCCGAGGCCGAACTCAACATATCGGCCAGGAAGCAAAGAGGAGGACAATGTCGCTATTCCGTCTTTCGAATGAATCGTGGGGCATAAAAGGTCCTGTGAGAGAGGAAAAATCGGTTGATCTGCGAGCCATCGAAGCAAACGATATGGTAGAGATCCCGCTACATGAGAATTACTTCGCTGGCCGGCAAGACGTCAGACACCACCACGACATCGCTACATACGCATTCCCAGTGCAACAATCTGAAGGGTACCCTCATCGCTCCATTCCGAATAATAAGCGACCAAGCATGCTCAGCGTGTCTGCTGCTTGCGCTATGAAATCGCGGCTCAGCAGACTGCTCTCATCATCGACGTTTTCGCATCGCGACACCATCACGACGCAGGATTCTGAATCGACAGCCCATCAAACGTTGCAGAATACATCTGCAAATATGAACACATCTTACCATGGACGGACGAAAAGCGCGCCAGTTGGGGGACAGAACCGGCCTAAATCGAACAAGTCCACCAAGTCGAATGACTCGGAATGGGATATTGCACATGCATACGGCGCACCAAGAAATGAAAAGACACTTAGCGTGGGCGCAGCATCGAGACTATCTGATGTAGGATGGCATTGAAGTAACTTGAACAGTTATAGAAACTCGTGCGGCTTTGTATACAATTGCGAAGCTAATGCGCAAATAAGTCCAGAACACACACAATGTCCAAAACTTTATGCGTACATTGGACATCAGCTGTGATATGTAAAGGAGTCAGTATAACACGATTGATCATAAGACATTTAAAATTACAGTTATCATACTGATCTATCCGTAACGCAGGACAAACATCCGTATCAAACTTCAACATCCTTCCCTCCCGGAAATTTCTCGTTGGATAGGACGTGCTTTAGACGCTCTAAATTTTCCTCTCTGGGCACAAACTTGACTTTGAACTGCTTCGGCATCATAGTCAGTGCATTGTAATTATCAATCGCTTCAACGGGATGGAGGCTGGCGGAGCCCTCAATGTTTTCCCGGGCTTTCTCTAGGCGGAAGTAGTAGACGATATACATGCATGTCACATACATCTCCCGTATGCCGAGATGCATTCCAGGACACTTTCGTCTCCCTGCACCGAACGCGTAGGTTGCGCGGGCTGCATCAGATTCTTGTTTCTCTATGTACCGTTCTGGTCGAAAACTCCATGGATCACCAAAAAGTTCTTCATTCATATTGCAAGCCCAAACGTTCAGAAATACTGTCGTCCCAGCTTGTATTCTGTGACCTTGCCACTCTGAATCTGCGATAGTGGCTTTTGGAAGAGCGAGCCGGACTATACTGTAGTATCGAGAGGTTTCTTTTACGATAGCGAGGACAAAGTCAGATTTTTCAGAAAACGGGTCGAGTGGTCCTCCTGCGTGAGAAGAAACAATATCCCGATAAGCTTTTTCTTGCATTTCTGGGCGTTGAGCTAGGACGGATGTCATCCACAACATTGTCGTTGAGAATGTGTCTGCGATATATGAGTAAAATCAATGTCAAGACAGCCTAATTATAGATAGAGATAGAAAAGGGGGGTCCTTACCTAGAGATGCAGACACCATAGTATTACAAATAGACATCTGTTCTGTTCGGTCCAATTTAGCTTCGGGGTCACGAAGGATGTGACCCATTATACAAGGCACATCCGTATTGTCCTTGATACGATCCAGTAAATCATCTAGCATTTTCTCTAGGAAGACAGTGCGACGTGCTGCCAACTCTTTTGCTTCTAAGTTCCTGGAAGAATTTGGAATGATACGCAAGATCGGTAGGTAATCCACTAGAGAAGACGTCACCGAGCGAATTCTATATTCATTGGCAAGTAAGATAAAAAAAATCAATCAATCTGCAATACTGATTGCGTACTCTCCGATCCTGGCTGATACATCAACTATTTCTTGAAACAATTCGCTGTCTATATCACCCATCCGAGTACCGTAGTTGACGAAGAGTGAGATGTTGAGACCAAGTCTTTGAAAATATCGGTTAGGATCGATATACTCCTTGCCATGCTCTAGTAAATCCTTGAGGGCAGCGAGTGTCTCGTATTCGATAATGGGTGTATAAGATTGTACACCTGGCTTGTTCATGGCAGTGGCAGCTGCCTTTCTGCGAGCTTTAAGCGAGCCATCCCAAGGACTGGTGCCGATGGAGTACGGTGCAGAACCTTTATTTGAGAGCACATTGTGAAATGTGTGAAATAGGGGCGCGATATGTATGCTCCGCCCTGCTTTTCAAGGAGTTCCATCGCTGCACGCGGTGTGTTAATAATCACCACATCGCGCTCGCCCAGGCGGACGGCGAAAACCTCGCCGTATTTGAAGCCCCAAAGACGAAACGTCTCTGACCAACATTTGCCTAGCTGGAACAGATTGCCGATTATTGGGTAGCCAGGAGGGCCTGGCAGGGTCGTGGTACGAGCTGGACTACGTACACGTTCGGTTGAGAGATTGTGTGCATACAAGGCAAGGAGGAAGGCTGGAACTAGGGCGACAACGGTGCCGGCGATGATTAGCATTGCATCTAACTGATATGACAAGGTATCAGAGAGAACTTGAAAGAGCATGGTTGAATCTTGAAACGACGGCTGTCTGGCTTTCAAGGAAGATATATAGTTTTCTGGTCTTATCTATGACTGGGATATATATGCAGGCCAACACGAGCTGCATGATGAATAATGCCTAGTGGTCATACGCGTGATACACGGAACAGGGCTTCATCCTGTTTTAGATTTGTATGGTGTTTCTCATGACAAATGCTAGAAACTGGTATAACGACTTACGAGTAGGGTGTTCTGTCGATTTCCGTTCTGGATGTCTAATACAGCACTCTAGTCTCCAATAGCCGACCAAATCATTATAATATTATTATCTATAACGAAGGGGACAGTGGTCCCAAAAGTCGCGTGCGGAGCACGTGGGAGCACGTTTTTTCGCTTACACTGCGGGCATTGGCTTATTTAAGCCCAGCTTATATCCTGAAAACATTCAATTTTAGCTTTTTCTAGCCAATCAGAACCCAAAACTCCCATAATTTATGATATAAGCTGGGCTTAAATAAGCCAATGCCCGCAGTGTTAGCTTCGCTCGCGTGGTTTTCGGTTAGCAGTAGAGGGAAGGTAGTGCAGTAGTAACGAGTGCAGTGAAAATTGCAGCCACATTGAAAAGTCTCACGGTTATAAGAACATTCAACAATTGTAGTGAAAATTGTAGCCACATTAAAAATTCTCGCGCTTAATCATTTTTACTACAAAACGCGATATAGTGACACCAAAACTCACGCCTGTGGCACGACGTGACACAACTCAATCAAACAAACCTCTTTTCCTACTATGTGGGGAAGTGGTCTGGCCCTACACACAAAACAAATTGTTGTCGAGAATTTGCACATTTTGCATTACAAAAATTAACAGCCATTATTGACCACACTGTGGTGTGCATAAAAATAAAATCAAAGACCCTTCCCCACACATAAAAACACAGCTTACACAATGTGAGTTTATAACAGTTTATGGTGTTGATTCAATTAAAACTGACACATTGATTACAGAAGCCCAAATTATCAACAAATCAGTGCACATAGCAAATACATAAATATGAATATGAGCAATTCAAATATGCAGTATGTGTAGCATTGTTAATGTGTCATTAACCATTAACTGATATATTGATGTGATTTGTAGACATATTCCACAGACTCCTGAACGAGAACGTGGTGAACATCGCGATAGAGATCGCATACAACGTCATCAACAGATGACATCACCAAGTGTACAACGAGAGCACCTCTTGGATCAAAGAGATTTGAGAAATAGAAATATTGCGCAACCAAATTTTGGAAGACCTGTGGATGATAATAACATGCCTCAGCTATTAGCTGGACCTGCACACCCTCAATTGCAGCCCCCTTTTCAAATGCGGCAGGGTAACCAGTTGCTTGCTACCAATGGTGTTGACTACAATAAAAGGCTATTAGATTGTGAGGAATCAATTTTTCTTATTGCATTCCCGTCATGTCGTGGTTAGCAGACTCGATCCCTGTCACTCCTCTTGCCCTTGGACTAGAGATTACAGCAGGTGTTTTATTACTTTTATCCTTTTTCTTCTTATTCTCTATTCACACTCACGTCCTATTGTACCTACAACGAAGGAGACTTGTTGTAGACCCTCGAGAAGATATCCAAATGACATAGCAATGATCCAGTGCTATGTCTGGGAATACTTCGGAGGAATATTGATAAGTGAAGAAGGTTGTGAGTCAGCGCCTTCTCATGGGCTTACTGATACAGCCAATTGCACATCCCTTACCAATACGTTTTCTCATACGATTAGTAAATACGATAGATCGGACCACCTTCTCCTTTTTTTCTTATTGGTTAGCTAGCTGGTCAGACCACTTTCTTAGTTCTTCCCTTTCTCGGTCTGACCATCGCCGTTCACTATATAAAGAAGTACATACTCGATGTACTATTCTCTAGTTCAATATTAGTTTGGATTTGCGCTTATACCGATACTCTTCATCCTCATACCCTGATTCATCGCCTTCCAACAAGGACTTGACCAGGCGTTGTGCTTTGTTATATAGCTTCGTATTTGTTGCCTGACATAGATGGGTTTCAAAACCGACATGACATGCAGAACGGGTTAATCAACGGTGTAATAAACTAAGAGGGCAGGAGCAGGTCAAGGATCAGGCAATTCAGCAACAGGAGGCAAGTCCGTAGGGTGCAGAGAGCTGCTCAAGAAGAGCTTGAAAGGAGGGAAGAAGAGCTAGCAGATCAGGCTCACAGGGCTGCCAGAGATACTGTAGACCGAGGCGAGGACTTAAATGAACCGGTAGCTGCCAGAAATGCACCAAGGATGCCAAGGCCTCAACGACTTGCAAACGAACGAAATATTGCTGTTACAGTTTGACATACCAGCACCTACTTATGCTTCACCTTTGTACTTCTACTTTTATTTTCCAAGTCACATGACCAGTCATGTGACCATTTACCTTGCTTTTCATTTTCGGACCTTTCCTTTAAATTTCATTCTCCGCTTTAACCTTGTACTGTAGTTTTCACACTGTGCCATGTGGCACTTCCCCTTTTAGTTCAAACTCCACCTTTCTCACGCAGCGCTGCCTTTATTCTTATTTTAGCTACAAGTATCTCATGCAGTGGAGCTGGTCACACGGGCTAGGCCCCATGACATCAGCAGCCACTGCCTCTGGCAACTGTACAGTACATATGTACAAACAAACATGTATTCAGTATATATACAGGAGCAATACATGGGGAAGGACTCAGCGAGTCCTCCTGTTGTATACCAACTAACTCACTGCATCTTAAGGGGTAACCACTCCCTCTTCATCTTCTCTATAGTGTGTTCCTGTGTGTGCCGGAGTAACTAACTCTTGGTTGTTACAATTGCCAACCGCCGCCAAGCACAGGTGATACGCCAGGAGGCCCGACAACCATATGTAGAGCCTCTACACCGTCATACTTTACGCAACATGGAAGTAGAGTGCCGTAATTGTGGAGCATTACACTGGGATATCGAGAGACTCACAAGTTCCTCCGGGATCCATCCAAAATTTGGTGTGTGCTGCCTTCAAGGTCCCTATGCATGAAGAAAAACCAACAGTATTGCACCTTCCCATTCACTTAGAGGATCAGCAAACTGTATTCTTCAATGCCCATGATAATACAGAGAATATAATCAATAACGACCGTACATCAAAGACTCAAGTCACAGAATGGTTCACTGCCAATAAAGATCACCCTGAAGGCCGTCACATAACTTATCAGGATTATCCTCAATACTTTGTCTAGAACAAAGGTGTCAAAAAATGGACTCCAAGAAAACCACAATTTGCTATAGGGAGAATGATGTTTGTCCATCCAAGCCAAGGGGAGCGCTTCTACCTCCGTACACTGCTCACAGTGGTCCCTGGAGCAGAGAGTTGGGAAGATTTGCGCACATTTGATGGGGTTTTACATCCAACTTACAAAGCTGCATGTGCTGCACGTGGCCTGTTAGAAGACGATGGTGAATGGGATCAGTGTTTGGCAGAAGCAGGAGATATGGAGACAGGCCCTGAACTCCGTGCTCTCTTTGCAGTTATCTTACTGCAATGTCTCCCAAATAAGCCTGCAAACCTTTGGAACCGGCACAAACACAAGATTTGTGATGATTTACACCATCGCCTTCTACAAAGAGGGATTGCCCAACCTTCAGAAGACCAGATTTATGATTATGGACTATTCTTGCTGGAATCCATACTTACTCAAGCCAACAAGTGTCTTTCAAACTTCCCACCAATGCCTTTTCCTCAGCAACAATGGGAGCCTATTATTGCAAACAATCTTCTCCACGAGCAGCAAAAGTATGACAGATTTGATCTTACTTTGGAGGTTGAAGATAATGTAGAGAGGATTAATCAAAAGCAGCGGAATGCTTTTGATACCATTATGCAGTCAATCCACCATAATCAGGGAACAACTTTCTTTATTCACAGTGCTGGAGGTGGGGGCAAAACATATCTCTGCAATACAATTGCAGCCGCCGTTCGAGCAAGGGATAATCATGATGTTGCTCTATGTGTAGCATCCTCTGGGATTGCATCCCTGCTCTTGGAGGGTGGCCACACAGCTCATTTACACTTTGGAATCCCTATTCCTGTACATGAAATATCGACATGCAGGATTCCAAAAAACTCTGACCTCCATGAGGTATTGAGACATACCAGAGTTATAGTCTGGGATGAAGCACCAATGCAACACTGTCATGGGATTGAAGCATTAGATTGTATATTGCGGGACATTTTGGATAATCAACTTCTATTTGGAGGCATTACAATGGTCTTTGGAGGGGACTTCCGCCAAACAACACCTGTTGTTCCAAGAGGGTCAAGGCAACACATTATTTCTGCCTCTCTTAGAAGGTCATGACTGTGGACAAATATCCGTGTCTGCTATCTCACACAGAACATGTGCCTAGACCGTACTCCAGAAAGTGAAGCCTTTGCTAGCTGGATGTTTGTAAAACCCTTATCCCCTATACCGAGTTAACGGAGGGACGAAGGCTCAAATCAAACAAGTAGCGTTACAAATAGCGATTGAGAATTAATCAACAACTGAGGAAAGTATGTACATGGTGGTCTACTATATATATGTTTCTGAAAGTCAGCCATGAGGCGCTGACTGATCTAACATGCAGCAGCCATGAGGCGCTGACTGATGTTCTTTGTAATGGTTCTAGACTTTAGTCACGTGATCTGATATAACTACGTATTATGTTATCCGCGCTAAAGCAGCAGCTTAACATATCTTATCTGTCATGTGATCGGATATCAAAGAAAATGAAAAAAAAGGAAACTAGTGCTCAGACTAGCGCTTCTGGTTCAAGTCGTGACAATGTTGGTGGTGGTCGTGGAATCGCAGGAGATGGAACTATTGAGCTTCCCGCCAACATGCTTATGCCAGAAAACACCATAGACTCATTAGTCAACACTACCTATCCTGGAATTGCAAATGGAGACAAAGATGACCATTATTTCCTCCACCGCACCATCCTCTCCGCAAAAAATGATGCCGTTAGCGGCCTTAATTCAGCAATCCTCACAAAATTCCCTGGAGAAGAGTTAGTAGCTCTGTCAATTGATAAAGTGGTTGGAGAGGGGCATGAACATTATCCTGTGGAATTCTTGAACTCCTTGCAAGTATCTGGCCTTCCTGAAGCGCACCTCAAACTTAAAGCTAGATGTCCACTTATGCTCCTCCGCAATATTGATCCCCTAAATGGACTCTGTAATGGAACACGCATGATTTTGATAGAGATGAAGAGAAGAGTATTGAAATGCCGTGTCTTGGGAGGAAAACATGCAGAAAAGATAGCTTTTATTCCACGCCTCACATTGGAACCTTCATCAGAAGAATTGCCCATCAAGCTATCACATCGTCAATTCCCTGTCCGTGCTGCCTTTGCCATGACCATCAACAAGTCTCAAGGTCAATCAGTGACACAGGTTGGGCTGGATTTACATGTTCCAGTGTTTTCACATGGGCAATGTTATGTTGCATTGTCTCGCTGCACTTCAGGAGAGAAAATGAAAGTGCTATTTCCACATGGTTCAAATGACAGATGTACCGTCAATGTGGTGTATCCCGAAATTCTGACTGGCTTTATCTGTGACTGGCAAGTAGATTTTTCCCCAATTCTCACCCTTTTTACTAAAGTGTTTTATTCTCAGATCATATTTTCATCCTTTACCATTTCTGGAGTCTCTTTTTTTATTTCTCATCAATTTATCAATGTAGTACCATAGACTTTTTACATTACAATATATGTTGATGTTTGCAAAGATTCAATGAACCATCTGCTTGATTCAGTATACTGTGCAAGTTTAGGGCAGGCTTATAAGGACATTCAATGACAGAACTGCAAGTCAAACATGCATCATAGGATTCAAAGACTTAACATACATTACAGACAGCATAAGTTCACTGACTTAACATTTTGATCACTTAACAGTATTATTATTATTATTATTCCTGGACCCGTAGGTTCCAGGTTTCCAAAGCACAAATGTCCGCTGCGTTTTCCAAGGACCTTTTAGTCATTACTCATTTACGTTTACCTTTCTCGCACTTTCGGCTCATTCCGTCTATTGTCACGTGGCTACCTTGGTGCTACTCACTCTTGCATCCATTGTACGTTGTTGCTCTGCGATCGCTGTAAAGACCGCACAAAACGTTAACTGTAATGGCCTGCTGTGTGATCTGGACACAGCCGGGGCCAGGTCTGCCCAGAGGACAATGGTTATTTATCATATAGCAAAAACATTGCACCAGTGGCAGAGCCACGGGCTGGACCTCGTCATATATAGTAGCACTCAATGAGTGCTGGAAGACAAAAACTCGGAAGAGTCCGTGCGTAATGGCCACGTGCTTATCGCGTGTTTCTAAAGGCAAAGGAAGACATTTTGACTCAGAACTGAGGAATTGGCATTGACCAAAGCGAAACTGCGAAATCCTGATATCAACATTTGTGGGCATATTATTGGCTAATTAGTTAACTCGGACTCATCACTTGCATTATAGATTACCGACCTTCTGGCAATCCAACAAGATGACCACTGTCCAAAAGATAAAGGTCCGCCGTTACATGCATCCTGCCTTGCATATAGCAGCACTTATATTGAAGGTATTTTTGAAAGGAAATCGAAGATGAGATGGTAAAGCAACGGCAATTTTCATTCTCGACAGTTGCTGAAATCCTGTGTTTGTAGGCTAAAAGTACGTCTACGAAGATTAAGTCGAAGAGACGAAAGTGAATCAGGATCGGTATCCTAGCTCAAAAAAATAAGGCCACGAGTTATCACTTGGGACAGCTCAAAGCCAAGCTCGCCAAGCTAAGAAGAGACCTCATTTCTCCTCCTACCAGTGGAGGAGGCGGAGGAGGCGGCCTTGGTTTCGATGTCGCACGAACAGGGGTAGCATCTGTCGGTTTCGTCGGTTTTCCATCCGTAGGGAAGGTAAATACCCATATCTGCCAATTGGTATGATTTTGACCTGGCGGCTTAACACCCCTAGTCTACACTGATGTCAAAGCTCACCGGCACGCATTCTGAGGTATCTGAAATCGATTTCACAACCCTCACAACGGTTCCTGGGACAGTCAAAGTGCATGGTGCACCAATACAAATTCTTGACCTGCGTGAGTATTTTGATTCTTGAAAACAACGTGTTTTTTTGTAATGTGGGTCATTATAGCTGGTATCATTGAGGGTGCCAACGATGGGCGAGGTAGAGGTCGCCAAGGTAAGTCTCATCCGTTTTTATATCTCATCTGAGCTTTTTGTTGACCAAACTTTCTCGACAGTCATTGCTGGTACGAACCTCACATTATAATCTCAATACTGAGTTCACTCTTTGGATCCAGTTGCTCGCACATGCAACCTCATATTCATCGTTCTTGACGTGTTGAAGCCACTAGGGGATAAAACGATCATTGAAAGAGAACTAGAAGGGTTTGGGATCAGGCTCAACAAAAAGCCTCCAGCTATTCTCGTGCGCAAGAAGGATAAGGGTGGAATTGCCATAACAAACACCGTCCCTCTGACCAACATCGATCAAGACGAGATCAAGGCTATTTTGAGCGAGTATAAGATTAGCAATGCAGATGTCGCGATACGGGAAGCCAATGCTACCGCGGATGATTTGGTGGACGTCATAGAAGGAAATCGGTAAACAGAACAACCTTTTGTCCAGTAGTCCAGTTTCTAATCTGCACGTGTTAGGGTCTATATCCCTGCGTTATATGTATGACCTCTGATAATCTCTAGGTTTACATGCTAAAGTTTCTGCTCGCACTACAGGTCTTGAATAAAGTATGTGGGTTAACTTCAAAACAATTCGATTTGGTACATCGCTGCTGATTTTTAGATCGATGCAATATCAATAGAAGAATTAGATCTTCTGTAAGCCACTTTGCTGTGCTGAAGGTGATTATGTTTACTCATTAATGGTTATTATCTAGATACAAAATTCCTTACAGTGTTCCCATTTCCTCGCGAGAATGGCTTAATGTTGACGAATTAATCGAAAGCATGTGGCAATCACTGGATCTTGTTCGCGTTTATACGAAGCCACGTGGATTATCACCAGATTACTCTGCCCCAGTCGTACTGAGAAGAGGTCGGTGCACGATAGAGGATTTCTGTAACTCGATTCACAAGGAAATCGCCAAACAAATGAAATAGTAAGTTCAATGTCATCGCTGTGCTTCTATCTATTGTTGAGATGATATCCTCCAGCGCCGTTGTTTGGGGTGCTAGCGCGAAGCATGCTCGCGGTCAAAAAGTAGGGCTGGAACATGTGCTCGAGGACGAAGATGGTCAGTCGCTGTGCACATCCTTCCTCGTTCAATTGCTTAACCCTCTCTCAGTTGTGCACATATCAAAGAAGTAGTCTCTCAAGCTGTATTCCATGTATCTAGGGTATCAGAATCTCATCAGGGTGGTAACCCTCTTCTACTCTTGCGTTAGATATATAGCGCTCAAGCGCAGAAACGCCCACACCAGTCCTATAGCACAGTATATGCTGGTCAGCATAAGTGGTAGGAAAGTTAGCGACTCGAAGCTTCGTGAGAGCAATGGAAGCAAAGTTAAGACGGCATGAAGGAGCAAGAAACCACCGAGGTAGGTTTTCTCGAACATGTCAAGAATGACCCAGGGCAAGGAGGCTGGGAATCTGCAACTTCACGTAAGCGAGGCCGGGCTGCAGGCTAAGAGCTACTCACTCGTATGTGTGATTGTTCAATGGTAGAAGAGTAAAGAAGCCCCAAAGGAGTGCATAGCTCAGCTTGACAAATGCCTCTTTCTCTTTTGGTCAGCGTTTGAACTCGATGTCAGGAGTTTCTAGGCTTACCTGCTGGTGTGAAAAGAAGGGGAAACAAAGAATAGACACCGGCGACACTTGCGATGACGAAGGTTCTACAGTAAGCATGACTTGACGTCGCTAGCAGACTGCTGAAGTATTAAGAACATCTTCCTCTAAGTATTGATCAGCTATATACCTTAAAGGAACAAGAATGAGCAGTACGGCCTTCTCGTGTACATGCCATCCAAACATAAAGGACGTATAACCGCACAAAGTGAGGGAAGCCAGGAACGATTTGTACGTGGGTGTCTTCCACAATTTGGCAAGGAATATCTGACTCGATTAAGTGAGATCAATAAAATATGCCATCTTAGAAACTCAAGGCACACGAACCGATTGGAATAATATCGTTATCAAGAAAGTGTGCGCTGGCTTTATATCTGGAAGTATAGCAAATACTGTATCTCCGACGAGGCCCCTAGAGGTTGAGGAGATACCCGACTCATTGATGACAACATTGATACCTGAGCCCTTCACGTCTGGATAAAAATGGACATTAGATAAAGAGAAAAAGGTAAAATGGGAGGGTTTGGGACTGGACTTTATACATACATCTCAATAGGACACGATCAGCTGCTGTGAACAGTGCCCAGACGTTTGGAGCCCAGTATGCATGATTCAAACCCCTCGTGAAAGGAAATAATCGAGAGAGAAGCTGTGGAAGCTGGCCCATGAGAATGAAAGGGCCGAGAGACACAACGCACACAACGATGACAGTGTTCGCTAGTGAGATGAACCGAGCTGGCAGTAATTCACCCGTTGGAGACATACAGTGGGATCTCAGGAGATAGATGAAATAAGCAGGCTGTTGGGATTTTAGCGCAAGATGATATCAGCAAAGTAAGAGGACAAAAGGTTGTAAATGGCATACTGCAAGATACATATATATGTGTTTGAAGTTCAGGAGGACGGCGAAGAAAAAGCCACCAGCTAGTTTGTTTCCCTGAGGCCAGTTAGGTAGAGCCTTATATTGGTAATGAGCCGTTATTATGACTTACTTGACGAATTTGATATATCGACCATAGTAAAATGCCGAACATGAAGCCATTGTACTGGAAATGTATATGATCGACGATAAGAAACCCGGGATGGAAAAACAGGGAGGCTGATATGATACGTTGTACAGAGATATTTTCTGTTCCCCGGACAAACCTGTGATGTAAAATTGGGTCGAAGGAGGTACAGCGTTGAAGAGGATGAATCTCTACCTGAGGAGGGCTATTCCAAGTACGAGTTCTGTCAAAATCACAGTGGTTCTCTGGTATACGACAGCGGACCATGCACTATAATTGGAGTTCTGAAGGTCTATGATAGCGGGATCGACAAGGAGGGCAGGAATTGACAGGATTTTCTCAAAGTACGCAAAGAAGGGAGGGTAGTCTAATGCTACAAGAGAATGAGAATGAATTGAAGACTTCAGAAAGGGGTGTGCTTACTCCATTCTGATGTTGTCTGCCATATATATTTGAAATGTGAAGTGTCATTCGAGTAAGAGAAGAGAGGGAACATACGTCGTAGTACCATTGTGATATAGGTAAAGAATGGGTTATAGCAAGCCAGTTACGGTGAACTTCGAAATCTGTGGATCGACTGGGTTGGAGGAAACATCAGAGTTGATATAACTAGATATCTTAGTGGATCATACTATGACGGGAAAAGGAGGAGCTTCATGCATACGGAAAACAGCAGGAGATCAATTTCCGAGGAGGTCAGGTCCAACTTTATGGTCCATGGAGTACGCTGAGAATTTGATGCTGCTGGGACAGAATCTGGGACATCTTCCAGGGCTGCTTCTGGAATCGAGTGGTTCGTGTGGATGGCACCAGGCATTGGAATTGAAGACTTTGCCATTTGCCAGTCCGCGTTTCTACGTTTGTCTGTTATAGTGCCAGTATGGGGCGATGCCAGTTAAACACTGCCACAGCGGCGGTTGGTCCCGTGAGAACATTAATATTGCAAAGTAGTCGACTCTTCGCTATAAGTGGGATCTGCAATATTTATTCATGGGCATTCTCATTACTGCTCAAGATGTTTACTCCTCCCAGTGGAGAGTTCAGTCTTGTCAAGTAGCTATGGCATAAATTACCCCACAGCGCCGACACGGCATTATTGCTATTCTGGCATATCAATATCTGAATTGTCACCTTTATGGTAAGCCTGTAACCATCTCAGTGCCTTATCTTTCACTTGAGGATATGCCGAATGGCGCCACTGCCGATAGAGGGATTCTGACAGCTATGTATTATGTTTGGGAGATTCAAGCACCTTGGATGGAGACAGGATAACCCAGCAAGCTGCACGGGATCAGCCTACGTCATGCGACTGTGCCATGGTCACTATATCAATTGACGTCCATCAGACACGTCAGTCAAGGCCATACTCTCTTGAGCGTGCAAAGGTCGAATGAGACGTCGGAACCGCTCTCCACCCTGGCATTCTGATTAATGCCCGATGAGGCGGTCATCAGATGTCTCGTTGAGTGTACTCGCCAATAATTAGCCGGCCGAGCTCATAGGATGACCTTTTCTGAATACGCAATTTTCAAGAGGGTTGGCGGCGCGGTCTCGTAGGTTTCATGCTGATCCATCGAGACCCAGAGTGAGCCGCAGATCTCTCCAACCCCTATGGCTGGCCATTGGAACGCAGTATGGCACGGTCGTTCCTTGGACGGACATACAGCGTTTGTGGCTGAGGAAGGGTATGTGATTTGATTCCCAGAAATAGTGTTACAGGCAATTGAATATGCTGCATGAAAACGGTTTCGCAGATCACTCAAAGCAGGACGTGCCCAAATAGGTGCGCACAGACTTCGATTGAGGTTAATTCGGGGTACAAACAAGATTTGGGTGAGGATCGCGTTGGACCTGCGCCTATCGCCGGGGACTATTCTGGTGCTTTCCTATATATTTTCCCTATTTTCAATGGATGTCGAGATACTTCTAATTATTTAATTATTTTTGGCTAGGATCTAATGCAAGGAACGCTTGTTTATTATTTATTCTGTCAGCGAGATGTTCTCGTTCTCGTCTCTTCTTCGCTCTGCTCTCGCATGTCGCTGTCGAAGCAATATCCGTGGTGCACGGGTCAGCTGTCTTCCCCACTTTTTTCAGCTTTTATGGTCACTCCACCTCTTTCTTTTTGGCCCTCCTTTCTCCCGATCTTCTTCTTTTCTCCCATTCACGCTCCTTTTCTCTGTATCATGAACGAGGTATCGTCTATCATGGCCTCCCATTTCATTGGTACGCACCCTGCTCATCCGTCCTATCAGCTATCCCTGCTCATCGTGCGTCACAGGTGTGGCACTCTCTAGTCTGTCTGTTCTTTCTTTCGCAGAATATTAGACCACGCGACTTATCGTTCAATCAGTTTTTATGGTATTACCCTCGTTCAGACCTGGTATTACTTCCGCACCTATCATAACGATGCCCTCTCAATGAAACTTCTTGTGGGTTTATTGTATCATTTTAATCCATCCGCTCAGTTATATTGCTTTTCAGGTTGGTTTCCTATGGTATGGTCTCCAGCTACATCCTTAGTAACCATCCATTCAAGAGCAGAACACAGGATCTTGGATACAGCGCAGCTGTTTCTTGTCTCGATATCCATATATCACTATACCATTACATGGAGAGGGATGCCAGATGTCATGTCTCGCGTTTCGAAGTACGTCTCTCATGTGTTCATCTCAAGCTGCATATTCACTTAACTGTTTACAGAGAATTTGAGGTTAGTCAGCTTATCCTTAATGTCTAATTCCAACTGTCTGACGTGTCATTAGGCTGCAATGGCGGTAACGGTAAGCACCACCGAGTCAATCTTAACAACTTTGACGAACCGTAAGTTAGGCCACAATAGCCTTCTTTGTCCAATTGTGCGTTCGTATTTGCATTCATCATTCTTCATGGTACTCACAGCCCTTCAGAGCTTATGCACATAGGATATGGCGCCGTACGTTATCAATAACAATAATCCCACCTGTTTAATAAAAGCATAATATCGCAGTTAGTTTTCATGATGTTTACTTAACTTCAGCTATCGTAAGACCTTATTATACCTAACTTTAGCTATTCTGTACTTAGCTGTCTTGTCTTAGGTCACTCTTTCCATTATTGCTCTAGGTTGTGGCGGAGGTGAGTCTTTGGATGTTGTGCCTACTTGATTGCTTTGATTTAAATTATTATTGCTCAGCTCTGGTCGCTAAAACGTGGGTATTTGTTCGATTGAACAAGAACACCAATTTATATATTATGTCATCAGCATTCGATATCCCCTGTGGAATGATTCACGACCTAGCAATGTAGGTCTCTACTAGATCATCTTTACGACGTTCTATGGATAATAAACCATGTTTCCAGCTTCCCGCTTCTATATTCTTCGTCTCAACTATCGCATGTGACGTCCTCATTGCAACCTCACAAGTTTATCTCTTCCATAAATCACGGTCAGGGATAGGGAGGTTTGTTTTTTCCAGTAGCTAGTTTTGCTGTCGAATACACCTTAACCAGACGTAACGGATAGACTTGGCGGCCTTATTACGAAACTGACAGTCTTGGTAGTCAACGTCGGGTTAATCACAAGGTGAGCCATATGAGTCGATGAGTGGTGATGGGTTGAATAACAATGATTTTGTTTTTTAGTGTAGATATTACCATCTTTCTTATACTTGTACGTGATTTGACCGCCCAACTAGGCCGCTCGTCTTATGCGATAACCTACAGTTTCTCGCTTGTCCCCAGAATGGAATATTTCTGATACCCTATCTTCTTCTTAGCAATTGTGAGTATTCTTCGATCGTTTTCGAACGGCCGTTAATATCAGTGTTATCACAGGCTACCTGAACTCCTTCCTTAGCTTGTAAGCCTTCTTCCATGTTTTGAAAAATATATTGCAATAATAACGTATGCGATTGCATGTGCAGAGTCAACTCTCGTACCCTCCTTCGCGAGCTCGCGACGAATAACTACGTATGTCATTGTCTTTTTCTCTTTTTCAGGTGCTGGGATGTTGATTTTGTGGTTGTAATGTAGTACAGTGATCCTGATATAAGCACACATCCTCGCCTCGACATGTCATAGCGTCGATTTATTTTCGCATTTCGATCTTTCAGGCAAGTTCGCCTCCCACTTTGTGAGGATACTCACTCCGCGCATATCAAGTCCTCAGAGGGCATGAGTATGGCGGTTATATGTACTATAACATGTTTCTCGTTGCAATACATGGCATGATCATTTGAGAAACAGACCTACAGACCTACGGGGGGATGTAACAAAATGTAGAACTTCGAATGTTTGTCCTTGTAGTATTATGATTCGAAACAAGCCGGGCTGGACTATACGCATGCCCTGCCGATGGGGCTTATTTGGATGAGTGCATCATGCTTTAGCTCAATTGATCAGGACTAGCTTTAATACTTGACACTCTTCAGCTCGGCAATACGTCGATCTAACTGGTGCCAGTGCACACATATTTTCTTCATTTTGAAGCTCAAAAAACAGCTACTATCTAGGAATCAACTATGACACTGTCCAAATCAGTATACATGTATGTTGCGTCGTCCTTCATGTTAACCTATTCAAATAGTTGAGGTGCAGTCCAGCTCCACCCATTAAAATTCAACCCCAATCCATTGCATTATCACCAACTACAGCCATCAGAAGGTATACCAGCCATGTCGTAGCGAATACAGACAAGTTCAGCCTAGAAGAACTTGATACGCTAGCCTGAGTCTTCAGCGCCCTTGCCGCGCAAATAGATCGTGGAGTGGAGACTAAGACGTGGATCAAAATGACAAGATCAATATCATATTTAGCTGACATTTTCCTAATCATTCACCTGACGTTGTATTGGTTCCTGCGGAGGGCGTGTCTAATACAGTTGAAGATGCCATTAGGCTGGTCGTAGTTGAGCTTGAGGAGATATTCGTGAATCTTTTTTTTTTTTTTTTGGAATTCATCACATTGTGCACGTAGATTCACGGAAGAGACATCGCCAGTTTATTTAATTCACGGGTACCCAAAAAAAAAAGGAGATGCGAGAGTTTCGTCTCAACTACTATTTCCGAAACAAGCTAGAAGCCCGAAATAGAGTAGCTTACGATGGAGGAGGGCAGAATGTGACGGTGTAGTCAGCGTTAAGGCTTGCGTCGCATGTGAAGATGGCGGTACCGCTAGATTCGTCATAGGCATAACAGTACGAGTTCGGGCAGTTATCCTCTGGTAAGCAAAATGGGCGGTTAATTGCAGAATTTTTGACAAAAATGATAAAATTCTCACTGAAGTAGGTGTAATACTCCACACCAGAAGAAGGGCAAGTAGCGGGAGTGCTATAGCTACCAGTGCAACAGTTGGGTGAATTGGCTACCAGGGAAAACGGTATTAGGAGGATAGCAACATGACTAGAGAAAACTCACAAGGATCTCCATCCAAATTAGCTTCACAGGCACTCTTACACCCAACTGGGAATCCAGTTGAATCATATGGGCCTTGTATCGCAGCAGGACCTACAGTTTAGATATGACAATCAGTCTCAAACTCGGCATGACATACGAATCATTTACAATTTGGGCCGAGATCAACGGGACAGTCTGCTATACCACAGCCAACGTTGTTGTTAATGCTGATAGGTAAGTTATACCCATCCACAAGGGAAACTGATCATCTCATCAGGAATTATCTTTGATAGGAAAGGATGATCCAGAATTACCATCGTAATAATCTAGGCCAGTGGTGCCTCCCAACGTAAACTCAGCAAGGCTGGCAGGTGGCACACCCTGAATCCCCAACGTTAGTGACACCATCCACGTAGAAATGTGCAGACTCACAGTGCCAGTAGTGGGATCACACACAAGCCCTCCATTGCAGCCACCATCAAGACAAGAATTCGGCCCAGGATTGGTGCTGAAATCACAGTCACGACGTGCCTAATACTTGAACATTAGCAACATATAGCAGCGAGACGGATGTATGACTGACCCAAATCCTCCCCGACGTCCAGTTGTCTGGAACCTATAACATAATCATATATTTACTACGCACCAATATGGGAAATCAGTCCATACCGAGAAGCTAACTGCGGTGTACGCATTCGCCGCCCACCTATACGGCGTACATTAGCACAGGTCCCAACGAAGTTGCGACACAGCGTTTACACACCCGGTCGTATATGCAGGGGCATTGCCGCCTGGGGCAGTGAACATCTACATTGCGTGTTAAGCACACAGTTAGAACTTCTATTAACAAGATCATCTCACAGCAGGCCTGAAAAATTGTCATCGTCAACAAGACAGGCGGGATGAACATCATTGAATGTGAATGTGCTTACCAAATGGTAAACGGGCAGCCATTGTAGACGGTGAAGGTTCGCTGGGCCAGCGTACCAGAGACCATGGCAAGAGTAGAAGCAATGTGCAAGTATTTCATGTTGGAAAAAGGTTGAAAGAATTGTTGCAGCGTATTGTCCAATTACTGCAGACTTTATATACCGCCCCGCCGCAGGTGTGGGGAATTTCAGCTGACGGCGTCAACCCCCCAAGTCTGATGGTCTGATGGTCAGGTGTATCAGGTACAAAGAGTCGTATGAATCCCAAAGGACCGCATAGGAGAGGTCATGGCTGCACCTACAGCACGCTGCTACGGCATGTCAGCTTCGTGTTCTAATAAAAGACTGGCACATACCGGGAAATTGTAATGAATTGTGCACTCTCGTGCCAGGCCCTTGATCGGTGTTTGACTGTTCCACATGGGCTGTTGAAGTTCTTGCCAAGTATCAGAGGAAATGGACTTGGTTAAGCTACTTGAAATGCTGATAATAGTCGCGATTCCATCGGAATCTGGTCCAGATTATCAGCCATGATAACACACCTAGCTTGATGGACCAAAATACTCCAGGGCAGAACTGTGATCAATAGAAAACATAGTTACGTCTTGTCGGTGATGATCGAGTAACAAAGCCTTCACTGGTTCGGGAAAAGGACTCGGACGTGCGTGTTGAATTATAAATCTGGTAGCCTCAAGCAATATCCCTCTTGACAGGCTGAGAGTGATTTAACAGATGTCTGCCCGCTATTACAAGCTTACTAGTAGTCCAGGCGTCACATATGGATGGAAGCTAACGAAACCAACTTTCCGCAGATGGTGGCGCCGCATCAAGGAACAAATAACTCAGCGGTCATCTTTGCCCTACACATGTGCAAAATGCAGAGAAAGGGGTCGGGCGCTGCATTACAAGTGAGGGCTCTACTATAGCTATACAGTGCCAGGCGACGCGTTCGTGGACGTTGCTGATGGAGAACGGCCGCATGGGCAGAAGTTGTATACTAGTACCCAGCAAATGCGTGCAGTGCTGGAAATTCAGCTAGTCTCCCCGAAGGAAGACAGTCCCATTCAGCTGACAACACTCCTGCTTTTCAGATATGATTATGAGACTACTAGTATTGCGTATTGCAGAGTACCGATAGCCGACGAGCTAGCAAAGAACATCCCAATCTCATAAACAAAACCTGTAGAAAAAGAAAGAAAAACTGAGCGTAGAAAAATGTTGAAAAGAATTCGGAGATAGAAAGGAAGACTCAATATTTCACTGGGTAAAACGAAAATAGTTGAATCATATCTGCAAGATCACAATCGTACACAAATGAGTTTCCATAAGATCGCAATGAATGTATAAAACTGAAGACTAGATGACGATGGTGACGATGACAATGAGAGGAAACTAATGGTGAAGAGCATCTGACACAGGGGTTATAGTGGTTTGTTCCAGGGGGTGTAGTAAGGGTAATGGTGTACCGTAAAGGTAGTGATAATCCAATTTGAATGAAAATCCGAATGGTATTCAATGGCGAAAGGCACAACGAAAAGAAGCCGAGTCCGATAGGAGAAACCGCCACAAAACTATACATATACATGAGCCATTTGGTTCATCACGAAATACTAGACACTGACCTTGAAACTTCCACCAGCACACATTGACCGACAACCTTGCCAGCACATTCCTCATTGTAACATCATTTTACTGCAATCATAGCGCAACAGCACGCTGCATAGGCATTTTCCCAAATGCTGGTGATGGCGTACGTAATGATGATGGAGACGGCGACGGTATACCTAGTGAAGGAGACGACACCCCCAATGATGGTGAATGCACGCCAGACGAAGGCATTCGCATCCTACTCCCAGCTCCTGATGGGTTCGAGCTATTGCGATACACCATTCCAGTTCCCGTCCTCGGTTTCGGGCGTGGACTGTTACAGTCCGCAGGCGATGTAGGCGACGTAGGTGATGGCGCTGCGCTCGATGCGGTGCTTGTCGACCCACGACTCAATGCAGAACGCTGTTGATCATGCACATTCCTGTTGTATACCAACACCTGACCGGGCTTGGCCTGTTCGCCTGGCTGCTGCAGTCGCGCTTGAGGGTGCGCTTGGGCGAGTTTGAGCGGACGTGGGAGTAACATCTGACTTGCCCGCGGAGATGTTATGCCCGACTTCGCGTGAGCGGATGTGCTGGCACTTCCAGGAGAAGGCGCCGAGCCTGAAGTGCCATTTAAGCTTGATCGCAAAGCTTGAGGTACAGCCGACCGCGCGGCGTTTGCACCAGCCGCCACTCCCACTGAAGACACTGACGATGCCGACGAATAAGTTCTTGGACGCGCTCCACCGACTCCAGCTCCAGCTCCTGCAACAAACGCCGCCCTCAAACCCATACTCGATGGGTATTTCCTCAGCCCATTGTTCATCCCATTCGGCAACGGTGGCAAACCCTTTTCGATATTCATGTTCTTGTCCATGCCAATGCCCATGCCCACGTTGATTCTCTCTTTCCCAACCTTCACGCCATTGTCATTTCCTACCACTCTTGGCCCATCATCAGTACTTTCCGGGGTTGCAGGTAGTGGCAGACTAAGCGACGACTCAGAGGAGAGTGTACCATGATCAGAAGTAGGGGGAAACACGTTCTGCGTGGGTGTAATCGAATACGACGAGTCGGGAATGCTTAGGGCGAGTGACGATGTGGCGCTGGTTGCACTCATGCGCGGATTTGGCGTCGAGACGGCGCGCGGTGTATGACCTATTCGGGTACCACTAGGTATGGACGGTCCAGCTTGCGGATTTACTGGTTTGGAGCTATGTGAATGAGGCGAGACACTAAATTCGTCAATTTCGTGGAGGATAGAACTACTGATGGAACGAGAAAGAGGATGAGGGGTGGCCTGCAAGGAAGATGCCGACGATCGACGAGAAAGATTAAGTGAAGAGAGGCGACGTGTCAACGGCGAAGGTGCATCTTCGTCCTCGCTGCAAGGTGTGTCACGAGATAAGGTTAGAGGGTATAACATGAGCGAAGCGTGCATGATTGGGCTTACCTATCACTCCATCCTAAACCGGTTGTCAAACCAATGCCTCCTCTTAATAGTTTACCATCACGATGGCGTACGCGTCGTTTTGGAGTGTCTCTCTCGTCTTTCATCAGTCCACATTTAGTCATGGAAGATGTGTCTATAGAATTCAAACAACCATGTGACCGTGGATAGGAAAGATTGGATAGGGTGTCAATGTGAAAGTGTGGTTGTTTTAGAGAAGACCCGGAATACATGCGCGAAGACAGAGGCGAATAAAGCGAGTGATTGAATATTCGTAACGCGCAAAAGAAAATAGCAAATGTCAAAAATGGAGTCTACAGTCAGCACTCATCTCATAGCAAGGAAGGGGCAAAAACGCACTAGTAGCGACGCTAGCTACACTATCTGGCCTTTTCCCTGCCGAATCCGAGCGTGGTGGCAACAACTTGGAGTTGGGAGAGAGCAGGCCGTGGCGAAGCATCAAGTTTCTGTTGTGATGTGATGGTTAGCCCAGATGAAAATTAAATGTTGAGATCATAATTTAACAGATGAGATTATCATAATCCAGGTCGTTGTAATAATTGTGAGAAGGGATCGACATGGTGGGATCATGATGCTCGATCACAAGCATTAATACCCAGCCGATGTAGATATAGTTTTAAAGCAAGCAATGAAAGTCAAGAGATGCCAGACAGTGCCAACACAAGCGAAAAAGAGGTCAAAGATAAAGATAGTGACTTGAAAGGGACGATATGTGGCAAAAACTCACGGAAGAGGAGTATGCAAGTCAATGCTAGAATCCGAGTTATGGCCATCTTCTGCATCGTAAGCACTATTGCGCTTTTTTTCCAGAGCGTCGTCGAACTGGTCTGTCAGGCGGCGGTCGGACATGGGGCGGAACACGGAGTCTGTACTACCTAAAGTATCCAAAGACTGCTTTCGCATTGTTGAGTCGACGACACCAAAATCAGACCCCAACGAGTCTTCCTGTAAATAGGGGAGACCTGAAGCAGGTCCGTTGTCTGCAGCATCGCTGATTCTGCGAGGTCGGGGCAGGTCGTCGCCCGTATGTCTTCGGAGGGGCAAGGTGCCAGATGCGGACTGGGCGAGACGAGAGACAGAGGTGGAGAGACGAGCGGCGGATTGCGTGGAGTAGGTTGAGGAGCGCGAGACGCGGGTAGATGCACGTGAAAGACGGCTTGAGGTGGATGGGCGACGTGGACGAGGAGTGGCTGAAATGAAGTCTGCAATGTCGGGACTTGTGGTACGCGGGAAAGAATTGTCGTTTTGGGATGAGAGACTGGTGCGCTGTTTTTGTCGCAAGGGAGGGGTGGCTG
>NW_006763294.1:1439019-1669037 GCF_000218685.1 Serpula lacrymans var. lacrymans S7.9 | reverse complement strand
CATACGACCACACATCAATCCGCGTGAACACCTCGCCATCCTCTCCTCTCTTCGTGCCCTCCATCCCCATATTTAGTCCTCGCACAGCCCCCGCTGTCCCAAAACCGTCTTCAACTCTTTCTGTCGCATGGTCATCCCCCTGCAATACTCTACATGTCTCTTTCCGTAATACATCATCAACTTGTTGTTCTCTCCTGGTGGCAACGCTACTCCTACCATCAATACAACTATGCTCTCTTTCTAATACATCATGATCACATTACTACCCTCATACTACCATACATCACTCCCTATTCATTCTACGAACCTTTTAGACGGGTCCGTACCCAGGCAGCATGCGTTATTATAACCCTCTTCACGACAGCATTCTCATACTATACCAAATAGCTTCCGACCTCACCTCACTTAGCCTGTCTCTTCTCATACTCTACATCCTTCTAAGCTCGATCACAACCATCACCTTACAAGTTCACTCTCACTGAACTTACTCACAACTGATCAAAGCTTAAACTCTATAGTAACCGTCATTTCTCTCACTCGCACATCTCCACCTCTATTCATCCAAGTTATCTCATCCAGTCGAAGAATATAAATCTAAACTTGTCGATCTCACCTTGGTAATTTGTTTGCTGGCAACATTAGATTCGGCTGCGAATTCGATTTCCTTTATACTTTCCTGTTAATCCACTTCTCGTGGGGCGAGTTTTATTTCGATATTCGACTGAAAATCACATGTCAGTCTTTTTGTCTTCTCGTCTTCGCCTCTTCCTCAGTGTCGCATACAGATTTAGAAGCGGTAAAACTATATCCGGATTCCAGATGAGGAGTACGCCCTTCGACGTATACTTGTCCTCGAAGGTCGGACAAGCACTGATACCAGTGGTTGCAATCGCCGAGAACATGTTCCCACTGTCACTTTTCACAAGGGTATAAACCTTCATAGCCTTCACGTCACGCTCCTCTTTACAGCACATTTGATCCTTTGCAATTGGCAAATATTAGCTTACTTTCTGCCACTGATTTGACTCCGCATCATCTACCTGGTACGTCCACAACTATCAAGGTTTCGTCTTATCCATCCAACCGACTGCCCAGCACGATCCAACACCAGTACAGTGACCACCTCACACCAGCGCCATCTCCAGCCTGAAAACTTCTCAAGCCAGCGCTATTCTTGGATCACGTTTACAGCAATGGTCAGCTCATCCCATGAATGCCCATCATCGCCTCGGGAAGGTTGGAAAGTCAGCCAATTTTCTGGAATGCAGATTTCACAGCCTAAGTAATGCCGCTCTGGATAAACGCATCATCCCCGCCGGGTACTGTCTATCGGACTCATTTCGTAGTGTTCAACCATCGGACAATAGAGTCTGGCTTGAAGTAGACTAGTGCGTCGAACGTTAACTTCCGAACACCACGATGACTAGTATCTCTCCTCATCATTCTGTCATGTTCCTCGTGTTTATGAAGGCGCAAATTACATTCATCATTGTGTTAAATTGTCACAGAATTTATCGAACAAGAACGAAATCGTCCGAGGCTCCATACCCAGATGCACTCACATGTCAACGTTGACGGATAATTGAAACAACATATGTCCCCCCCCCCCTGAAGCCAGGACGGGAGCTGTTAGCTGTACGTTTACTTTTGTGATACTAGATAATCAATGCGCTTACTGTGGTCCTTCTGCAAGGCGTCAAATTCCAATTGAGCGGAAAAGGACTTGAGCGCTGAGCGCTGAACAAGCGCCATTATGCTGTCCTAATTAAATGAAACGGTCGGTCGTGATCAAGTACCTTTGGATAAACTACGACATCCTGTGTGCCTGCGAGAACTGAGCGGCGTTACGATATCATATAGCCTTCTCTCCAGAGCGTCAAAAACTGGGATCGGAAACTTGGGAGGGCGCGAGAACGAGAACGAATAAGAGATCATGCATAGCTGGAGTGAAGCAGCATCAATAATCCGCTTCTCTGTTATCGATTAAGGTGCTTGGAGGAGTAGGCGAGACGAGGAGGACATGGCGGGACCCGGGTACCTTGCATGACTTCACACACACAAATCGTGATCATGGCCATCCCTTCTACAAGAAGAGTGAGGTAAGGTGAGGCACCACGAAGAATTAAGGATTTTGGTAAGTACCGGGCAAGTCAATACATTATGATAAGGCGAGGTGGCCGCTTAATGAAAGGATTGGCCCCGCGGTCATCGGTCATCGATCGGTCATCATTCGGGCTGCGTTCAAAAAAGCGGTGGTGCATGCGCTTGGTAGGTTAACGTTGCAATTCCAAGACCTTCACCTTATCCACCACTTCCAAGAGGCGATACTCCGATACTAAATGTATGTCAGTCGACGATGCCCTCTTGAAGCTTGTCATTTGATGCATTTGAATTTAAGGAAACCGAGGAGTTGATGGAAGTATGCTGCTTTACAGCATGTTATTCAATTTTAGGGGTTGCAAATACCGTGTTTGTTGAACAGATATACATGGACAAGGAATATAGATACATGATTGCCATCCAGATACATCGAATACACAGACTCCTACCTTATCACTCGCTAGTAACCAACGTCTTCACAATGTCCACCGCCCTCTTGAATTTCTTCTTCTCCTCTTCCGTTGGCTGCACTGCACTTGTCCCCCCACCGCATCCTTGCGGCCCACCATTGACCCACATCAAGTCATTGCTTCCCCAAGCGATACTTGTATCCAGACCATATATATCCTCACTGCCTGGCGGAATCTCGGTGGGTAACGATTTCAATATTGTATGAAGTTCGTCTACCAGTGGCGAGTGCGAGTGGTCTTTGTATTCCAATGACTTGGGCAACGCAGATTGGACTAGATTGGGTTCACCATCTGGTCGAACGGCAGAAGTTATGAGAAGGTTATTAGCAGTGGCCTTGGTAATAGTGTGTATGGCGCTTGGGGTAGGGGGTGCAAACCCGCCGGTGATACCTGTAGAACTATATGAGGAGAGATAATGTGGAACAGAGAACCATACCATGCTGGAGACGCAGAGAAAACTCGCTGGGTGGCATTGTAATAGTAGGAAGATGGCTTCGAGATGGTTTGATAAGAGTGCAGCCCTACAATAATCCAGGGAGCTAGAATAGGAAAGTAGTAACTGCGCCGTGCTCAGGGTTAGGGGTAGCACTACGACGTCATAGTATCAGAGCCTTGCACTGGTAAAGCAATATTAATACTTCCTGGAGTGTTCAATCCAATACCTTGCCCTCTTACTTACCATATCCCCTCACTAAAGCTCTATTGTCACCCACCACACTCAACTAGCGATGTCGTCTACCAATCAATTAGTTGACCTCAGATACCCTTCCCCAGTGCATACACTCTCGAAAGACAGGGACACAGTTTCTACTCAGCCCCCTCCATCGTCAAACATGTCACTGTCTACATGCGACCGTGACCGCAGCATGCAACATCACCAGACAACTGGGGAACCTTTCCGACTGAGAGGAGGCTGTGTTCCATGTCCCGTACGTTACGAGTGTGATCCTGAATTTTTGAGCAACGTTGATGCGTTGTTTATAGGGAGGAGGGATGTGCTGTATCATCCCGCTGCCATGTTGTTGAGCGTGACCCACTATAGAAACTCAAATAGTGTCGGGTGATGGGGTAAGGAATAGTTGCTCGTATTGTGAGATGGAATGATCTGATCTGCTTCACGCCGCAGCCTAGCACTCGTTATTTTCGCTAGCGACGGACTTTGAACTATTAGCTATTCTTCTACATATTTTCTTATCATAAAACACGCATGTCTCGTATGTATTCCAATGTTTGGACTTACTGGCGACATAGGCTATTAATGAACATACATGAACTAGTACCACATTTTGTCAGCAGCGCAGGAAGACATAGAAACAGCTGGGCATAACTCGATGCAAATATGCAAGTATGGCCAGGACTTACCATGCCTCTTTGTGGTCTACGAAGTAGCTGAAGGACAGATTCCAAGTATTTCGTTCTGGGACATTGACTAGAAATAACATTATGATATGTGAAAGCGTTAATTCGAAGGGGGAAAAAAGGATTCTTAGTTTCGTTCTCACAAACAGGAAAGTCAGATTAGAAGTCGAGAAGAGGAAAGAAGAATATGAAAACTCATTCATCCTCAGAGTAGCAAAGATGTACCAAGAGTATTCAGATTGCTAGCAAGTCGTTTTATGCCTGATAGAAATGATGTGGAGCGAGTCAATAGCGGTTTCGCATACGGGTACATAACATGATCATAGTGCGTAGCACATGGAAAGAGTAGCTTATGACCGACCAGCACCTGGCACATTGCGCCTGTCCCGGCGAGGTCCACGCTCCACTTGGGCAATGACAGGGTTGACGACATTGACAGAAATAGAGTCAAAGTTGAGGGCACGGAGAAGTTCCTGCTCTAGGATATCAGAAATCAGAGATATACGAGGGGATCGCTAGGACGCACCTTGGTGTCACTGTCGATCTCAAGGCCCGTAGCGCTCGTGTCCAAGGCCGATACCTCTGGCACATAATTGTCTTTTCGCTCGCGCTCCTCCTCCTGGAGCTTGAAGGAAATACCACGAACAGGTCCACGTTGAATACGCTTCATTAAATGAGTAGTGAAACCTGATATCTTGTTCCGCAGACGTTTAGATGGAACAATGGCCTAAAAACATGAGGTAAGGACGTGGAGACGTTGTGTGCCAGATAAGATACAGACAACTTCATCGATGATCCGCTTGTTAGTGTGGAAATCCAAGGTCAAGCGAGGGTAGCTGGAAAATACAACCTCATGTCAGTATACGATAGAAAGCAAACGTGATAGAACCCATAGACCCTCTCTCTACTACAACATTACCTGTGCATCAAGAAAGTTACTTACTATTTTTCAATGAGCACGCGGGAAGCCCTCTTGGTTGTTTTTGTGCGAACACGACCCTAGCCAACAAAATTCGATGATAAGAAAGATTGTCACGATACAGCTGTTAGAGCCATGTACCATATTGCTGTCTTTTTTGCGTCGAGGACGTTGAGAGTGTCGGTGCTGGTGCTGGTGGTGCCGGTCTTGCCAATGGCCAGTGAGAGCCCGCAAGTTCCCGAAGTGGCTGATTTGGTGCTATACAGCCAAGCAGCCACCACTCACATCTCTCCTTGCGAGGTTTGCAGTGCAAGTATACGAATCCCGGTCAACGTTCTTCAAGACTTCAAGGTGAATACGCTTTCCGCATCTATCGTGAACTATGACAGTGCTTGTCCACAACCATTCGACCTGGCTTTTTCCAGCTCGTCTTGACTCGCGCTTTTCGTAGCACGACACTCAGACTGAGCATAGGTACTTACGTCGCGTCTTACCCGCCAGTTCATAACCTCTTTCCGGCTTTCTAAAACGCATCAAAAATGGTTCGCATATCAGTATTGGTGAGTTGATCTTTTTGTGTTTAAATACCCCAGCGATTTACAAAATAACGTATGTGTGTAGAACGACTGTCTCGTGAGTTAACTATCGGTCCAGTGGGAAGCGCAAACCCTCATCCCTTACACTTTCCCAGAATAACATCGTCAATGCTGAGCGCCGTGGCAAGCGCCAGGTGCTTATTCGACCCTCATCTAAGGTCATTGTCAAATTCCTCAGTGTTATGCAACGTCATGGTGAGTTGGAGTTTTCCAGCTAACAGTTCTTTTTGGCTGGTTATTCTCGTTTCTGTCTGTATTACGTTTACATCTCTCGGAGTGATAACTACGATTGACGAGGTTTTGCTTCCACCCGCCCCTCGTTTTAACGCTCCGAAATATCAAACATATAGTCTCTCATAACCAAACAACACTGGTCTGCTTTTTCCACGGACCTGAGTTCACAGCAGAGACAACAATATTTGGGTGTTTATGTACTTATAATCGCTTCTGATTCTGTTTTTGTTTTGTTTTGTTTTGTTCCGGCTGTCTGCCCCCTTGTGATATTTGTCTAATTCTTATTCTCGACAGGCTACATCGGTGAATTCGAAATCATCGATGACCATCGGTCAGGCAAGATTGTCATACAGCTGAATGGACGTTTAAATAAGACTGGTGTTATATCGCCGCGGTTTAACGTCCAAGTAACCCAAATTGAGTCTTGGGTTAACTTACTCCTTCCTGCCCGTGGCTTTGGCATCATTATCTTGGTATACTCAATTTCTTTTATGCTTTGCGCCCAGGCTGACATATCTGTAGACCACCTCTTCAGGAATCCTCGACCACGAGGAAGCTCGTCGCAAGAACGTTGGTGGCAAGCTGTTGGGCTATGTTTACTAGTTACCTTGCTCATTATGTTTATGTCGTACTATGCCGTGAACCCAAAAATACATGCTCGTTTGTTGAGCCCAATGAGCCCGCTATTGGTTGTGTTGAGAGTTTGAGCGTGATAACAGGCCCGGCATAAGGCCTAACTAGTACTAGGACCGGTGCTTCCTTATGGGGTAAGGTGTGGTTCGTGTTTGTGTGATGCGAGTGCCGAGGAGACTTGTGCGCTTGCCATGACCTTGCCTGCAAACGACGCATTTTCGCTCGGCCTTGCTCACGACCAGCATCGCCGTTCCCATTCTTTGTCGCGTTCGACGTCTCCGAAAGTATCTTTCTCATCTTCCACAAAATCCACCTCCTTTTCGCCTCACAACAGTGTGCAGGCCAATGGAATGAAGAGAAACGGGAAGCGACGAGTATCGTCTCGACAAAATTCGCTTCATCTTCCTGATGGAGCTCCCATACTTCAAGATGCATCGAACTCCGATGATTTACGAACTCTAGTACAAAAAGACACTGACATAAAATCTTCACGAAACACGCCCAACGGAGGAAGGACTATAAAGAAACACGTTGACTGGGAGATTCCTCGTAAAATACTACACTCGTCTATCGGTAAGTTAGTATTATCTCTGGACACTACCGATAACTTCACTTAATCAATGTCAAGGCTTTTTTACCATCTACTTGTATACATCACATGGATCACCCAGACACGTCGTTGTTGTCTTGAGTACCGCTCTTGCATTTATCGTGCCAGCGGATATTCTACGCCTACGGTACCCGACCTTTGAACGTACATTCGAGAAGTGTGTAGGCTTCCTCATGCGTGAAAGCGAAAAGGTATGAATTCATTTCTGCTCTTAGAGGTCGTCTATAACCTGATAACGACTAGAAATCATCTAATGGCGTAATATGGTACATCTTGGGTGTAAATTTTGCCCTTTTGGCATATCCGCTAGACATAGCGGTGGTTGCTATTCTTATGTGCGTTTATTACGTATTCCCTTATCTCGCCTGTGCTGCCTTGGTAGCCTGTATCTGATCACCACTGACCAGTCTCTCCTGGGCCGATACGGCTGCTTCCACATTCGGTCGTTTATTTGGATCCTACACACCCCCTTTACCTCGTCGTCTTCCCATTCTCTGCCTTCCTCTTGCCCCTCGCAAATCTCTGGCTGGCTTCATTGCAGCCAGTATAACGGGCGCTTGCATTGCAGCTAGCTTTTGGACCTGGGTCGGGCCAATGCGTTATTCCGACCTTAGCTGGTCATGGGATCAGGGTGTATCTACTGCCTTTGTTACCGGCCAAGAACCTGTAAAGTCTGCACTGGCAAGTATTGGAATGTCTGGCATCAAGGCAGGCGGCTGGCTGGGTTTAAGTGCTATTACATTATTTGCCGGAATGGTTTCAGGTGTCGCGGAAGCTTTGGGCAAGTGATATGTTTGTCTTGTCGTATGTAACGCTCATAATACTCAACATCTAGACCTTGGATCCCTCGATGACAATATGACACTACCGATTATTGCTGGAGGTTGTCTATGTGGCTTATTTAAATTCTTTGGTTGGTTTGCATGAGGATAGATATTATTGAATTTGTGATTTTTCATCACTTGGGAGCACTCCCAGATTCTGTAGTTGCTAGTATATTATCCAAAAGCACCCAACTTGTCGCTTAATTTCGTAGTACTATAGCCGTTATATACCAAAGCCTGTATCGAAAGGGCACTTAGACAGTTGCTATAGATGATCTGTGATCAGTACAGTACATAATAAGTATATCATGGTCACGCCATCAACTGATGGCTGCAAGTAATGCAGAGATGAGGTAGGTGCTAGCGGTTTTCGACTTGATATAGACCGTTACCGAGCTTCATTACCCGACACAATCTGTGCAGGGCTATTACTGCTGGGAGTGAGTCCTCTCCTACTAGCATCAAACGTAGTGGCGTGTATAAGTGGTGACGGTATGCCGACAACTCCATTTCCAGAACGGATTGCCAGCGTGGGGTTCACATTGCCTCCCATAATACCTGCACTGGACAGCATATTACGGTACGCCAGAGTGGATGAGGAATGTGAAGACCAGAAGGAATCGTACGTAAGTGGAGAATTTGTCGAAAATATTTGATTGACGGTATTAGATGAAGATATGGAAGGCGCAGAGGGACGTCTGGCTGACAGGTGCGATTGAGATGGTTCTCGCGATAATGCAGGTCGCAAAGGATCAGCTGAAAAGTCAAAAGGTTCTGAGCGAGATGTGGGTGAGGGGAAGAAAGGAGTTGGTGAGTGGGTCCCAGATAGTTGCACAATTGTCGGGCTAAACATATCGGCTTGTGAAGATTGGGTCAGAATAGTGTCAGTGCTGGAGTGAGCTGGGGATCGTCGGATATTATTACGAGAGGTAGTGGATCCATTGTCTGCCTGCATTTGCGGTTGCGTTTGGGACTCGGAGAACGTGGGCGGCGAGGATGATTTCCCGTTATACGATACGGGCGGTTCAGAGTAAGGGGGCGTCACAGTATACGATGCTGGACCTGGACCTCGGTTCTCCTCATCGGTGGCTGACGTATCTGAAGTGGCTTCTGCACCAGAAAGACCACATAATCCACCTTGGGTCTCCGTAAAATTATGATGTCCTATGGCTTGCACGAACAGATTGGCATCGTTGGAAGATGGAGGGAGAGTATCCTTCAACTGGACGGTGGAAGGACCCGCAGCCACAGGGTTGGAAGTAGGACTAGGTGTAAATGTTGTGGGTTGAGGCTTTGAAAGAGTGGTAGGGCGTGGCCCGCGAAGATGGGAATGGTGAAAGTAAAGATTTTCCACTTCGTTTAAGTTTTGTCTTTGCTATAGTATGAAGCTTTAGTGAAAGAGTCCGAGTCCAGGTCGGACAACATGAACACACCCAGCCATGTTCAACCTTGAGTTTTGCATATTGTAGGCGCATCTGGAGCTGTTTTGATAGCTAGATAAGTTTTGTCAGAGGTTTTCTAGGTGCGATGGGACTAATGAGGATACATGGTTGGCCTTGGCCCTCTCCAGGGTCTGCTTCCGTCTCTTTTGCTCTGATTCATTAGTCTGTGGAGAGGATACGGCGACCATGAAATGGTATTCCTGGGTAGATATGGTATGAAATGTCGTTAGAAAAGCGATAGAAGGGATAGGTGAAGGTGGGGTGAGGTTTGGCAGAGTAGTTTCAACAGAAAGGTTTCACGATCAGTGACTTGCCGGCGGTAACTCAGATATAGGGTTAGGGTCTAGGCGAGGGTATTCTTGTATTTCGTAAAGCATAACCACCTTTGACCTGTACTGCGGGGCCATCTTATCTGTGTAATCCTACAGGCATGGACAAGTTCACGACGCTGGAACCAGTGAGGCTGTATGTGTCTGGCACGTCGACGAGCGCTCGTGCGCCCAAAGGCAGCAAAGGGGCGAGTGGTGAGCGAACGGTAGGACGGCTGCCCAGAGATCTTCACGTGCTCGTGCTCAGTCACCTACCGATTCCGGACATACCGTCGTACAGTAGGTGTTCTCGCGCGACAGCCAAGCTTGCGCGGGAAGACAGGATATGGGACTTGAGATGGGCAGCCTTGCAGGTAGACACCCTGGGTCTCTCCGCCACACTGGATGAAATAGAGGCCAAGCTGCAGCCAAAGTCCAATGCCTCCCGCTCACCGCCCACCATACCAGTCCATTCCCTCGACGACGACTTTGGTGACTTTACCACCGCAAACAGCTCTGTCTCCCTCTCATACCCTGATTTCCCCGGTTTCACCACCTCACCACCACAGCCAATGCCCTCAAAACACTCTTCCCGCGCCAGGTATATGCGCGCACACAACATTCTGAAGCAGTGTTTGACACCTTTGTCCTCCCCCCCTCACACCGTTCTTTCAGAGCTTTCAGAACTTCTTAACACCACTCTGATACAGCAATCCAGGATCTTGCATCTGCTTTCTCTGTTCCTCTCTCCGCGCGTGCAACCAGTTAGAGCTTGGGTTGCATCCTCAGCATCCCTCCATTCCGCAATCGACAGGTTCGACTCAGGTCTTTTGACCGCATTCGACACTGCAGATAGCAAAGGCGACGAAGTCGGCATGCGAGATGCCGCCCAATCGAGCTGGGAAGTCTGGACAGGACAAGGAGACTGGGAGATGGGTAAGGTATGGGCTGAAAAAAGGGAGATATTCTACGAACAAGGTCGCTGGGATCCTCTTGCCAATTTCACGTACGTCTCATATTTCTATTATCAAGTGCGGTGCTACATATTGTCTGTAGCCAGGATGGTTTACTCGATTTTGATGCGATGGATAGTTTCATGACGAACACGCTATCTTCACTTGAAGAACATGGGGCGAGAGCTGTCCGTGTCTTTCCACCCGCCTCACGCGTACTTCTAGGATTTGCAGAACGCGTTGCCACCGAAGTGGTACGTCTATTGTTCTCATTTATTCCATCACTTTTTTGCTTCTTATTAAACAGGTAGGCGAATATATCTCGCCATTGCTCACCCGCGCTCGCGAGATCTCTAATGAGGTATACTTAAAAGCTACCGCAGCAAGCTTCCGGGAAGCTTGGCGCATTGTGGAAATCATAGAAAAGGTCTCCGGTGAACGAAAGGATTCAAATGTATCCCGTTCGCAAGCTGAGGATGTTGTGTATGTTATGTTTCACTCTTAGTTTCGCTTGTGGTTCATATACGCTTCATCAGCTATCGTATGTATGAGGTCAACATGGACGAATATCTGGACGAAGAGGTCGAATCCC
Organism: Serpula lacrymans var. lacrymans S7.9; assembly: GCF_000218685.1. NCBI lineage: Eukaryota > Fungi > Basidiomycota > Agaricomycetes > Boletales > Serpulaceae > Serpula > Serpula lacrymans. The sequence continues at coordinate 1,657,997 of NW_006763294.1, read as the reverse complement.
TGAAACAGATATTTGAGGTGATCTGCCGTCGATGGGAGAATACAGTCAGCTTTCCTTCTGTGTATCGTCGGACTGTACTAATTTTACTTACGATTTTAAGATCAGCGGCCAGGCTACAAAACCTATTAATACAGCATCAGCCACTCGCTTCCTCAATTCTCATAATCCTGCTCAAGTCAAAAGAAATGTGCTTGCGTCATTCACAGACATACTTCTTCTTCCAGTGACCATCGTACCCCGTACTGTCGGTGCAGTCGGTGCAGTCCTAACGACTGGCGGTAATGCAGCTGTGCAGGGTATCGCAATGCTCAATCCCCAGCGATGGGTGGGCGGCGAACAGCGAGGATACTCCAAAGACCTCGAAAAGGACGACATGCCCGATGGGGTAGTCTTCGAGATCGGAGAGGATAGTGACGCTGTTAACGAGAACGGAGACGAAAAAGGCAGAGATTCGCAGTCTCTTTCACGATGTATTATTTCTTTTCATATATTTTCTCTGGTGCTACTAATCAAAAATACGTTTCAGCTACTATATCGACTCTTCATACTAGTTCGGATACCGTCAGTACTGCTCCAACTTCAGTAGTTTCAGTGCCCGCATTGCACGCTACAAACGGCAACCTAGACAAGCTTGATCTGTTGCTTTCTTTAGATGTTTCCTTAGAGCTTATTCATGCTGACCGAGAGGCTTTGAAACGCGCGGAAACGTTTGCGGCCTATCCCGGACATTACGGTCACCGTGTACGCGATACTATTGAGGAGATCTTCATATTAATGCTTCAAGGTATGAGTGGCCGGCATATAGCTCCTGGGTTTCAGTTGTAAGTTATAGGAAAATCCTTCCCAGCAGTCAATGTCTTTGTAGACATACAAGTTAACTCCCTTTTTCATTTGTGTCTCTCTCTTTAATATTCAAACAGAGCGCTGATCAGATTCTAGAGCCACAGAGCAAATGACCTCGTATAAGCCTGCTGAGCACGAGGAGACGACAAGTGTAGATCCCTTGCTTCAGTTCTTCGAGCTTGTCCATGTTGGCGATACAATCCAGTCCATGGTCCAGGTTTACTTTGATAAAGAATTGGTGTGTGAATGTCTCAAGTTCATGCAACAGAATGTCTATTGACAACTTTTGTTCCCGCCAGGCCCCACACATTGATCGCACTGACTTCTTGAATGCGGTTGTTCGTGAAAAGAAGCGATTTGAGAATGTCTTAGATGATAGCGTGGCCGCCGGACTTAACGCTGGCACACAGGTCTTGATGAATCAAGTATGCTTACCGCATCAACTGGCTGATGCGTTAAAGTGTAATCACTGACGACAATCCTGTTAGGTGGAACACATTATTTTGACACTGACCAAACCTCGTGAATATTACCCTCCAGAAGATGCACCCCTCGAACTTGGCCCGACACAAGGATGTACCGAGGCCATCAAATGTCTGGAGACACACTGCAAACTGTTAAAAGGAAGTACAAGTAAGGAAGTCCTGGAGGTTTTCTATCAGGAGGTGGGGATTCGGCTCATAGGGTAAGTGCTAGATATTATAGGACACGCAGCACTATTACTCAACGCGTTCCTGTATTTGTAGTATCCTGCAGAAGCACATTAAAAGGCAGATTATATCGCTCAACGGGGGATTTCAAGTTATCGCTGACCTCAATGCGTACTATACATTCATCTCGTCTCTCAAAGTATGTCTACAGTCACACACTAGTCTAGCACGGCGTCTAAAATTACTCCTAGGTATCAAGCATCACAGCAGATTTCTCACACCTGAAAATGCTGGGCCATGTCTTTGTTGTCGAGGACGCCAAAGATCTTGCGCAGATTGTGAGAGATGTTACTAGGTATGGCGGTGCTTATCGACCCGAGGTGTGTGTCGCCAGACATGACGTTGAACACTCGCTTTACTGACTGGCATTCAAGGATGTCTACGAATTCATTCAGCGACGTTCTGACTGGAAAAAAATCGAAAAGACGGTTGATAAAACGATGTATAATTTAAGCTTCAAGGATGATTGTATTATCAGTTGAGTCGATCGCTGGGACTTGCCCATGTTTATGATAGGCAACAAAGTTCGGGTCAACACTGAAAGGCTCCGCATTCACAAAGTGCATTGATGATATTTCTATACAATAATGGTACCTGTTCTACTCGTTGACGCCATGTTTCAACTTGGTTTGATGCTCTATCTCACTCCTCTATCTCGATTCCTTTTATTTTACCGAATAATGAATCCCGCAGCAGCCAAGGACTGCACAAACGGCTGAACACTGCTAGCATCTCCTACCAAGAGCAAGCTTTTGACCTTAGGGTCTGCTTTGACAAGTGCTTGACCCAGGAACTCCTTCGGGTCCTTCACGTACGCGACGGGATCCGCTGGTGCTGTTTCTGAGGCAGCCAGCCGTGAGTATGCAGCCTGATATCCCACAGTCTGCTCTTCAAAGTCAATTGATGTCAAGCCAACATCTTGTTCTTCCTCGGTAGCCTTTGTGAGGTACTGGGGCTCATTAAAGAGTTTAGCTAGTGCAACAAAAGCTCCTGGCCTATTAAAATATGGTTTGAATACACGAGACAAGATAGACACGAGAACTCGATGTACCAGCTCTGTGCACTTGGGTCTTGCAGCATGAGGGAACTTTGAGTGAGCATTCTCGTCAGTCCGATTGCAGCGACTTTACGGTCCTTGTGAGGCATTTTTGAAATTTGCGGTACAATAAAATTGATAAGGATTTGTGACCAGAGCCTGTGTAACCGCCAAGCATCATTTCCTGAGCAGGCGGGAGAAAAACACCCCTTACTGTGGCTGAACCTCTTCAACGGTTGAAATTACATAGTCTGGTCCAAGGCCCTCCACGTCGATAGACATCGTGAAGAGGAAGAAGTGGGAGAAAAGGTAGACATATTTGTCTGTCTTACTGGTTTGCATTCGCGTGAGTAGAGTCATAACCAAGACTTTGAAGTATTGGCGTAGCTGTGCGCTACAGCGTAGGACCAAAATAAGAACCATGCAATGAAACACAGGAAAGACAAGACCTACGGCGGAATATGCTGCACGACACTTTGCAACAACTCAAAGCCCCATGCATCATTAATTTTTGACGGTACAAGACGCTGCTGGATGACAGCCAGCACGGCAGTGATCTGACCTGTTGAGAGCATCTGTTGCGCATCCCTCGCAAGGAAAGCTTTTAGAAGTTTAACAAGACCAGGAATGCTCCCCTTTTGCTGCCAGCATGTAGGAGTAAGCAGGAATGGCAAAAGATTACGATACTCTGTCGGTACGTTAGCCTTGTGCATCTCCAGCATTTGTGCCAGTATTTGGAAGACATATGGAATGTATTCTGAGTGTGGATTATTTTAGAGCTCAAATGAAAAGGAGGATAGAATTACGATCGATGTCCTGTTGTAGGATGACTGTGAATGGGCCAAACAGGCTTCGCTCAAACGTCGAGAGAGTTTCTGGATTGCCACTCACAACAAAGCTATAAACTGGAATCAGCAACGACTATGCTCACTTAAAAAGACAAGAAAACAGACCGCATGAGCGCAGCGATACTTTCAAAAATATACTGGTCGAAGTTGGGATTGCTCGGGTTCTTACAGAGAACACCAAGAATGCCCACGAGGCGCTGGAGTATTTGCTGATATACTGGAGTAAGTGTTTGTCGCGCCGTGACAATAACGCGCATCGCGCCTGTCAAATAGAGAGATAAGTAGCAGTCACTTTGTAACATGAATGTTTCAAACATTTCATCAGATGGTCATTTTCTGCCACTTTTTCAGGTGTTCCTGCCGCCTCCACTTTGCTGAGGATAGCATCGAGTAGATCCGATGCAAAATCATGAATGTCAGCCTGTGAGAACCTTGAGAAGGCAGGGTAAAAATATGTTAGGGAATAGCGGAAATGGTAGGGCTGGTGTGCTTACAACAGCTGATTTCCCTGCTTGATGAACAAAATACGGTCGATAGTAATCGCAGCATATGTATACGTGACATAGTTGGGAGAACCCAAGTGCCGCACAAGGAGTGGAAGGACGGACAGCAGCTGGGGTTTTGTCAGCTTAACGATGGAAAAAGTCAGTGGATATCTATACGAAGACATGGCCTAAATAATACTTGGTTGCGGAAAGTATGCAAAAACCGGATAGCATCAACTTGCAAGATCGGGTGTACACTGCCTTGTCCTGCCTGCAGATCTTGATAAACATGTTCGGAGAAAAATTTAACAATGTCCACGAGAGCATTCGTCGACGTCACACCGTGCTATTACAAATATCGTCGGCCGAGTTACATCAATGTCAGAAGGAGCATACCTGAGTCGTTGATCCACGCGTAGCGACGGCGGTAAGGAGATACACCGCGCCATCCTTAGCCTTCCAATTTTGGCTTGGATTGGAATTGTACTCTTGTAAGCCTGTTCCAATCCACTCGCCTACGATCTCTGTTGTTTCCGCTTCGTACCCAGAACCAACAAGAGCTTGCAGCACGTCTGCCGCTGCCTGTCTCCGCGTTGCTACGTCTGACGTCCCGCCGGGAAGTGCAAGGTCAAGACGGATGAATTCCAGAGGATCGTCTTCAAATTGTTCCATTTCATGCTCTCTAAGAGAGACATTAGGCACAACTACCCCTTGAATGAGAGAAGATATGGTTTCACGAGAGGAGAAGAGGGGCTTATAGTACCCCGAGCGAATGGCAGTAGAAATGAAGCGGAGGGACTGGGAAACAAGCTACAGGATAGCGATAAGGAAGGACACTAGATGCGGTGCGACTTGGGAATAAACGAACCGCATCATCTGCGACGCCGGGTAACCTTCCCGAGCCGACAAGTTGCCAGACACCCCCTACAAATGCTTCAACGGCCTGAGACTGAGAGAGTTGGTCGGGATATAATTTAATGTAAAGCTGAAAAAGTGTGTGAAATTCTGAGATTAAGGGGGTCTCGAAATAAAGGTACCTCAGCGGTTTCAAAGATCACCGTTTTGAGTTGAGTCGGGAGCGAAGGGAGTGTGTCATCGGGCTAGAACAAACGTAAGTATCGAATCAAGGCAACACAACAAATGGATAGCGCACATCTCCTTGCAGGTCTGATGGGTCCCATGTGAGGAACCGATGGAACCACCCAGTAGATGGGGCGAAGAATTCTTGATGAGAGTCTTCGATAGCAGGAGGTAAGTCGTGGCAGGTAAAGTCATAAAAGACATCAATGAGGAGGATCTGGGTTTGTGCTACTAATGCAAGATTGGGGGGAGGTGGAGATGACAGCAAGATGTGGGCGGACTGGCGGAACAATTGCAGGAAGGGGTCAACAAAACGAGAGAGAACAAAGTTTATTTCTGAATAAAGCTGATCAGATCGAACATGGGCCCGCCACTGGCGGAAGATAGAGTGAGCAGTTTCAAGGACACCAATGTTTATATTGTACTCCGTTGGTGAAAGGGATGACACCAGTTGCTGGTGTGGCTAATTAGCATTGATGGGCAGTTCTGTAAAATCATGGACATACATCAATCAAATTGTCCCATTTCAGAGGGAAGTCCAACTCTGCAATAAGAGCGACAGATTCTGCGATCTGAGCACGGATTAACTTGTCGGATGGACCAGACAGTACAATCATTGCTGGCACAAGCTCGATACGAAGCGACGCTTTATCTTGTTCAGGCAAGGGGGCAACTTCCTAGAACGAACAAGAAATAAATGTGAATGAACCCACGAGGAAGATCTACCTACCTCTTCCCATCTTAACTTCGCGAGATTTTTAAGATACACAGCACCTGCGAGTCTAATTGGGTGTTGTTGAGATGAATCGAGAATGAGACGAAGGATATGTGAGAGAAAGCCTGGCTGTGCCACAAGAGAATCGAGCTGCTGTTCAGCCTGTTTTCTAGTAGCGGGCACAAGAGAAGCTTGCAAAAGTGAAGAAAGATCAGACATGCTGGTTTTTTCGATACGACACCTTTGTTATCACTGTGATCTAAAACGAATCTATCTATAATCTATAACGAAGGGGACGGTGGTCCCAAAAGTCGCGTGCGGCACACGTGGGAGCACGTTTTTTCGCTTAGTTTCGCTCGCGTGGTTTTCGGTTAGCAGTAGAGGGAAGGTAGTGCAGTAGTAACGAGTGCAGTGAAAATTGCAGCCACATTGAAAATTCTCACGGTTATAAGAACATTCAACAATTGTAGTGAAAATTGTAGCCACATTAAAAATTCTCGCGCTTAATCATTTTTACTACAAAACGCGATATAGTGACACCAAAACTCACGCCTGTGGCACGACGTGACACAACTCAATCAAACAAACCTCTTTTCCTACTATGTGGGAGAGTGGTCTGGCCCTACACACAAAACAAATTGTTGTCGAGAATTTGCACATTTTGCATTACAAAAATTAACAGCCATTATTGACCACACTGTGGTGTGCATAAAAATAAAATCAAAGACCCTTCCCCACACATAAAAACACAGCTTACACAATGTGAGTTTATAACAGTTTATGGTGTTGATTCAATTAAAACTGACACATTGATTACAGAAGCCCAAATTATCAACAAATCAGTGCACATAGCAAATACATAAATATGAATATGAGCAATTCAAATATGCAGTATGTGTAGCATTGTTAATGTGTCATTAACCATTAACTGATATATTGATGTGATTTGTAGATATATTCCACAGACTCCTGAACGAGAACGTGGTGAACATCGCGATAGAGATCGCATACAACGTCATCAACAGATGACATCACCAAGTGTACAACGAGAGCACCTCTTGGATCAAAGAGATTTGAGAAATAGAAATATTGCGCAACCAAATTTTGGAGGACCTGTGGATGATAATAACATGCCTCAGCCATTAGCTGGACCTGCACACCCTCAGTTGCAGCCCCCTTTTCAAATGCAGCAGGGTAACCAGTTGCTTGCTACCCATGGTGTAACCACCAAGATAAACTCTGGCGCACACAGGAACACACTGTAGAGAAAAGAGAAGGAGGGATCACCTCTCAGGTTTCAGTGAGTTAGTTGGTATACAACAGGAGGACTCGCTGAGGAGTCTCCTTAATCTATTGGGGTATATATACTACTACAGGGTTATTTGTACATGTGTACTATACAGTTGATAGAGACAGTGGCTGATGATGTCATGGGGCCTAGCCTGCATGATCAGCTCCACTGTGTGAGAGAGTTGAGTCCAAAATAAGAAGAAAGGCAATGCGGCACGAGAAAGAGGAGTTAGAACCAAAAGGGGAAAATGCCGCGTGGCGCCATGTGTGAAAGCTAAAGCACAAGGTTAAAGCGGAGAATAAAAGTAAAGGGAAGGTCCGAAAATTGTGTTATCGTAACACTACCCCCCTTCTAAGGCTCGACTTCCAGGCTCGACCAAATATCGGAGGTAGTAGTTAAAATTTTGGGCACAGGTTGAAAAAGAGAATTAAAAAGTTTTGAATCCATGCCTCTAAGCTTCCTAGGAGCTGAGGGATTCTTAGAATAGAATTCGCGAACAGCGTCGCGGGAATTGTCCAGATGGGTTTCTGGTTCCCACGTTCTGTCCTTGTCTCCATAGCCCTTCCATAGGACTAGGAATTCTAATTTAGCATGCTTCAAGCGTGCATCCACCACCCGTTCGACTTTGAACTCTTCTTCACCTTCCTGGGTGACTACAACTGGTCCGGGCCGGTCTACACGCTGTCCCGGCAGCGGCCCTTTGTAGGGTTTCACACGGCTTATGTTGACCGTCGGTACTACCCTCATTCGTTTTGGGAGTTCCAGCTCCACCGCGTTGGGTTTGACTTCCTTAATCTGGTAAGGGCCAATCCACTTTTTGGTCAGTTTTCTAGACTGCCGATCTTTTGATTTTAAGTGGTCGGTGTCTAACCAGACCAGGTCGCCGACCTTGTAATCAGGGGCTTTAGAGCGTCTAAGCTCTGCCCTGTTTTTCATTTGCTCTGCAGTTTTAAATAGCACCTTGCATGTTTCATCTAAGACAGATTTTATGTCCTTGGCCATGTTCCCAGCAGCCTCGTTCTTGTTTTTCCCAGGTTCTACACCCATTCTGGGGAGGTACGATCTAGTAACCTTGAACAGTGCCTTTCCTGTAGCCGACGACTGTTTGATATTATATGAGAACTGGGCTATTTTTAGCCACTTGGCCCAATCCGTCTGCCTGTCATTAATAAATATTCGGAGATATTGTTTCAACTCCTGGTTGAGTCTCTCTATTTGTCCATCAGTTTGCAGATGGAACACCATTGATAATTTAGGTTTGATGCCCAGCATCCGGCATAATTCTTTCATAAATTTGCTAGCAAATTGAGGTCCTCTATCGGAGATAACCGTTTCTGGTAACCCGTGGATAGACCATACAAAGTCTTTAAATAAATCTGCCGTACCAGCGGCGGTAATGGTTTTATTGGTAGGTATGAATACCACTTCTTTGGAGAAGCGATCCACTACTACCATTACTGAATTGTACCCATTTGACTCGGGCAGATCCGTCGTGAAATCAACCGATATATCCTGCCAGGTACCAGCTGGTATTGGATTCGGCATAAGTTTACCGGCCGGCGGTTGGTGAGAATTTTTAGCCATGGCACATCTCAGACAGGATTTTACGTATTCCTGTACGTCTTTGACCATGCCAGGCCACATATAGTTTCTGGAGATCAACTCCATCGTTCATTGCCACCCAGGGTGCCCAGCCACTGGAGTGTCGTGGTGTCTATCTATTGCCTTGATCCTTGCGGACTCAGGCACATAGATTTTGTCTTTGAAATGGAAGAGCCCGTCTTCCCATAAATAATTTTCATTGCCGGCAAGGCGCACCTTCTCTTCTGAGGAGATGTCTTTCTTGAAGACTTCCAGAAGATCGGAATCCTGCCCGATTCTAACATTGGCAACCCTTGATTGGTCTATCAAGGTAACACCTTTGTTGTCATCTTCAATGCCATTGGCATGATCCTCTCTTCTGGATAAAGTGTCCGCTTTCCCCATAGAGCTTCCAGGCTTATGAATTAATTTATAATTAAACCTTGACAAGTATACCGCGTAGCGGGCCTGTCTTCGGTTCAAGTCTCGAGCCATCATAAAATACTCCAGGTTCTTATGATCGGTCCAAATTTCAAATTGGTGCCTAGCACCTTCTAAGTAGTGCCGCCAGTGCTCTAGAGCTCTAATGATGGCCAGCATCTCCTTATCGTATATTTGATAGTTGCACTCTGTAGGCAACAAACTATGCAATAAATAGGCACAAGGCCTCCAAAGATTGTCAGTGCATTTAATTGATAGAACAGCCCCAGTAGCAAAATCAGAAGAGTTGGTTTCTAGCCAGAACTCTTTGTCTAATTCTGGAAATGCTAATATGGGCGCTGTTGTAAATGCCTGTTTAAGTTGATCAAAAGCTTCTTGTTCCTTGGCGCCCCAATGCCAAACAATGTCCTTTTTAGTGAGATCGTTCAACGGTCTCATTATTTTTGCAAAGTTTTTAACAAATCTTCGGTAGAAATTGCCCAAGCCAAGGAAGGCCCTAACTCCTTTGATGCGAGTAGGTTTGGGCCAATCCAAGATAGCTTGAACTTTCTCAGGATCCATCCTGATTCCGTTCTGGCCTATTATCATACCGAGGAAGTCTACTTCCTTTACTTTAAAATTACATTTTTTGGGTTTGACAAATAAGTCCCGTTCCTGTAAGCGTCAAAGGACTTCTTGCACGATCCTGTCATGCTCAGCCTCATCGTCCGACTTTGTAAATATTAACAAATTGTCAATGTAAATGACGACACAGTTTTCCATATCCGCAAAGATCTCATTCATCATGCTCTGGAAGGTCGCCGGTGAATTGGTCAACCCAAAGAACATGACAAGGGGCTCAAAGGATCCTCGGTGGCACATGAACGCGGCCTTCCAAGCATCTGTCTCTTTGATTCATATGTTATTGTACCCCCATCTAAGATCCATCTTTGTTAAGATCTTGGCACCAGCCAACTTGTCTACTAGCTGACTGATCAACGGTAGTGGGTATGCATTTTAAACCGTATGCTCATTTACATAGCCATAGTCCATAATCATACACTTCTTACCAGAAGAACCAAAACTGTTGATACGCGGCCCCCAGCGTTAAGGGGAGTACTTAGCTCAGCAGTTGGTGTGGAACCACTGTTGATTAGAATTAAAATACACAACTTCAATTTCGCTTTCCTCTGACCAGGCCGGGCACTTGCCTCTGCCAGTTGGAGAAGGGTTGACAGCTTAACAAGCGGACCACCCCCTGACAACCGTTCGGACCAGGGTTTCCTACAAATACTTTTTATATACTTTTCAAAATACTATAGTGTGGGTAGTCGGAGATTGAGATCCGATACTCAGCTGGGAAGAGGTAGATCCGCAGATAGCAAGCGGGGACCCCCAGTTACCTTTTTTTTACTTTACAAAGAGAACAAGTCGACATGTCGTCGCAACCAGATATGAATGCAATACTGCACGCTATGCATACGCAGATCGCAACATTAACCTTGCAACTTGCCGAGCTACAGACAAACCCCCCTGTAGCAACCCCCTCGGTGGAAAAGAAATTCAACAAAAAAGTCGAAATCATCGCTGACCCCGGCGCCTTTGAAGGAGACAGAGCGCAATTTGCCGAGTGGTGGATCAAGCTTCAGATTTGGGTCAAGGCAAACTGGGACACGTTTGCCGACGATTTTGAGGTAGCCACCGTGGTGCTATCTCGACTAAAAGGACCTGTGGCAGGTCGATACGCCCAAGTAAGACTTCAGGAGTGCTACACCGCGGGAGTGTGGCCAACCTGGGAGGATCTCAAGAAGGAGATCGAAAAATACTTCAAACCACAAGCTGATCGTGACTGGGCGCGTCAGCAAATCCGGTCCTTCAAACAAGGAAACATGAGGACAGATGATTACATCACCAGGTTCCTGGCCCTTTCCATCCAAGGAGGGCTTGGAAATGAACATGCAGTGGAACTGCTAGAACGCAATGTGAACCCTCGCATTGCAGAGCAGATCTACCTGCAAGATACGAGGAACAAGAACTTGTCCCTAGCGGCCGAGGAAGTACATCGAGTCGGTAGAGCCATGGAGCTTTACCAGATGCACCAAGGTGGCGGGTCCACCACCAAAAACAACAAATCCCAGAGGCGCCCTGGGTTATCAAACCAACATAAAAATTCTCACGGGTTCAAGCCGTTCAGGCTGCAACCAGGGCAGGGAGCCCCCATGGATATCGGCGCGGTCCAAGAGGGACAGATGTGCAGATTCAAGGGGAACTGCTACAATTGCGGCCAAGAGGGACACATGTCCCGAGACTGCAGAAAAGGAGCGCAGGCCGCTCAACAAAAAAATAATCAAGGGCGCCAGGCATGCCAATTAGAATCTGAATATTAAGAACAAAGCTTGAAGGAAGTGTCTAGCCACTTGCTGAGAGCAATCAGGGACTGGAAACTAGAGTCCAATGTGAGTAACTAGAGAATAGGAAGCATTGGACTCTGCAGTACTGTCCGATGTTTTGTAAACAAAGGTAAACAAAGCAGCCACAAAGGCGAAATAATAGAGAACACAATCAATAGTGAATGGTAGAGGGATAGATAGAAAAAGGAATGAAAATATAGAGGTAGCACAAAGGTGCAGAATCACCAAAACTAACACTCCCCCCTGATGCTGCACCTCCCAAGCATCAGCTCCCCCCTGCTCTAATCAGTCCCATCATCTTCCTGAACACTTCGACTTTAGGCTTGGCAAGAGCCTTGGTCAACAAGTCTGCAGGCATTTCAGCAGTGGGAACAAAGTAGGAGCAATCTGCCCAGAGTCAACAACATCTCTCAACCAGTGCCATCGCAAATCAAGGTGTTTCATGCGACCATGGTGCTCAGGATTCTTGGATACAGAGATGGCAGATTGGTTGTCAATGTGAAGGGTGGAAGGAGAGGTGATAGGATAGCCCATTTCCTTCAACAGATTTCGCATCCAGCAGATCTCTTTGCCAGCCTCAACAGCAGCAATATATTCTGCTTCAGTGGTGGATAGAGCAACAATGTTCTGAAGCTTGGAGCTCCAGGAGACAGCACCAGATCCCATCTTGACAATATAGGCACCAGTAGAACGACCAGAGTCCTTGTCACCACCATGATCGGCATCAGAGAAAGTGGTGAAGAGTTCAGTGGAATTGGGATCAGGACCAAGGACAAGGGAGTGATCAAGGGTGCCTTGCAAGTAGCGAAACAAGTGCTTGACAGCGCTCCAGTGAGTGAGACCAGGATTAGAGTTATATCTGGCAAGGACTCCAACAGTGTAGGCAATGTCAGGACGAGTGGTGGTGGCCAAATACATCAGAGCACCAACAGCAGCAAGGTAGGGAATGTCCTTCATCATAGCAGCATCACTGGATGTCTTGGGAGACATGTCCTTGGTGAGGCGCAAACCAGGATCCATAGGAGTGGACACAGGTTTGCAGTCCTTCATGCCAAAGCGCTCCAGAATGTCCAGAGTGTACTGATGTTGGGACAAGGATATAGTGCAATTGCTGATGTCTCTGGTGATGGATATGCCAAGTAGGTAGGAAGTAGGGCCAAGATCACGAAGCTTGAAGTGCTGGGAGAGATCCTTGACAGCTTGGTCAAGTGCAGAAGTAGAAGTGGATGCCAGTGTCATGTCATCAACAAAGACAGGCAGGATAATGCGCACATCAGCTCTGTTAAAGACATAGATGGCAGAGTCTGAATAAGTACGCTTGAATCCGAGTTTTTCAAGCACAGTGTGCATCTTCTGGTTCCACATTCTGCCTCCCTGCTTTGTCCCATAGATGGCCTTGTCCAACTGGCAAACAAGATTGCGAGGACCCTGATGGAATCCCTCTGGCTGGTGCATGTAGACCTTGACATCCATGACTCCATTGAGGAATGCATGGGAAATGTCAATGGAGCGCAAATGGAGGTTGTGGATGGCTGCAATGGCAAGGACAACTCTGATGGACGATATACGGACAGTGGGTGCAAATATTTCGAGGAAATCAAAGCCAGGGCGCTGGTTATAACCTTTGGCCACATATCTGGCCTTGTAGCGCTCAACAGTGCCATCTGAGTTGCGCTTGATCTTGAAGACCCACTTGCCACCAATTGCCTTGACTCCAGGAGGTAGTTCCACTAGTGACCAAGTACCATTGCGCTCATGAGCTTGGAGCTCTTCCATGGCTGCCTCTCTCCACTTGTTCGCATCTGGGCGCCTCATAGCGTCTGCAAACGACCTAGGTTCAGCAGAATCACCAAAGTGGGCCATTTGATCACCATCTGCCTCAGAATCACTGTCACTGTCAATGGCAGGAGTGGGTTCTCTGTGTTGAACCCACCACTCTCCAGGTGGTTTCTTAGCCCTAACAGGACGTCTGAGAGCAAGAGGCATATCAGGAGATGGTGAACGATGAAGAGGTTGGTCTGGGAGTACAGGAGGCTGATTTACAGGAGGTTCTGGATCAAGGTCCAAATGAGGCCCATTGTCAGGCAATGGCTGAGGCTGCTGAAGCGCAGCTGGTGGGCCCATATCTCCCCCTGGACCTGGTGCAGGCACATCCTCAATCAGGCCCAATGGCATGGATAGCGCAGGTGGAGTAGGAGGTGGAGCTGGAGGTGGGACATTGTCAGAAGACCTCTTCAAGCCAGGGAAGTAGCGCTCATCAAAATCAGCTCTCTCAGAGATAACAGTGCGCTTGGTGGTAGGATTGTAGAACTTCCATCCCTTGTACCCCTCAGGGTAACCAATGAACACACATTTCTCCATATGAGAGCCAAAGACGCCCCTCTTGTCCTTTTGTACATGCACATAGGCAGTGCAGCCCCAAACGCGAAGGTGAGACATGTCAGGCTTGCGTCCATACCACAGCTCAAAGGGAGTGGCATGGGCCACTGCATCAGTGGGACACCTGTTCCAGACATGCACCAAAGCGGACAGACATTCACCCCAAAAGCTATTAGGCAATCCAGACTCTGATAACATGGCAGTGATACGCTCAGTCAGAAGTCTGTTTGCTCGCTCTGCCACACCGTTCTGCTGAGGACGATTCCTGGTGGTATGCTGTCTCACAATCCCATGGTCATCTGTGAATTGCTCAAATTCCTTGGACATGTACTCTCCCCCTTTGTCATCACGCAGAGCCTTGATTTTGCGCTCCAATTGAGTCTCAGCATAAGCCTTGAATCTCTTGAAAGCATCAAAGACATCTGACTTGGCCTTGAGAGGCACAACAACACGGAATCGACTGTGATCATCAATGAAGGTGACCCAGTAGCGATAACCAGAGAATGTGGGGGAAGAGACTTGGTGAACATCAGAGTGGATGAGGTCCAAAGGATGAGCAGAGCGAGTATCAGATGAGGGGAATGGATTGGCATGCATCTTGCCAGACAAGCACGGTTCACAGACAGGATCAGGAGCAGCCTTGGAGTCCAGTGTCAGCCCAGTAACCAGATCTCTCTGTATCAGTCTCTTGACATCAGCATGATGGTGATGAGCCAATCTGCGATGCCAGAGCGTCAAATCAAGTGGTATAGTCACAGTGAAATGTCCCAGTTCAACACAAGCAGCAGTAGATCCATCAAGGAATGCTGCATTGTTGTCATTGATAGTTGCAGTGAACAAGAGAGTGTTGTCACGCATAAAGGACATGGAATGAGACGAAATGGTGACATTGAAACCACTTTGACGAGTTAAATACAAGACTGAGAGGAGATTATTTCGAAGATCTGGTACATGGAGCACTCTAGAGAATTCCACAGCCCTAGCCACTTTGCCATTCATCACAGGATTAAACACCACAGTACCAACACCAGCTGAATAGACGACAGTGTGATCAGCCAGCTTGATTGGCACACAATATGGGGTATAGTGGTGCACCCAATGACGATGAGGTGTCATATGAGAAGTGGTGCCTGTGTCTGCATTCCAATCAACGTCAGCATCAAGTTGGAGAGGGCAGTGAGGATCAGAGGGATGAATGGGACGAAGACTTGCATTTCCAGCTGATTCAGTGACCACAGTAGATGAATTGGCATTATTGGGCGAAGATTTGGGCTGCTGAGAGGTATTCTGAGAGTTGCTGGAGCCTGCCTGAGCCTTATTGCCACGCTTGTAGCGGTTCTTAGCGCCCTCCACCGCCTGTTGGCGACTGATAACATATCTGTGGCATTTATCCTGGGTATGACCAAGTAAACCACAGAAATCATACTGAATGCGAGTAGAGGTGGTGGATTGGTTGCAATGATGGCAGTTAGGATGGGTGCAGGTGCTATTGGCAGTGGTAGACGAAGAATGCAAGGCAGAATCGACTTCAGCACGACGACGGCGATTGACCTCTTCAGCAAGGAAAGCATCCCTGAGCTGGGTCTTGTCCAAGGTGCCCAGAAGCAGTAAAGATGAAGTGAAGTGGGCATACTGATCAGGAAGCGCCCTAATCATGGCCATACATGTCAGTTCATCGTCCAATTCAGCCAATTTAAAGCCTGTAGGACGAAGATTTTGAATCTGATGCATGCCTTCGTCAATCCTGGTCATGAGAGACTGCAGGGACTCGTCCTCCTTCTTTCTGATAGAGAAGAAGTCGTCATAGGCGTTAAATCTCGTCCCAGGCTTCTTAGAGACGTGCACAATGGCCAGTTTCTCCCAGATCTTGACAGGATCATCAATGATGCCATCAAGATGGATGCGCTGCTCTTTGGTGACATTGAGGTATAATGCACCAGCAGCCTTTTCAGCTCTCAACTCCCATTTCTCTATTGCTTCAGCGTCAGTCCCAGGACACTTTTCAGCACCAGAGACAAGCCTCCACAGTCCCTTGGTCATCAACCAAGCTTGCATTTCACCACTCCACTGGGGGTAGTTAGTGCCAGACAAGGGATGGAACTTGGGATCAGAGTCAGACATGATGGGTGTTGTATAAGACGATAGAGCAAAGATAAATGATGTAGGAGACGGCTATAGGCGATGAAACAGTGGCAAAGACAATGGGTAACAGTAGGAGGTGAGCAGATAAGATGGTGAGGCGGTAGAGAGAGGATATGGAGAGGGTCAGAAAGCGCAAGGATAGGTCCAAATAGGGTCCAAAAAGCGTCCAAAAGCGATCCAGGAGGGTGCTAAGGCTTCCTAGTGCTGCTACAGGGTTACGCCTGTGTTCCCCTTTCAATACCACACTGATATTAACAGAGAAATCGCCTCGAGACAGTGTTGGTTAATAGGGCTTGTATATGAGTCAACAAAGTGACTTAAGCTCCCCAAACACCGCAGACTGAGAGAGGCTCTAGGCAACAGCAAACTGAGGCAATGCAGGCGAGCTTCACAGTCTATAGGCTTGTTCTATCTGATAATGGACAGAGCAGAGAAGATTGGAGCTTTATGCACACACCAGATATGCCAAAAAGCGAAAAATAGGGCAAAAAGTCGAAAATGATGCAGAGACAGATAGGATGGATGGATTGCCCCCTAATCAGAGGTATATGGAACGTTTATATAGAGCAATAGATGGCCCAAATATCACAACAAGTGAAGCACAGGATGTGGAGATATGCAATAGGGGTGCAATAGGGGTGAAAGTGCCAAAAATGCGAACTTCACAGAGGGTGATGGAGTGGATGGATTGCCCCCAAATTGAGGGTGTAGAGTGCGATAGTATAGGGTACTAGATGGCTCAAATAGGGCCAAGATCCGAGCACAGGATGTGGAGATATGGAGTAGGGGGCCAAAAGGTGATCAAATGATGATGAAGGCTCACAGAAAGATCCAGCTCAAATCCAACCGCTCTGACAGGTCTCCTAGGGTTATTTAGGCCGTAGAAGACGATGGTAGAAGTTTGGGGACGATCAGATAAGATTGGTGAGATATGATACAGATAGACCAAAAAAGCGTCCAAAATGGGGGTAACTTGCAACAAGGAGTTGTTGTTGGAGATCAGGATGAGATCAGAGTAATCTGAGGTGATGGATGGGATAATAGGAGTCCCAGAAGACGATGGTTACGATGGATAAGCAGTAGGACGCTTGGATGGTGAGATATGAGGTCAGGAAGATGGCTAGAGCACAGGGCTCATAACCTATTAAGAACAAAGCTTGAAGGAAGTGTCTAGCCACTTGCTGAGAGCAATCAGGGACTGGAACTAGAGTCCAATGTGAGTAACTATATTATTAGAGAGTATGACAGGTATACAGTACCTAGAGTCCAATGTGAGTAACTAGAGAATAGGAAGCATTGGACTCTGCAGTACTGTCCGATGTTTTGTAAACAAAGGTAAACAAAGGAGCCACAAAGGCGAAATAATAGAGAACACAATCAACACTGAATGGTAGAGGGATAGATAGAGAAAGGAATGAAAATATAGAGGTAGCACAAAGGTGCAGAATCACCAAAACTAACAACTTGAAGATTGCACATGGAAATGGCTTACAGACAATACAGAGGTGCTTGGCCCTAACCCACTGCAGTGCCATGTTGTCATTTGGTTCCACAACGAATCCAAATTCTATGTGAATGATTGATGTGTTGTCCACTGGGTTTTCAAAGGTAAAACTGCGACTCCACGCACAAATGGGGAGGGTGCTTCATTAATGGTTGCTGACTTTGTGTCTGCCAATTATGGGTGGCTAAGATCTCTGGATGGAAACAAACAAGGCAGAGTGCTGTTTAGGTGCGGAAAGGCACGTAATGGTTATTTTATGAACCTTGATATCCAAAAACATGCGAAAAATGCAATGGACATCCTAGACGAGCATTATTGTGATGAAGACCACATCCTCATCTTTGACAATGCCACCACTCACCTAAAGTGTGCTGATAACACACTTACCGCTCGCAAGGTGCCTAAAGGCATACCGAAGAATGGGGGGAACTGGGGTATTGAGGTGAACCAAGTTGATGCAGATGGGAAATCTGTGTTCATCGCAGATGGGAAAATCTGCAAGATCAAGGTGCCAATGTCTGATGAAAGGCTTGATGATGGTACCATGTAGCCACTCTATTTCCCTCTGGATGACCCATGCGGTCCTGAGGGCGTCTTCAAAGGGAAGGCAGTGATTTTGGAGGAACGCAAACACAAGGATCCATCAAAATTCATGGTCCCCAATTACACAAAGCTGAAAGCCCAATGCGGAAAGAATTTCAACTGCAAGAAAAATCAAATCAACTGTTGCTGTTGGCGGATTCTCTACACACAACCTGACTTTGTCAGGGTCAAGTCCCTCCTGGAGACGCTTTGCAAAACTTGTGGTTATCAAGTGCTTTTCCTCCCAAAGTTTCACTGTGAGGTCAACTTTATAGAGCAATGCTGGGGCTTTGCAAAGCAGCTGTATTGACAATTTCCCGCGTCGTCCAAAGAAGCTGATCTTGAACAAAAATTTCTCGCAGCACTGGACTCAGTCCCTTTGATTACCATGCACCGGTGAGTGAACTATTGATTGTGATCTTCTTTATTCTCATTTTCCGTACCAATATAGGTTCACAACGTGTTCTTGTCGATTCATGGATGCTTATTTGAAGGGTTTGATTTTCCGTACCGATATAGATTTGCTTCTTTCTGTTTCTCTCGACTTGCCCTTGATTGCCTTGGGCCTTTGGAAGGCCAAACCCACCTTCTCAATTTGGATTGTCACACCGGTGCACCGCTGCTAAGTGTCACAAAATGTCACACCACCTGACATCAGAGGGCTCTGCATGCACCCTATCTTACTATGAATGGCTATTTAGTACAAACACACTGCAATATGCAATGTATGGTAGCTACTGCATATGGCAATTATTTAACTCTCCAATTATAAAAATTACTAAATAAGGAAACTTCAGCATACTCCGACTGAAATTCAGAAATTCTTTGATACCTATTTTCAGATGGAGAAAGTTTAAAATTCTGCTCTGATAGGTTTATTAGTATAGTATATATCTTCTATTTTATATGATTTCTAGGATGATATATGGTGATCTGAGAGAGGAGATACATTTTTAAATTTGGACCGTGGGATTTGCCAGTTTATGGTGTTACACACTGTACTGCTTCTGTGTTGCCACAAAAACCACGCAAGCAAAACTAAGTGAAATAACCGACGCAATGTGGCTCGCATGCGGCATTTGGGACCACCGTCCCCTTCGTTATAGACGAGGTCCAGCTCGTGGCTCTGCCACTGGTGCGATGTTTTTGTGATATAATAAATAATATTAATAATAATACCACTGTTAAGTAAACTTATGCTGTCTGTAATGTATGTTAAGTCTTTGAATCCTATGATGCATGTTTGACTTGCAGTTCTGTTGTTGAATGTCCTTATAAGCCTGCCCTAAACTTGCACAGTATACTGAATCAAGCAGATGGTTCATTGAATCTTTGCAAACATCAACATATATTGTAACGTAAAAAGTCTATGGTACTATATTGATAAATTGATGAGAAATAAAAAAAGAGACTCCAGAAATGGTAAATGATGAAAATATGATCTGAGAATAAAACACTTTAGTAAAAAGGGTGAGAATTGGGGAAAAATCTACTTGCCAGTCACAGATAAAGCCGATCAGAATTTCGGGATACACCACATTGACAGTACATCTATCATTTGAACCATGTGGAAATAGCACTTTCATTTTCTCTCCTGAAGTGCAGCGAGACAATGCAACATAACATTGCCCATGTGAAAACACTGGAACATGTAAATCCAGCCCAACCTGTGTCACTGATTGACCTTGAGACTTGTTGATGGTCATGGCAAAGGCAGCACGGACAGGGAATTGACGATGTGATAGCTTGATGGGCAATTTTTCTGATGAAGGTTCCAATGTGAGGCGTGGAATAAAAGCTATCTTTCCTGCATGTTTTCCTCCCAAGACACGGCATTTCAATACTCTATTAAGAACAAAGCTTGAAGGAAGTGTCTAGCCACTTGCTGAGAGCAATCAGGGACTGGAACTAGAGTCCAATGTGAGTAACTATATTATTAGAGAGTATGTATGACAGGTATACAGTACCTAGAGTCCAATGTGAGTAACTAGAGAATAGGAAGCATTGGACTCTGCAGTACTGTCCGATGTTTTGTAAACAAAGGTAAACAAAGCAGCCACAAAGGCGAAATAATAGAGAACACAATCAATACTGAATGATAGAAGAATAGATAGAGAAAGGAATGAAAATATAGAGGTAGCACAAAGGTGCAGAATCACCAAAACTAACATACTCTTCTCTTCATCTCTTTCAAAATCATGTGTGTTCCATTACAGAGTCCATTTAGGGGATCAATATCATGGAGGAGCATAAGTGGAAGGCCATATACTTGCAAGGAGTTCAAGAATTCCACAGGATAATATTCATGTCCCTCTCCAACCACTTACAGAGCTGCTAACTCTTCTCCAGGGAATTTTGTGAGGATTGCTGAATTAAGGTTGCTAACGGCATCATTTTTTGTGGAGAGGATGGTGCGGTGGAGGAAATAATGGTCATCTTTGTCTCCATTTGCAATTCCAGGATAGGTAGTGTTGACTAATGAGTCTATGGTGTTTTCTAGCATAAGCATGTTGGCGGGAAGCTCAATAGTTCCATCTCCTGCAATTCCAAGACCACCACCAACATCCAGCTAGCAAAGGCTTCACTTTCTGGAGTACGGTGCAGGCATATGTTCTGTGTGAGATAGCAGACATGGATATTTGTCCACAGTCGTGACCTTCTAAGAGAGGCAGAAATAATGCGTTGCCTTGACCTTCTTGGAACAACAGGTGTTGTTTGGCGGAAGTCCCCTCCAAAGACCATTGTAATGCCTCCAAATGGAAGTTGATTATCCAAAATGTCCTGTAATATACAATCTAATGCTTCAATCCCATGACGGTGTTGCATTGGTGCTTCATCCAGCAAGAATAGTCTATAATCATAAATCTGGTCTTCTGAAGGTTGGGCAATCCCTCTTTGTAGAAGGCGATGGTGTAAATCATCACAAATCTTGTGTTTGTGCCAATTCTGAAGGTTTGCAGGCTCATTTGGGAGACATTGCAGTAAGATAACTGCAAAGAGAGCACAGAGTTCAGGGCCTGTCTGCATATCTCCTGCTTCTGCCAAACACTGATCCCATTCACCATCGTCTTCTAACAGGCCACGTGCAGCACATGCAGCTTTGTAAGTTGGATGTAAAACCCCATCAAATGTGCACAAATCTTCCCAACTCTCTGCTCCAGGGACCACTGTGAGCAGTGTATGGAGGTAGAAGTGCTCCCCTTGGCTTGGATGGACAAACATCATTCTCCCTATAGCAAATTGTTGTTTTCTTGGAGTCCATTTTTTCACCTTTGTTCCAGACAAAATATTGAGGATAATCCTGATAAGGTATGTGACGGCCTTCAGGGTGATCTTTATTGGCAGTGAACTATTCTGTGAGTTGAGTCTTTGATGTACAGTTGTTATTGATTATATTCTCTGCATTATCATGGGCATTGAAGAATACAGTTTGTTGATCCTCTAAGTGAACGGGCAGGCGCAATACTGTTGGTTTTTCTTCATGCATAGGGAACTCCAGGAGATGCCAGCATGTTTCCACAGGACCAATATAGTGACCATCAATATATTCCTGAATCTCATCCCTCGCCTGCCTTGCATCTCCATGTACATCCGCACCTTGTCCTCCCACCACAACTGAAGCTTGTGTTAGTTTTGGTGATTCTGCACCTTTGTGCTACCTCTATATTTTCATTCCTTTCTCTATCTATCCCTCTACCATTCAGTGTTGATTGTGTTCTCTATTATTTCGCCTTTGTGGCTCCTTTGTTTACCTTTGTTTACAAAACATCGGACAGTACTGCAGAGTCCAATGCTTCCTATTCTCTAGTTACTCACATTGGACTCTAGGTACTGTATACCTGTCATACTCTCTAATAATATAGTTACTCACATTGGACTCTAGTTCCAGTCCCTGATTGCTCTCAGCAAGTGGCTAGACACTTCCTTCAAGCTTTGTTCTTAATAGGTTATGAGCCCTGTGCTCTAGCCATCTTCCTGACCTCATATCTCACCATCCAAGCGTCCTACTGCTTATCCATCGTAACCATCGTCTTCTGGGACTCCTATTATCCCATCCATCACCTCAGATTACTCTGATCTCATCCTGATCTCCAACAACAACTCCTTGTTGCAAGTTACCCCCATTTTGGACGCTTTTTTGGTCTTATCTGTATCATATCTCACCCAATCCTTATCTGATCGTCCCCAAACTTCTACCATCGTCTTCTACGGCCTAAATAACCCTAGGAGACCTGTCAGAGCGGTTGGATTTGAGCTGGATCTTTCTGTGAGCCTTCATCATCATTTGATCACCTTTTGGCCCCCTACTCCATATCTCCACATCCTGTGCTCGGATCTTGGCCCTATTTGAGCCATCTAGTACCCTATACTATCGCACTCTACACCCTCAATTTGGGGGCAATCCATCCACTCCATCACCCTCTGTGAAGTTCGCATTTTTGGCACTTTCACCCCTATTGCACCCCTATTGCATATCTCCACATCCTGTGCTTCACTTGTTGTGATATTTGGGCCATCTATTGCTCTATATAAACGTTCCATATACCTCTGATTAGGGGGCAATCCATCCATCCTATCTGTCTCTGCATCATTTTCGACTTTTTGCCCTATTTTTCGCTTTTTGGCATATCTGGTGTGTGCATAAAGCTCCAATCTTCTCTGCTCTGTCCATTATCAGATAGAACAAGCCTATAGACTGTGAAGCTCGCCTGCATTGCCTCAGTTTGCTGTTGCCTAGAGCCTCTCTCAGTCTGCGGTGTTTGGGGAGCTTAAGTCACTTTGTTGACTCATATACAAGCCCTATTAACCAACACTGTCTCGAGGCGATTTCTCTGTTAATATCAGTGTGGTATTGAAAGGGGAACACAGGCGTAACCCTGTAGCAGCACTAGGAAGCCTTAGCACCCTCCTGGATCGCTTTTGGACGCTTTTTGGACCCTATTTGGACCTATCCTTGCGCTTTCTGACCCTCTCCATATCCTCTCTCTACCGCCTCACCATCTTATCTGCTCACCTCCTACTGTTACCCATTGTCTTTGCCACTGTTTCATCGCCTATAGCCGTCTCCTACATCATTTATCTTTGCTCTATCGTCTTATACAACACCCATCATGTCTGACTCTGATCCCAAGTTCCATCCCTTGTCTGGCACTAACTACCCCCAGTGGAGTGGTGAAATGCAAGCTTGGTTGATGACCAAGGGACTGTGGAGGCTTGTCTCTGGTGCTGAAAAGTGTCCTGGGACTGACGCTGAAGCAATAGAGAAATGGGAGTTGAGAGCTGAAAAGGCTGCTGGTGCATTATACCTCAATGTCACCAAAGAGCAGCGCATCCATCTTGATGGCATCATTGATGATCCTGTCAAGATCTGGGAGAAACTGGCCATTGTGCACGTCTCTAAGAAGCCTGGGACGAGATTTAACGCCTATGACGACTTCTTCTCTATCAGAAAGAAGGAGGACGAGTCCCTGCAGTCTCTCATGACCAGGATTGACGAAGGCATGCATCAGATTCAAAATCTTCGTCCTACAGGCTTTAAATTGGCTGAATTGGACGATGAACTGACATGTATGGCCATGATTAGGGCGCTTCCTGATCAGTATGCCCACTTCACTTCATCTTTACTGCTTCTGGGCACCTTGGACAAGACCCAGCTCAGGGATGCTTTCCTTGCTGAAGAGGTCAATCGCCGTCGTCGTGCTGAAGTCGATTCTGCCTTGCATTCTTCGTCTACCACTGCCAATAGCACCTGCACCCATCCTAACTGCCATCATTGCAACCAATCCACCACCTCTACTCGCATTCAGTATGATTTCTGTGGTTTACTTGGTCATACCCAGGATAAATGCCACAGATATGTTATCAGTCGCCAACAGGCGGTGGAGGGCGCTAAGAACCGCTACAAGCGTGGCAATAAGGCTCAGGCAGGCTCCAGCAACTCTCAGAATACCTCTCAGCAGCCCAAATCTTCGCCCAATAATGCCAATTCATCTACTGTGGTCACTGAATCAGCTGGAAATGCAAGTCTTCGTCCCATTCATCCCTCTGATCCTCACTGCCCTCTCCAACTTGATGCTGACGTTGATTGGAATGCAGACACAGGCACCACTTCTCATATGACACCTCATCGTCATTGGGTGCACCACTATACCCCATATTGTGTGCCAATCAAGCTGGCTGATCACACTGTCGTCTATTCAGCTGGTGTTGGTACTGTGGTGTTTAATCCTGTGATGAATGGCAAAGTGGCTAGGGCTGTGGAATTCTCTAGAGTGCTCCATGTACCAGATCTTCGAAATAATCTCCTCTCAGTCTTGTATTTAACTCGTCAAAGTGGTTTCAATGTCACCATTTCGTCTCATTCCATGTCCTTTATGCGTGACAACACTCTCTTGTTCACTGCAACTATCAATGACAACAATGCAGCATTCCTTGATGGATCTACTGCTGCTTGTGTTGAACTGGGACATTTCACTGTGACTATACCACTTGATTTGACGCTCTGGCATCGCAGATTGGCTCATCACCATCATGCTGATGTCAAGAGACTGATACAGAGAGATCTGGTTACTGGGCTGACACTGGACTCCAAGGCTGCTCCTGATCCTGTCTGTGAACCGTGCTTGTCTGGCAAGATGCATGCCAATCCATTCCCCTCATCTGATACTCGCTCTGCTCATCCTTTGGACCTCATCCACTCTGATGTTCACCAAGTCTCTTCCCCCACATTCTCTGGTTATCGCTACTGGGTCACCTTCATTGATGATCACAGTCGATTCCGTGTTGTTGTGCCTCTCAAGGCCAAGTCAGATGTCTTTGATGCTTTCAAGAGATTCAAGGCTTATGCTGAGACTCAATTGGAGCGCAAAATCAAGGCTCTGCGTGATGACAAAGGGGGAGAGTACATGTCCAAGGAATTTGAGCAATTCACAGATGACCATGGGATTGTGAGACAGCATACCACCAGGAATCGTCCTCAGCAGAACGGTGTGGCAGAGCGAGCAAACAGACTTCTGACTGAGCGTATCACTGCCATGTTATCAGAGTCTGGATTGCCTAATAGCTTTTGGGGTGAATGTCTGTCCGCTTTGGTGCATGTCTGGAACAGGTGTCCCACTGATGCAGTGGCCCATGCCACTCCCTTTGAGCTGTGGTATGGACGCAAGCCTGACATGTCTCACCTTCGCGTTTGGGGCTGCACTGCCTATGTGCATGTACAAAAGGACAAGAGGGGCGTCTTTGGCTCTCATATGGAGAAATGTGTGTTCATTGGTTACCCTGAGGGGTACAAGGGATGGAAGTTCTACAATCCTACCACCAAGCGCACTGTTATCTCTGAGAGAGCTGATTTTGATGAGCGCTACTTCCCTGGCTTGAAGAGGTCTTCTGACAATGTCCCACCTCCAGCTCCACCTCCTACTCCACCTGCGCTATCCATGCCATTGGGCCTGATTGAGGATGTGCCTGCACCAGGTCCAGGGGGAGATATGGGCCCACCAGCTGCGCTTCAGCAGCCTCAGCCATTGCCTGACAATGGGCCTCATTTGGACCTTGATCCAGAACCTCCTGTAAATCAGCCTCCTGTACTCCCAGACCAACCTCTTCATCGTTCACCATCTCCTGATATGCCTCTTGCTCTCAGACGTCCTGTTAGGGCTAAGAAACCACCTGGAGAGTGGTGGGTTCAACACAGAGAACCCACTCCTGCCATTGACAGTGACAGTGATTCTGAGGCAGATGGTGATCAAATGGCCCACTTTGGTGATTCTGCTGAACCTAGGTCGTTTGCAGACGCTATGAGGCGCCCAGATGCGAACAAGTGGAGAGAGGCAGCCATGGAAGAGCTCCAAGCTCATGAGCGCAATGGTACTTGGTCACTAGTGGAACTACCTCCTGGAGTCAAGGCAATTGGTGGCAAGTGGGTCTTCAAGATCAAGCGCAACTCAGATGGCACTGTTGAGCGCTACAAGGCCAGATATGTGGC
Organism: Serpula lacrymans var. lacrymans S7.9; assembly: GCF_000218685.1. Lineage (NCBI taxonomy): Eukaryota > Fungi > Basidiomycota > Agaricomycetes > Boletales > Serpulaceae > Serpula > Serpula lacrymans. The sequence continues at coordinate 1,631,986 of NW_006763294.1, read as the reverse complement.
CAAAGGTTATAACCAGCGCCCTGGCTTTGATTTCCTCGAAATATTTGCACCCACTGTCCGTATATCGTCCATCAGAGTTGTCCTTGCCATTGCAGCCATCCACAACCTCCATTTGCGCTCCATTGACATTTCCCATGCATTCCTCAATGGAGTCATGGATGTCAAGGTCTACATGCACCAGCCAGAGGGATTCCATCAGGGTCCTCGCAATCTTGTTTGCCAGTTGGACAAGGCCATCTATGGGACAAAGCAGGGAGGCAGAATGTGGAACCAGAAGATGCACACTGTGCTTGAAAAACTCGGATTCAAGCGTACTTATTCAGACTCTGCCATCTATGTCTTTAACAGAGCTGATGTGCGCATTATCCTGCCTGTCTTTGTTGATGACATGACACTGGCATCCACTTCTACTTCTGCACTTGACCAAGCTGTCAAGGATCTCTCCCAGCACTTCAAGCTTCGTGATCTTGGCCCTACTTCCTACCTACTTGGCATATCCATCACCAGAGACATCAGCAATTGCACTATATCCTTGTCCCAACATCAGTACACTCTGGACATTCTGGAGCGCTTTGGCATGAAGGACTGCAAACCTGTGTCCACTCCTATGGATCCTGGTTTGCGCCTCACCAAGGACATGTCTCCCAAGACATCCAGTGATGCTGCTATGATGAAGGACATTCCCTACCTTGCTGCTGTTGGTGCTCTGATGTATTTGGCCACCACCACTCGTCCTGACATTGCCTACACTGTTGGAGTCCTTGCCAGATATAACTCTAATCCTGGTCTCACTCACTGGAGCGCTGTCAAGCACTTGTTTCGCTACTTGCAAGGCACCCTTGATCACTCCCTTGTCCTTGGTCCTGATCCCAATTCCACTGAACTCTTCACCACTTTCTCTGATGCCGATCATGGTGGTGACAAGGACTCTGGTCGTTCTACTGGTGCCTATATTGTCAAGATGGGATCTGGTGCTGTCTCCTGGAGCTCCAAGCTTCAGAACATTGTTGCTCTATCCACCACTGAAGCAGAATATATTGCTGCTGTTGAGGCTGGCAAAGAGATCTGCTGGATGCGAAATCTGTTGAAGGAAATGGGCTATCCTATCACCTCTCCTTCCACCCTTCACATTGACAACCAATCTGCCATCTCTGTATCCAAGAATCCTGAGCACCATGGTCGCATGAAACACCTTGATTTGCGATGGCACTGGTTGAGAGATGTTGTTGACTCTGGGCAGATTGCTCCTACTTTGTTCCCACTGCTGAAATGCCTGCAGACTTGTTGACCAAGGCTCTTGCCAAGCCTAAAGTCGAAGTGTTCAGGAAGATGATGGGACTGATTAGAGCAGGGGGGAGCTGATGCTTGGGAGGTGCAGCATCAGGGGGGAGTGTTAGTTTTGGTGATTCTGCACCTTTGTGCTACCTCTATATTTTCATTCCTTTTTCTATCTATCCCTCTACCATTCACTATTGATTGTGTTCTCTATTATTTCGCCTTTGTGGCTGCTTTGTTTACCTTTGTTTACAAAACATCGGACAGTACTGCAGAGTCCAATGCTTCCTATTCTCTAGTTACTCACATTGGACTCTAGTTTCCAGTCCCTGATTGCTCTCAGCAAGTGGCTAGACACTTCCTTCAAGCTTTGTTCTTAATATAGTAGGCAAAAAATTAACCAAGGGGAGAAGTATCTATAATTCCCTCAAACTCTGGATTAATCTAATAAACTTGTTCAATAATAGAAAGAGGTCAGAAGTGTTTGGAGTCAAGTATATTATTATAGGCAAGGTACTATAAGTGCTCTTATAGCCTATAGCAGCCTACATAGCTCCTATAGCTGTAAAGGTCATAGTTGTAATATAGTTCAAGGTGCTTAAAAGGGCTAATAAATCATACAGTATTAATTAATTATGTAGCCTGTATTAGTGAAATAGTAGTCTCTATCTTTGATATTCATAAAATAAGAATAATGATTTATCCAAATATAAGTGGTGACAATGAGTAAAAAAATAATATAAGTCCATAAAAAGTCAATATATAACACCTGTATAACACATTTTATAAGCTCTCATGGTGTAGTGGATAAATGCAATGTGTGGTTATAGGTTGCTTAGTCCCCTAAAAGCTGACTAGCAGGTTGAGAGTTCAAATCCTGTCTGTGTTAATTTTTTTTAATGGCCACACAACAATTTCCAACATCTATAAGAGCATTTATAGAGCTATATGAGGCTTTATAGATGGCAAAGGTTCTATAACAGGTTTGACCACTATAACAGCTTTATGAGTACTCATAGTGCTATAGAGCTCTATATAGCTACCCCCATTTTTCCTGATGTCCCTTCCTGTGATACCCTTCCCTCCCTTTGAGCTTTCTCTATCGATCAAGGCAACATCTACCTTCAATATGGCAAAAGAGTATCTTTGTGACTGCCAAAGACACTGCAAGGGTGTTCTCACAAAGGTTTTTTGGGGCGCTTTTCACTGGCACGAGAAGTTTTGCAAATCCGAGGGAACTGCCACTGTGAGAGCTACGAGAAGAAGCTGGCATTACACCGAAAGCTCGTGCTCTGCCTTGTAAACGTCGCAAGGTTCGCACAGCTGGCACTCTGTCCTGAAGGACCACCCCTATCTCCCCAGATACACCAGACGGCCAACAGCATGAGCAGCTTCAGCCAGAAAAGGATTCTCTAGCTTCGGGTGGTCTCTTCCAGACTACTCCGGACAAAATCAATGATGATTTTGGCTACTTTTTGGTGCGTAAAGTCATACATACACCTTGTTAACTATCCCTAATCTTCACAGCAGCCGAGTGAGCGCACCACACCCACCCCCGAACCAGCCACACCCAGCACTGTGCCATCTGCAACAACAGGTTCCGGGCACTATCATACGACCATAGACGAGGAAGATGATGAAACCGATGAAGGGCACTGTGTGTAACAACCAAAAATTAGTTACTCCGGCACACAACTAGAACCAACTATAAAGGTAGTGATGAGGGAGTGGTTACCCCTTAGGTAGGACCGAGTTAGTTGTGGGTAAACAACAGGAGGACTCGCTGAAGAGTCTCCTTGATCTATTGGGGTATTCATACTACTACAGGTTTGTTTGTATGTATGTACTATACAGTTGATGAAGGCAGTGGCCAATGATGTCAGAGGGCGCAGCCCGTGTGACTAGCTCCACTGCGTGAGACATTTGTATCTAAAATAGAAAGAAAGGCAGTGCAGTGTGAGAAAGTGGAGTTTGAACAAAAGGAAAAGTGCCGCATAGCACAGAGTGTGAAAACTACAGTAAAAGGTTAAAGAGGAGAATAAAAATTAAAGGTCTGAAAATGTATTATCGTAACACTGTGCCATCTGCAACAACAGGTTCCGGGCACTATTGTACGACCATAGATGAGGAAGATGATGAAACCGATGAAGAAATATGTCGCCACCCCCGTCTGCACCGGAAGGCGAGACCGGCGAAGACTAGAGTACGAATGCAACATGGCTTTTTCCACCGCACAGTGTGATACTGTGTCTCTCCCTCCTTCCTCTTTACACTACCAATATCCTGTGAGACCTATCAACTAGTTCATTAATCCACCATGTTATCTCCTCCCTGTCTTTCCGCATGTCTTAGCTCTCATCGCTAGCTAGTTTTTTTGATGTACACTCTCGTTTTTACTAGTACCAGCAATCCAGTCATTTTCAAGCGTCTCTAGCAGACTTTAAGTAGCTCTACTGACAACTATTTACGAAAGTTTGAAATTAGAGGCTCTTAGAGGCCTTTGATCTGGTTGTATATTGATAGCTCTCTCGTAGAGTCTCGTCGAGATTTTGGCTGTGAATTAGTGGCTTATAAAGGCAAAATTTACTACTACTAGGTTCCTCTACCTGCCACTCACAGCCTCTTGTCACTTTTGACTGGGCGTAAGTAATTGACGCTTGCAACTGATTAGGTTGAATTTTTGGTGTCCTACCTTGCATAAGAATGCCATGTATGACCCACACGTTTGGATACATGGCGACTAGTCCAAGGGAGTGGAGAACGAATATTTGGAACAACTAGAAGAAACCATTTAAAGTGAACCAATAACAATCCGCAACCAGCTCAGTCAACCACACTAGCCCTACCAATGACCCAACTACCAAGGTCTTCTCCACAACTTCCTGACAGAAGGAAAAAATCGTAAGCCTAGTTACGAAAATGGGCTTAGTTTTTAGTCACTGTAGCCGGATCGCATCGGATATGGTGAAATGAGGTTGGAAAAGGTTGATATAATAAACAAGAATTAAATTGACCGCTAACATGCTGCATCGTGACGCGTCCCTTTCGCTCATGAGATCATTCTAGTAGTCTGATGTGGATCATTGGAATCGTTCGGTTCATTTTCGTCACTTGGGCACTTCAGCACTTACCCTCCCCTTACAATCCAACTTGCCCCTCCTTTCGCCCTGTGTGGTAAGAGCACAGGGTGATCACTCGCTCTCCGAAATGAGGGCCACGATCATCCTATAATGTGATTATCAGCGGAAGATGGCACAGAAAATAGTCACTAGCGTACCGGTAAAGATAGTAGAAGAACGAGAGGAGATAGAACCCTAACTTCATAAAACTCTCTTTTTTGTGTCCAGACAACGTGCGGAAAATTTCGGTCGCGTCGTACATATGATTTTTGTTCCGTATTCTGTTTAGTTGGCGAAGACCAATAGAATTATGCAGAAAACACAGAGGAACGAAACACAATGTATCGTAATCAGAGGAGTCAACGATGCAGGTGAAGATAGACGCACTTATTTGCATTGTACACAACCAACGGCAAATTCAAAAGGAACGCAATCCATTGCCCCGAAATTAGAAACAAAAATGTCAGGAAAGCGTGTGCGATGTTTTCTGGCAAGACAAACTTCACGAGCAGTCGGAGTAAATGTATATGATGAGGGATGGGAGTTATAGATAAAAATAGAGAATACATACTTGATTGAGCTTGTTACATAGGTCTATAGGGTTAATGTAATCGCATTCTAAGTCGGAGAACATTATGATCTAAGACGAATCCATGAAGTTGAGATGTATGGCGGTGAAGTGTGAAGTAATGTTCCCAGAGCAAAAGGTGGATGGAACGCCAAAAGATAAGGGAAAAAATTAGTAGACAGCCGATTATAGTCAAGATGTACTTACAAAGAAAACCATCGTGAAGAGTAGACCTGCGGCCATAAGGACCGAGAAGAGGAATAGCCAGCCTGAGGGCGTAGAGCAACGGCGGGTGGTTTTTAAGTAGCGATGCGATATTATTCAGATGGTGTCGATAGACGACGAAAAGTACGTCGAAAGGAGAATAAATGATACAAAGACGTTGAGTATCACCTCCAGTAAGAAAAAGACGAGAAAAAACGCACCAGCACCGCCCATGGTAAAGCAAGAGAAGAAGAGATTCTTCAACGAAAAATAACAGGTAAAACTTGGAAGAGTCGAAAGCTAGCTCAAGCCTGAAATGTGAACGTGTCTGTTTGACTGCTCGTCGGGACAAGTGAAACGTTGAACGTTGAAGTTGAAATGAGGCGTCGTGCCGGCGCTTTTCGGTTGGCTGACTGACATAACAGTGGATTTGAGTCACGCGTGACTGTGCTTTTATTGTTCTCACGATGCCCTATCGTAGCGGCTCATCGTCAGGCAATAATCTCGCAAGTTCCTTGAATCTGAGGCGAAAAAGTGGTGAGGTGGGTGACTACACTCCTAAGGATCTGGTGCATTTTGTATAGGAAGGGGGGGGAGGGGGAATTGGTCATAGCAAGAGGGATGCCGCCGAAGGCAGCACTTCAGTCACCCCCACTTCATAAGCATTTAGCTTCAACCATCTGTGTCAATGCATAAAGCTAAGAGCTTGTTTTCCATGGTATCATCCCAGATGACCTAGCAAGGCTGGGATGATACCATCCTTGTGGGATTATCCCATAGTATCAGACCATATACCAGAATCACTGCAGAAATGGCCAAATAGCCACATTGTGATAATGTGTTTTCATAGTCTGTCAGAACATCAATTGGAGCTTAGATTGACATGTGATGTCAATCAAAAAATGGTATGGAATGTTGCAGATCCTATACTTTATCTTGTGTCTGAAGTGATTGACTCTCTTGTTCCCAAGAGTTTGATTAACCACTGTCCAGAATTGGGAGACAGTCACTGTCAAATATCTGTCCTCCAGTTTTGACTGTTAATTAGCTCACAATATGATGCAGTTTTGAAGCATATAGGGTATGAATAAAGTCTAGATAGACACAAATGTACTACTAGTCAAATCAATAATAAAATCAGCCCCCCCCCTCCTTTGTAAGGATCATTTATTATTTTCTCTATGTCTTGGTTTTCGAATGTTTTCCCCGTTACACCTTTGGCTCTAGGGCAAGAGGTATCATTTGCTATTCTACTTCTCATAGCCCTCACAGGCTTTCTCAATCATTGTTACCACTTTATATTGCAGATCAGAGACTGGGTATCACTCCCAGCCAGCCAGCACAATAGGTAAGGGCTGGTAGTAAGCATCTTGCCAACCAGCTCCAAGCCCCATCAGTGCCTGGATACGCTTTAGTCAGGATCATACCTTATCATGAGGATACGGTTCCTGAACATACGTGACAACACCTATTATTAGTACAACTCTCTCACCTGCTGATTAATTATTCAAAGTCATACAATAGTTATTCCTTTTTCTTATTGGTTGATTTATTCCTCAGACCACTTTTCGTTTATTCCCCTTTCGGTCTGAGGGACAGAAGGTTAGCTATAAAAGCCCTGCACATCTCATGTATAGTTCTTTAGCTTTTTATTACTTGATTTACCCGCTTTACTCCTCAACTGAAATCCTTGAGTTTACTCCCAAGTCCTCTACTTGCTATAATTACTAGCATCTGTTGACCTCAAGCTCATTGAACCTCTTACTCCCTGCAAGTGCAGTGGGAGACAGGTTTTGTTTTTGTTATAGTTTAATGTTGCCTCACATCCTTTACCTGCTTCATTCTCCTTATCCCCTTGATATACTGTACACCTCAAGAGGATCTGTTTGCTAACCTGACAAGCCAATTCAATGTTCCCTAACCAGCCTACTCAATGTCGTCCTGTGAGAGCTGCAGGAGCAGCCAATGAGTCTACACATACACAGGAATAGGGTACATACCTTAAGGTGTGCTGTCAAGTATGCAACCAGAAACCAGACTTGATTTTGTCAGTACATCAAATGAAATTGAACCAATAACTCACCCATTCCTATTGTGATCTGTTCAGCGGGCCATTTAACTATCCAGAAAACATCAACAATCATCAATTATCAGTTTTTACAACAGATGAAGAGAACACAGACTCCAATCACAATTGTTCCACCCTGGACGCTCTCCTAACTTTGCAAAAGAGCCAATTTACATGGTATCTACTCTACATTTGCACAGCAGCGGTGTCTCTTCACAAGCACCATCCATTAATCTGTTCTTGTATCACCATGATCCACATTTGCACGATGAATATTCTGCCTGTACACCTTATAATAATAATCAGCATGCTTCCTATCAGAATATTAATACCACTCACCGCTGAGAGTCTCAGACTCATATCAGCTGTGAACCTTCAACAAACAAGTGGCTAGAAAACCTACAAGTGTAAACAAGAATATATCCAACCAGCACCCAAAACTCAAGATGTGGTAGTCTTTAATCACTTTGGGAGCTATAATATGTGCTTATATTGATATTGAACATACAGCCTACCATCAAACATATAATGTGGGAGATGCTAGGGATTGACCGTAGGTTGAACAACAATGATTGCATGTTGGAATTACTTGCTAAGGAGTCACTACCCAATGGTAAACCGTATCTAGAACAAGATGAGGTATGTCAATGGGGACCTTAGTGGGGAAACCAAGTCAATCACACTGTCAACAATATTTTTACCAATGAGTTGGTTGACTACATCTTGGCAAACAAAAAGGCTAGTTCAGTTGGTTTAGTGCAAACATATTTGAGACATACTCACATATCAATAGAGCAAACACACTGATCCAAAATCTACACCAGAAATTGAAGATTGATCATTTCAAGAAGACATAATACTCCAAGTGATGAAAAACTATTGGAAAAATATTAGCGCACAGTGGAAACTGCTCAAGACAGAGGGAGGGGAAGGGGAAAAAATGGGCAAACAACTTGCCAATAGACATTGTTCACAACACTTAACAGTCAGTGTCATTTTGTCTAAAATGCTAAATAATAATCAGGTTTATACTAGGTAACACAAGCGAGACGTAAGGCCATACCTCAAGTAGAAGAAAAAAGCAAAAATATGAGTAATCAACCCTGTCAGAATAAAAACATAGTCACTAACCACAAATCATACAGTATATCACGCTTCTATGCATTTCAGGCCACACATCATGCCATCAAAGACTAAAACCAATTGGTAGTAGCAGTGTCTTGTTGGTAAAGTGTTTGATATGGGATAGCTACCAAAGTTTCTTTATCCTAAGGTTATCGGAAGTTTACAACCTAAGCTGGACAACGGGTAATAACATTGTTTGTTTGTGGGGTATAAATTAATTATCCCTTTTGTTGTGAGTATGTTAATAGCCCTTGTGCTCTGGAACACTAATATAACAATGGTAGATATGTCCTTGGTGATATAAAGGTCAAGTGATAGTATGTGAGTAGACGTGTGAGGGTGAAGTATTACATGACTAGCTTCAAGATATAGCCAACACTAGGTGTGACAACAATAGTCCTTGCTTATTGAGAGACTAATAATTAATTAAAGATAATAGTGTCCTATACTTGATAAAGGACAAACCATGATACACTGATGGTCGATAGAACACTGAAGCAATATTTGACTATGCTTCAGTGAATGATTGTAGATGAGCTTTCAACCAGATCAATAAATAACTGATATAAGTTTGAGATGAACTATAGAATACTAGGGCTACTTGTGGTAAATAATAAATAATCACAAACTGTAATGACACTTGGACTACTATTGTCTGTGACAGATGTGACTTGATGACTGAGCTTCCTAGGTGGGCAATACCTCTTGTATGCTTTCTAGGTGAAAGCTAGTTGGCTTTTGAGTGGTTGTCCACTTATGTGGGGACTGCTTCTAAGTAAAAGCTTTTTTTATTAGATGGAAAGTTGGCCTCCTTATATACCTTTTGGCTATAGGAGCTCTTTCCTAGTTGGTAATTACAAATGGTATTACCAAAATAACTAAAGGGAATTTAAAAGGCCAGAATCATCTATTGGGGATCTAGTTGATTCTAGAGTGGACTTTTCAAGACTAAGAACAGAAAGGTAATTTGAAAATGTGGAGCAAAATATGACTCAGTCAGGCACAGTGTTCTACAGTAAAACAAGACTTTTGGAAATTTTCCTTATTTGGAAGCCCTCCAAAAATATCCAGACTGAAAGGGGTGTGAAAGTATCACCTACTCTCCAAAAACCGGAGTGATTGGTTGTTAAGAACAAGGCAGATTATGTTGTGGGAAATTCAGTTACAATATGTCATGGATGTTACGATAACACATTTTCGGACCTTTAATTTTCATTCTCCTCTTTAACCTTTTACTGTAGTTTTCTCACATTGTGCCATGCAGCACTTTCCCTTTTGTTCAAACTCCTCTTTCTCACGCTGCACTGCCCTTCTTCTTATTTTAGCTACAAGTCTCACGCAGTGGAGCTGGTCACACGGGCTAAACCCCATGACATCATCAGCCACTGCCTTTATCAACTGTACAGTACACATGTACAAACAAACCTGTAGTAGTATATATAGATCAAGGAGACTCCTCAGCGAGTCCTCCTGTTGTATCCTCACAACTAACTTGTTGAAGTCTAAAGGGTAACCACTCCCTCATTATCATCTCTATAGTTGGTCCTAGTTGTGTGCCAGAGTAACTAACTCTTGGTTGTTACAATGTAATGCTATGTTCATACATGAAACAATTTTCATGTATGACAGCGGAGACAGATAATTAAGTCACAGGATTTGGAGAAGCTTTATTGACTGTGCCAAAACCACCTGCAAAAAGGTGCAGGATCAATGGTGGCAAAAACACTGTCATGAAATACACCTTTTTTTGGACTAATCACAAAACTATGTTGCCGGCCTCCTGCATCTAACAAAAAACCACCAACAATACCATTCTATGGTATGATCAAAAAGGCATGGTTTGAGGAGCATCCAAGTTTGAAATATTGTGACAACTTGCTGTGGTGGAGCACTTTCTTGCAGCAAATTCATTGACTTTTAGCTTCTATAAAACCAAGCTGTTATATGTATGGTGTTTGAAAAACTATATTTGTAATAATTATACTAAATAATTACTTATTATTTGTATAAAATATACGTTGGTTTAATATCAGTATTTTAAATTCCAATTAAGTGGAGTTTGTGACATCTATTTGCTTGCTGATACACAAAAACCTAGTCACAAAATAGTCACACTAACTTACAAAACAGCCTTTGTTGTACTTGCTGTTATGTGACTATTTTGTGGCCAAATTTTTCAGTATCAGCAAGCTAACAGATGAAACTTAAAATACTAGTAATTAACCCATCAATGTAACAAAGGCTGGTTTGTGGCTAGGGTTTAAGTATCAGCAAGCTAACAAACATCACTAACTTAAAGTTAAAACTTAAAATAATAATATTAAACTAGCATTAAGCTAGCATATTTTTTATACAAATAATCAACAACTATATAGTAAAGTTGTTTACAAATATGATCGTTTAAATGCTACAAAAATAACAGCTTGGCTAGATAAAAACTGAGAGTCAACCTTCCAGTTACATATTAGAAGCAAGCTGGTCTGCTTGCTACTGTTTTATTCCTGTGGTGTGTGACTTTTGGAGGAGCTGAGTTTTGAGTGCAGAGATGAGGTGGGGAGTGGAATGGAGTACATGGGAATTGACTTAGCTCATGCACTATGCCCTTCCACAGACCTTAGTCCTTAACTTGTTGGAGTGAACGGGTGAGAGCAGAGAATAAAAGGTGGAGTGGAGTAAAGGTCCTTTGGAGAAGAACTGAAAAACTTAGAAGGAGACTTGAATAAAGGTGAGGGGAATTAATTGATATTCAAACTGCAGGAATAGGGTACAGGAGCTATGGCTTATATATTATTGGAGGGATGGGAGTTTGTAAGGAGTAACTTGTAATGTAGGTACAGAGTTCCATGCGGACAATTATCTAGCAAGGGGAAATCATATATGGGGAGAGTGTACCATAGAGTCTAAACTACAGAGTTTATGAGGAATACAAGAACATGTGAAGGAAATGTATGGTGGACTAGAAGTCCAATGCAGAAGTATTGAGGCAAATATCCAGAGTATCATGTGGGGGTGGGGTACAGGGCTATGCTGTGCAGCAGAACAAGAGGAGTGTAATTCCAAGAGTACCAAAGATTTAGGGGTTTGAACTTGAGAATCTGTCCTTTTTGGAATTCCAGAACTATGGCCCCCGGCATGGATATGACAGCCTCTTAAGTCATTTTACCAAATTTCCCATGGTTTTAATTGGTTCAGAGGTTCCAACCAAACCAAACTTTATCATATATAGATAATATCATAAGCCCGGCCCCAATTTCTGTATGCAATGATGCTGCTATGGTCATTGCTATAACCAACATAGTGATATCACAAGATGTAATTATAATGGGATTGTAATATTTGACACATGAATTGTGACACCATTGTAACTGTCATTGCATCAATTTGGCCTCTTGCCATCACTATTACAATACCCTAGCCTAGTTGTGGCATTACAACTTGTTGTAATCAGTTGTGACTTTGCTCAGAAATTTCTGACATAGTATAGGAATACCTCAGTTGTTTCTATAGCCTCTCAGGCAGTGGCTGAGGTATGTTACATTATATTTTATAGAGATTACCTTAAATTGACATTTATTGTAGTTGGGCATTCTGCCCTTTCACTTAGTTTTATCACAGCCTAAGCTAGTATGACCTAGCCAAATCCTACCCACAAGCTACACTTGATTTCATCTAGGAGTGCTGTTGACCAGAAACCACAGAACCACCCCAAAATGTGTGTCGTCTTTTTGGTTTCGTTCCGCTATTCCAATGCTTCAAGGTCTTGCTTATTTCTCTACATAGGCAGCTAGAAAACTTAAGATTCTATCTACTAATCAAGTTCCGACAGCCTCAAGTCCAACGACTCGCGAGTTATTCACCTTCTCCCCAGACCATTTGCACCTATTGTCCAACGATAACATGGATTTTCCTTATATAAAAATTCATTTTAACGACCAAGGTTCTTGTCGCCACATGACAGCCTCTGTTTCGTTTTGGTACAAATATTAAGTCAGGGCCTGCCCTTCGCTTCTCCTCCACATTCAAGAGAACTTATCACAATATGCCTTCATCTCCACCGGGCTGTAAGTAATGCATGCGAAGGAGAAGCTGAAACAACTTGAAAAGGCACCTATTCAATATTCCGAAGATCTAAATGAGTTTCCTGCAGGTGACAAGTTGTGTAGTGCTTACTCCTATGTGAGCCATAAAGTGGCTCAGATACATATCTCTGTGCTCCCATTCACTACCGCCTTCAGATCCCTTTGTATCGAATGACATCTCGTGATCCAGATCATAGTCAGAGACAAGGGCTTTTGTTGTTTCGTAACTGAGGGCAAGTAGAGCTGACAAGTTATGCGGGAAAAGTGATGAGGGTGTAGGCAATTCGTAAGCCAACACACGCAGAGATGTGGCTTTGGGTTCCTGGTCGGAAAGTGTTGTCACACGCAAAGGTCGAAGCAAAGGGCATAAAGCCTCGTGCACAGTGTTCGACCCTAGAAGAGCATTATGTCTTCGAGCTTCCCTAGGAGGAAAGAGATCCATTACTGAGACATACAACGGTAAGTAATGTACATGTACTTACGAGTTATATATATTTGTTTGGACCTGCAGGATTTGAAGCTTATGCTGAACAATTTCTTCCCGGATCATGTCTGCTACTCCCAACCTAAACTTAGGTAGAAGTGCTAAGTCAACAACAATTCTGCAAACTTAAGACAATATCAAACCTGTTTCGTTACTCGTTCTTTCACCTCGCGCTCAATTCTTTCATGCACCATCGTATCGACGCGTGCATTAAGATGCTGTGCAAGTTGCGCCTTGAGAACATCACGAAGCAATATCTTCACCTCTTGCATACGAGCTTCTTGCCTCTCATGCTGTGCATTAAGCTGTGTACGAATAAGGGAGACCTTCAAGTGGGTGAGAAGTATGGTAAAACAATCGATGCATATGTTAGCTACCTGGTGTGAGCCCTGAATAGCAGGTCCTAGGGCAGAAATTCTGTATGTTTGCTCGCCAAGGCAGTCAAATGTTCTGCCGAGTGTTGTCAAGGTCGCCTTCATGTTGGCCATTAGTTCATTGGCGGCAAGAAGTTCAGGCGTGATAGACTTGGTGACCTGCGGCACAGAAAGAGGCGTCGAGCTTGTCTGGAACGCGAATGCTGATTTTGGAGTTACGGTGCCCCCTGATGAAGTATTATGGGCATCCCTGTTAAGCTGGAAGGATGGCTGTTGAGGAGTCGAAGGATTGGTGGGGAGGGGTGTGGCCAATTTTTGCTCTGACATAACGGTGTTGGTGACACAGAAGAGAGACGACCTAGACTGTGGAGAAGTCACGGAGAATGCGCTTGGCCAAAGTCGATACCACTGCAGGATTTATGTATTACTTGGGGAAGAGTCATTAAGAATGGCGGTAAACAACGTGTTTACAAACAGGCAGATGGAAGGAACACCAGACATACCGCATCTCGCCAAACGTCGTCTGTTTTTAGAGAAGCACAGCAAGTCTATTATATGACTGTACGTCTCATTAGCACTGTATGTGTATACAGTTTGAGAGCGCTTCAAAGGCATGAAGGCTGCCGCATTCATCTGCTGTCTGACTTTTGATTACCAGCAAGTCCAATGAATCGTTATTCGCGTTTTGTCGCGCTATTTAACTCACAGAGTGAATGAGCCAAAGCACGAATAGGCGTTTGTGAAGCAGTTGATTTGAAGAGACCTAACATATCCTTTAAATTACCGTCATGGAAGAACTGTCCGAACCGGCCGCGACCTGAATTCTCAGTGCCGGTGGCAACTCTCACCAATGTACATCTTTGACAACCATCCCTCACGCAAAATTCAATGTTATCGTCGTTGCGTCGGTGTATGAGTCCGAGGCTATCTTGGAGAGCACATGCTTTCTCTCCCCAGTCGTGTCGCTTCACCTGGTTCATCTTACGAAGGTCGATCTCCCACCAGTCTAGGCCAAATTCGCTAGCCTCGGCGTCGGTGACACAAGCGTTCGTGCAGCTCGTTATCATGGTCGAAATACACTGCTCACCATCGGGAAGATAGCATTCAACACGAATCCTCACATCCTCCAAAAACAATCCTCATAGTAAACAAATTACGGACTCAACCTGTGATACAAGCAATTGATGACTTTCTTGAGTAAGTAAAATGAATCGAGTCAATTCGCCGTGAGGCGGGGCAACGCTTGAGAGCTGAGCTGACATCCCACACCACCATTTTGTAGACATGTACGGACATCGTATCCAGGGGTCAGAGTGTTCGCTGAGGATAGACCTGACATCCCCGCTGGGGCAGAAGTGTGGCGTCCAGGTACGTCAGCAGCGCAACCACCTTCCGCGTGAATGAAACTTGCATCAGGTTCCCAGTCGGAAAAGGTTGATCTAGTTGTGACGCTTGGTGGAGATGGCACTATCTTGCATGCTGCATCCTTGTTCAGTCTTGGGGCTGTCCCACCTGTCTTGAGTTTTTCTATGGGCACCCTTGGGTTTTTACTCCCTTTCCGTGAGCCACTCCCTCTATTCCATTCCGATCGCAAGAATAACAGCTTTATTTTGTAGATATCGATGATTTTGCCAAGGCACTCGAGAGTGTCTTTCAAGGGAAGGCTACCATTCTGAACCGTATGCGTTTGTCCTGCACATTTTTCGACGGCGATGGGCGAAAGATAGGAGTGGATGAAGATGGTGAGTTTCTTGATGTATTCTCCTTGTCCTAAGGTGTATATATCTTCATGGGTGTATTGGCAAAGAGTGGCAGGTTATGAATGAAATAGCCCTCCATCGCGGCTCGAGTCCCCATCTTAACACTATTGATATATATGTTGATGGCCAGCACCTCACTGAGGCTGTGGTGCGTCATCTGGGCATCATCACCTGCTCGATATCAACGCTTAACTGATTGTCAGTCTGACGGCGTGATTGTTTCGACGCCAACGGGCTCAACAGCGTATTCCCTGTCTGCTGGAGGTCCAATTGTACACCCGTCATTAAGTGCAGTAGTTCTTGTTCCTATATGTCCAAGAAGCCTCTCTTTTCGCCCACTCGTTTTCCCCTCATCGTCTTCCGTTACACTTCGCGTGAGTTTTCACACTAGTTTTTTTTACCATCCTGAACTAACAGAGTTGTTTTGATTCACATCGATTGCAATAGATTGGTGACCGCAGTCGTGCGGCGGCAGGTGTCTCAATGGACGGGCGTGTATCTCATGTATTGAATCCAGGAGATTCCGTGACGGTTCAAGTATCGCCATTTCCTGTTCCTTGTATCAATCGTTCTTCGATTTCCGAGGATGGGAGCGAGCGCCACACCGAAGGAGTAGGTCCGGGGAAAGAAGATGATTGGGTACGGGATATCAATAACCTCCTACAGTACAATGCTACGTTCAGGAGCAAGGCGTTGCTTCGATATAGTCGCACGTAGGTAATTTGCAGCGATGGACACGTGGATATTGTCTTTTTCAAAGCTAGTTGTCACTACTCTACTAGTGATTCACCGTTGTTCCTGGCTTGCATATACGGAGTCCCGACATGTCTAGTATAACAATGGCTTTGTTATAGTCTTGTTTTATATATTATTTCTGGACAGCTGTTGATAACATTACATCAGTTGAGAATGAATGGCCTTCCATGGGCTCAAAAAACAAGCATCACTAACCTAATTTTTTGACAAATCATTTTATATGTATCTATCCTTACTCCTACCAAAATCTAGGTCAACAACATTTGTTTTTTGAGCCTGTGGAAGGCCGTTCTCAACTGATGTACCATTATGTACAGCTGTCCAGGCATAGTACAAGTCTCATTCCCAGTTAAGTTGAACCTTAACTTAACCAGCACTATTTTGAGTTGTTTGCTATACCTGCTATAGTAGCATTTTTGTGATATACACAGTTTTCCTCTACTATGGCTGCTTCCATAGAGCATAAGAGAAATCATATTGCTGGATTCTTATTTCAGATCAATCATACTAAATTCACTTTTACTATAGCCAGAAACCACATATAGCAAATTGTCAAAATTTATTCCTAATACTATTGTATGACATGCATAGAGTAAACTACTGTAACAAAGTGAACTCCCACAAACTAGAAAATCCTCCCAATTTCCTGTTTGGTCTTTATATACTTATACTGTTAACTGTGGACAGCATTCAATATTATTGTATAAATACACTTTGACAATAATCACAGAATTTTATGAATGACTTAATAAGTTTTCTTTGTAGTTTTTCAGCCCTTAATGGATAGTGCAAGCATCTAGTAAGTGATTATAAGTATAGGTATAGACATAGTAAATAGATGAGCATACTTTGGCTTGTTAACCTATTTACACTTATTCAGAAAAAGATAAGGTGGTCAAACAAATTTTGGAGTAGTTGTAACATACCTCAGTAATTATTGAAGCAGTAGTGTATGCTACTACTACTAGCTGATGGTGTAGTGATAGGATATGTTGGGTATTGATATGGCACTGGTGCTAGTGGCCACTGTGAATAGAGCAAAGCTAATTTCAGTACCTTATAAGATAGTTATTAAAAAAAACTAAACCTAGAGCTAACTGCATACTTAGCAAGTGTGCTATTAGTTTGCCTGCTACAATAGCGTGGTTTTAAATTGACCTTTTTACTTCTTCTGAGATGACTCTGGTGCTGTGGTATTTTTTGTGCAAATAGTATGTCTTCTTGCATACTTTGTGTTGGATTCCCTTGCACATTGGTAAGCAACCACAATATAATTATTTGGCTGGTTGGATAGTTTGACTGAGTTTTCCATAGTGGGAGGGGGAGGGGATGATAGGGAGAGGGAAAGAGAGTGCACTACTATGTAGCACAGTCATGCATCCACTGCACAAATGCATTGCACAGTAGTGCACTGTGTTTTTTGCACGAAAAACCATACAAGTCCAAGTCTATGTTGATCAAATTGCCACTATCAAAGTTGTGACTCAAAATTGTGGGGAACATTGAAGATTAGATTAGATCAAATATAAATATGTTCATTTGTGAGATTTCTATGTAATTTGGTACAAATTGTGTTGTTTCCAACTGAATCTTATTGGTCAAAGTCCTAGACACATGGTCTCCACACTTCATGCCTGGACCACTGTGTCATTAATCATGCTCAGTAAAAATGGAAAGTTGCAAAAAATCATAGCAAAGTTACTTCAAAGTTAACTTGACGCTTTACAGTGAGGACAATTTTTTTGTCCCAAAATGATATAACATTGCCCTTTGGGGAAAACCTGGGCCCAACCGACACCTTACATGCCTTTTAGAACTGTTTCAAGCAACTTTTATGTAGCACATTGCAGTATTATGTGGAAGTGTACAGTTAAACTGAAGGTCCACTGAAAAATGTAGCATTCATGTTAAAATGGAAGCTTCTGCTGCAGAAGGCAGGGTCTTTGAAGTAACAAAAAATTGCCATACATTCATAAAATAGAGAACAGTGTCTGAGTTGTCCCATCCCCTGTCTAAGCCTCCACACAATATTTGCTGTTTTCCTAAGTTGACTTGTTTGAACTCTTCTGACCTCTGACTCTTCTGTTCCCTCTGATACTCCAGCTTCCTCTGATACTCCAGCTCCCTTTGACACTCCAGTTTCTTCTGAAGCTTCAGCTCCTATTAAATCCAGGAATTTCTTTCTTCAAGCTCTACTTGCGCGGCAGCTGCAAAAGACTCTTCCATCACTTCCACATTGTTGAACCTGGACTGCTTAACTTCCATATTTTCCCATTTTTCAGTTCAAGCTTTACTCAAGGATTCCCTACATTTATAAGCCTCTCAAGATAACTTCTGTACTAGTATATTGCTAGGTGAGAGATTGCGTGCCCATTTGTGACTGTAAGAGGTAAATATGTTTTTCAATTTCCTTTTATCACTGATATTGATGTTAAATTTGCCCTCAATGTCTGATGCTATGGAGCAACTGAGTAATTACACAATTAGGGTAGAAGCATCACTTACTTTTCTGCTTGGGTGTGTATGAAGCTTGCAGTATTTTGCATGTACCACTGCTAGGTCCATTTGGCATGTATCCATCCATGGACGTTGTACACCCCATTGTTGGTCGTGTGGTGGGTTTTAGGAAGGAATATATCAGAAGGGTCACAGAAGGATAAGGAGCCTGGTAGTTGTGACGCTTGGAAGGTGGATCTGATTTATAAATCTCCCATTGTTCAATTGAATAGCAGTGTCAGAACTGTGACCTTCGGAGTGATTGGAGTTTGGAGTGCAGAGATAGGGTGGGGAGCATAACAGAGTACAAGGTTGGAAGTTGACTTAGGTTGTGTATTAGGACCTTTTGCAGACCTTAGTCCCTAACTTGATGGAGTGAACGGGTAGGAGTAGAGGATGAAAGGTGGAGTGGGGTGGGGGTCCTTTTGAGAAGGACCGAAAAACTTAGAAGGAGATTTTTATAAAGGTGGGAGGAAATAGTTAATATTCAAACTGCAGGAACGGAGTACAAAAGCTACAACTCATACAGTGACCCCAAAAACCGTTGCAATGTTTGGCCTAAACACTTCGTGCACCACTAACAGGCATGAGAATGTTGTTTAACTTTGGTGGGGTCAACAAAAGTACTTGGTCTTGGCTACATAATGGTTCCTGGTTCATGTGATTTAGCCCAGCCGCTGTGGAGATATGTCCATTTCAAAACAGCAATACCATTGCAACAGTTTTTTCATTTTTGAGTTGGAAGAAGGTTGTATGGTCTGATAAGACCAAAATCAATTGCCTGGGATGCAAGTGGGTGTGGAAAAAGCCAGGTGAGGGGCTCAGTGATAGATTGGTACAGGGAACTGTCAAGTTTGAAGGAGGTTCTATGATGATCTGGGGCTGTATGACTTGGGAGGGAGTTGAGTATGCTGCTAGAATTGATGGTAAGATGGATGGGGACCTTTACCTTCAGATTTTGAAGGATGAGCTGCTGAACACCCTGTAGTATTGTGGTTTCAATCTTTTTGACATCATCTTTTAGCAAGACAATGACCCCGAGCATACCTGCAAAAAGGTCAAGGAGTGGCTAGATGATCAGGAATTTAGAACTATGGTGTGGCCTGCACAGTTTCCTGACCTTAATCCTATTAAACATGGGTGGGATTGTCTCAAGAGAAGGCTTGCAGAGTATGAACATCCTCCTAATGGGATGGAGGAGTTGTGGGAGAGGATTCAAGTGGAGTGGGAGAAGATAACTTAATTGAAAGCATGTTTAGGAGGATTTAAGCAGTGCTCAAGGCAAAAGGAGGCTATACCAAGTACTGATATTCCCTAGATATCTCCTTTGATACCAAAAGTGAAAAAAACTGTTGCAATGGTATTGTTGTTTTGAAATAAACATATCTCCACAGCCGCTGGGCCAAATCAGATGTCCCAAGAACCATTTTGTAACCAAGACCAAGTACTTTTGTTGACAACGCCAAAGTCAAGCAACATTCTCATGCCTGTTAGTGGTGTGCTTTGCACACTGTGTTTAGGCCAAACATTGCAACAGTTTTTGGAGTCACTGTATACTATTGGAGCAGTTGGAGTTCATAAGGAGTAACTTATAATGTAGGTACAGAGTTTCATGTGGATATTTATCTAGCAAGGGGAAATTGTATGTGAGGGGAGTATACCATAAGGTCTAAATTACAGAGTCCATGAGGAATATGAGAATGTGTGGAGAATACATATAGCGGACTAAAAGGCCAGGCAGGAGAATTGGAGCAGATATCCAGAGTGCCATGTGGGGGTGAGGTACAGAGCATGAGAAGTGTAATTTCAAGAGTACCAAAGATTTGGAAGCTTGGACTTGAGGATCTTTGACTTTTTGGAGGTCCAGAAACCATAGCTTATAGCATGGATATAACAGTATCCCTTTTTTAGGGCTAAACCCTTGAGACCCAAAATAGCTTTGTAGGACTGGACTTTGGTTGACATATTTGAATGGGGTTAGGGTGGGATTTCTCTGGTGGACAAATTTTTTGGTAGCAAGTGGTGTGCAGAATCCAGGCTGAGTTTGAATGAAAGTATTTAATGTGGGGGTTTGATTCAAAAATTCCTTCAATTAGACAGTCACATCCAAAACCCACACCTATTACCCCCCAAAATCACAACCACCACCACTATGCCTAATGCCCTCAAAAACACAATTTGCAAAAATTCCCGCCTCCATGCAGAGATGGTGAAGGCCAAGCACCAGCTTAAGGAGGAGCAGAAAAAGGCAGAGGAGGAAGCATGGCAGGCAGCAGAGGCCCAAAAAGCCGAGGAAAAAAGGGTGATAGTTGAGATGGAGAAAGCAGAGAAGGAGAAGGAAAAAACAGAGAAAGCAAAAGAGGCAGAGGTGGCAGAGTCAGGGGAGATGCAGTCTAGGTGTCCCTACTCTGTCTGTATGTCCCGTGGCTTGGAGTGCCAGATACAAATGTGCACGCTTCTGTGCAAATTGTAGGGCCTCCAACCACCACCAGTGCAAAAAGGAGGGAAACACAGTCACAGGTACCAGCAAGGGGAAGAGGAGGGCTCCGGTGGAGTTGGAGGCATTGGAGGTTGCAGAGCACTCAACAAAGAGGAAAAAGGCAGTGGTGTTTGCAACAAAGAAGTTGGAGGAGGGGTGGCAGGCCCAGATAGTGTGTCTGCTGGGAATATTGAAGGAAAAGCAGAAAGCCAACAGGCAGCTTCTAGAGTTGCAGCCCATACTAAATAATTTTGCAAAGAAGAGATGATGTTGTTAAACCAGGCACCAGATTGAAGATGCTCATACAAAATGTTTATGATAGAAGGCAGTGATTGATATGGGGCCCATGCTTTTAATTTGTGTTAGCTTTTATAACACCTAGGCCTCACAAGGCTAATTAACTTAATAGATCTGGCACTAAATTTCCTTATATGGAATATATTAGGGAAAGCATTATCTGGGAGGTACCTGATATGTTCTGGGCCTTAGCCAAAGACCTGGTATGGAGTCAAGACAATGATATTATTGCTCAGATCTGATAAGCCAAATATTTGAATATTTGCTTGGAATAGATGAATGTGGTATCCAATTGACAGAAAATTTGCACTTGACCGGAAAAGAGAAAGATAGCACTTATCTTCAAACACGCACCTCACTTTTTGACTTGTACCACATTTAATAATGTCTGAAGTACCTTTTAATGACACCCAAATTGAAATATTCAATACATATTTAGAAAAATTCTTGGGTGTAAATTCTTAACAATGGGCAAGTGTACTTGATGATGCCTGGAATGAAGTCAGGGAAAATTGGGGGGAACATGTACTAACCAATGTCAAGAAATTAACAGATATGAAAGAAGTATAATCACTCTTAATTATCAAAGTATATTATCATGTTTACAGTTAATATTGTAGTGGGTCAGGTGTTGGTTGTATAACCACAGTGGTAACAAAGAGCCCGGGAACAAGATTGCTGGGCATAGAAAGTATTTATGTCGGAACCAATTGCTCAACGTAGTGAAAAAAAAAGAGGTAGAGAGATGAATGTGGGACCTTTACAGAGTAAAGATGGGGCAGTCAGATTATATTGGTTAACTGCAGAGTGTCCTGAAGGCAATGTTGACTGAGCTCAGTGAGGAGGAGCTAGCTGAATTAAAAGCATGATGAGTAGTATATTAATGGGCTATCAGAGGAAGTGAGACAAAAGTGAGTATGATATCTTTTACTTACCTGAGACAAATAATGACTCAAGATACCCAGAGTTGCTGGAATGAAGGGTAGGAAAGTTGTGAAGGACTTTCAGATGCAAGCAAGCCAGGATCTGAGAATGTTGAGTTTTGTACTCACTGCCCATAGAGATACAAATGTGACCATATGCAGGTGTGTTATTACTGAAACTGATTGCTTGAATTCAGCCATGAGAAAAATGACAAAGCCGGGTTTGAGCTTTTTAGCAAGGTACAACCCAATTGGCAAAATATAAAGATATGAGAGGCTTGGGGCAAGTATGCACAAAGTCAGTTTAGTGAGTTTCTATCTTAATTAATAAACACCTCAGAGTACTAAACTGTATGTAGCTAATATAGATGGGTTTGTTCCAAAGGAGAGCCTACCAAGCAACCAAAAAAAAACAATCAAGCTTTTACTTAATGACAATAGATATCCCATCCTTGTAGGTGAGAATCTGTTATCCCCAGCAACCTTTTCAGACCTACAGGCTAATGTCAGGTCTTTCCCAATAACATATTACCAGATTGCCACTGGAAACATAAAGGCTTCAGTACTTTGAACCAGTCTTGCAGAGCGCCCAAACGACTAAATTAACTTGTGAAAGGGGTATATACATCCGTGGTATAAATTTTGGGAACCATCACATATGACAAAAGAGTAGACCTGGGGTCTGTTGGACTATTGGTATAACCAGCAGAACAATATAAATGTTAAAGTTACCATCAGGTTCAAATCTAGTCTGCACCTGATAGCCAATAAAGGAAGGGTAAAGAGAATGCAGCAATTAAAAGAGCCCTTCCCAGAGCAAAAATGGTTGCACCAAGAAGCAAATCCACCAACAAGGAACAAAAGGAGATTGAGGGGTTTCTTGAAATCATAAGTAATATTAAAAGCAGTGCTTACATTCAGAACCAGTCTGGGCCTTCCAAACCAGCTGCAAAGCAACAAATGGTACCCTCCTAGGAATCAACATCCAGGCCTGGGCCTCCAAACAGATGCCCAACCTTGTGACAAAACCGGATAAACCTGGTCTCTGATAAAGCAGCCATTATTCTCCATGGAGCATAGCCACCACTCCATGAAGTCACCATTGTTCTTCTAGAAGCACAATTGTACTCCTGGGAGTCATTATACTGCAGCGAGTAGCACCTACAACTATAAGTAGTAGGGAGTTTAGTATAGGAATACCTCAGTTATTTCTATAGCCTTTTAGGCAGCGGCTGAGTTTCACTTAGATTTATTACTCTGTCCTGGCTTCTTCTATCTTGAGGCAGAAATCTGTAGGTATAGAAGAAGCAGACAAGGACAGCCCCCAACATACTTTTATTACACACAAGTCTCAGAGAAAGTTCCTCACTGGGTTATGTACTAAGGAGGAATACCTGAAGTTGGTGGATGCAATTTACCAACTGCCAAAGGGTGAGCCCAGGCCTGACTCCCAGAAAAATGGCCAGCCAAATAATTACTTGGACTATTGGCCATCATGGGCCTCATGGGGCTATATCCGCAGCATGATTTCATTAGAGATTCACCAAGGCAATGGAACCCAAAAGTTATTAAGGTGGCCCTGCGTGTAGCCTTATCTATATTGTTTAAGGTCTCGGGATGGCCACACAGGTATCAGGGGCCATGCTGCTATAGCACTAATATATTTAGCGGTAGGAATGCTGCTCCCAGACCTCCATACAATCCAATCCGCTGATGAGGATAACAATTTGACATGGTCATACATTGAGTTTGCCATGGTAGACATGACTATTATTCTATTCTACAGAGACATGACCACTGCAGTACTATCCCTAACAAGACAAAGCCACTACCCAGGATGGTAACAAGGGCAATGCAGAGTCTCACTAAACATAGGCATGAGGAGATATTGTATATAAGGAACCCGGTAATATTGCACACAGGATAAGATCAGGTAATAGTCCAGTGAAGCGGCTTTAACAAGCCAAAGACATCAAGGTATATCGGACACTAAAGGTAAAGAAACCCAGGAGGTGTTTAATAGTAGGTATACCTCTTATACAGTAATGTTCTCATGTTGCCAGCCACCACTTACAGATAGCTTATCAATCAGTTAAAGTTAGACAGGTCCCAGGCCGTGTTGATGGGTCCTGGGTAGAGTTCTCAGACTTATTTCTTATCACACATTATCACACTGAGTAATGTGGGTAGTTCAAATCTGTATGAATCAAGTAAGTAGATGTACAGTGGGTGGTGAGGAGAAACTAAGTATATACAAATAAAATCTAGTTGAAAAAAAAAAGAAAACAAATTAAGATTTATAATATAAATCCCTTCTATAATTATCTCTTCTAATTATAGTCCCTCTTACTTTTAACCTTGCTACCTTATCTTTTAGCTTGCTGATCCTCTCATAAAGATCCCTAATGATTTTCTGCCTTCACTCCACCCTTGCTACCTTTTCTTCCAAGAAAAGAGAGAAGCTCCACTTGTTACGATAACACATTTTTGGACCTTTAATTTTCATTCTCCTCTTTAACCTTTTACTGTAGTTTTCACACTCTGTGCCATGCAGCACTTTTTCTTTTGTTCAAACTCCACTTTCTCGCGCTGCACTGTGTTTCTTTCTATTTTAGATACAAGTCTCTCACGCAGTGAAGCTGGCCACACGGGCTGTGCCCTTTGACATCATCAGTCACTGCCTTCATCAACTATACAGTATATATGTACAAACAAACCTGTAGTAGTATATATACCCCAATAGATCAAGGAGATTCCTTAGCGAGTCCTCCTGTTATATCCTCACAACTAACTTGTTGAAGCCTAAAGGGTAAACCACTCCCTCATCATTTATCTCTATAGTTGGTTCTAGTTGTGCGCCAGAGTAACAAACTCTTGGTTGTTACACCACTGCTGTGTCAGGGATGTAAAACTGAAGTCTATGAGGTCCCAGCTATCACTTTAAGGAGTGACAGCAATAGAGACCTCGCTGTCATACACCACAATTGATTGGTAGCGTGGACAGGTGTCAGTAATGAAGCAAATATCCCAAAAGACTCACCTTTGCACCACACAGGCACAGTGCCACGTGGAATAATAATTAATATTGCCTTATTTGAACTTGTGGCTGACCAGCACCACCTCTATTAGGCAATTAACTTGCACTCACCTTTGCTTTCCATTCAGTACTTCCGGCATTTTGGCATTTTGGCAATTTTTTGCGTCACCACTGGCTACATATTGCGCCCTTGCTTTTGTTTTTTTGCCCTACCCTTTTCCCTTTACTTAGCCCCACCATGAGCCCTTTACTGTCCTTTTTATTCTCACCTGATGGTCATTTCTGGCTCCCTATTCTAGTCCACTTTCTCATCACCTCCACCCTACTTCTACTTGCCTTGCTCCTCCACCATACCTGATGTCACCACTCTCCATCTGCTTCTGTCGCCAATCTGTCAACCACCATGTTCCACTTTTAATATCAGCAAAGCCCCGGTGGCTGGTCCAAATTGGGCAACAGGTCCATCTTCATGACGTTGATCTGCTGTCTCCCACTATTAAATCATTGGTTGCTTGTCTTGCCTGGTTAGAGCGTGGGTGGGTAGTTTTTGAGCTGGAGAAAGTTCATCCCCTTGCATCACCAATGTATATTGCTGTCCCATTCACTTGGGTACATCTACCCTTCGTCCATCATCTTTGCTACAGTTACACTTACCATACGCTGCCTGGGACATATTTGTTCCAAATTAGAACTACTCCTCTCCCTCCCTCGTTTGACCAGGTGGTTCACTACAACCAGACTATTGGTAAAGCCATAAAACCATCAGATTTGGACTAGGTGGTGGACCGGTGGCTCCAGTTCCTTTTTTTCAGCAAAACATTCATTTGCAAGCCAATTATTTTTGATTTTTGAATCATTTTATGGACACATATTTTTTTAGAATGCCTGACTGACAATAAAGGAACTGTGTTGATACTGATATTGTTTTGCCTTGCCCTCTTTTTTCACTGCATCTTCCCATGACATCATAATTTTGCTGCTTTTTGTCTGCTATTGGACTTTATTTTATGGCTGTACAAACCTGTTACATTACTTACACAGCATTCATTGTTCTATCTCTTTTTTTCCCTTATTTTGACAATCTTATCCTGTACTACCTATGTAGGATTTGTCAGTGCACATTCCTTCCTTCCTGTTCTTCCTCATTCTTTATGCACAGCTATACTGTACATAGCCTACCTTTTTTTTACTATATAAACCCCTCTATTTTACCTTGTAAAAACAATAATCCAGACTTCTTTCCTAATCTCAAGTCCACTTCTTACTGCTACTTATAATCCAGTGTGATCACAACACTTCCCACTGCTATCACTGGGAACCTTGTTATCTTGTCACCTTGTCATTCTCAAATCTACCTTATGCTACAATTAGCAAGGTAGTGCTCGTCTATACTCTTCATAAAACCCTTATCCTCTATATCTCAACTATCTCTCCTCCTCAAAACCCACACCCATACATCTCTGGGTTTGACTTTGAAGGGTTATTATACTGTACATACCACCCCATGAACAACCAGAGCATCCACTATTCTAGGAGGCAAAGCCCATAAACAAGTTCTGTGGAATCTGGGAGGACTGTGTGTTAGTTTGTTTTGTGTGTGGTTTTCTAACTACAGTTCTCATCATTGACATTGCCTCCTGGGGGTGTATGGGGTCTAGGCAGCTGAGGCAAATCCCTTTGTTGGACCTCAAAAGGCCAGTAAGGAAGAGGCCCAGGGGAAAGACAATGAATGCCGGCAATATCTAAAGGTGTTTTTTCCTACCTGAATAGAATGGGAGAGCTGGGAGAAGATATGGGGGCAGGATGGAAAAGCAGGGACAGGAAGTCAAAGGGAGTGTTGGTGCGGGGGAGTGTGATGTTCAAGGGGGAATCAACAGCATCCCAGGTACAAATGAGAAAGGGGCTGGGGGACAGAAATGGCAGCCTTGCCATAGCACCCAAAACTTCCCCTGGCAAGAGAGGAACTTGCCTCCCTCATTCTAGCAATGTACTTGGGGCCAGGATAGATTGCATTGGCATCTATTTCCCCAAATTCTCTATGGGTACACCCGGGGAGGCCTCTTTGACTCCTGGAATCTCCAAAAAGGGCATTCCTCAAGTCTGAACCCCTCAAATTTTTGGTACTCTTGGGATTACACTCCCCATGTCCTGCCAGTTGGCATAACCCTGCACCCCACCTTCACACAGTATTCCAGATATCTGCTCTAATATTCCTGCGCTGGACTTCTAGTCCGTCACATATTTTCTATGTGCATATTCATACTCTTCATGGACTCCATAGCTTAGACCTTATGGTACACTCTTCCCACATATGATTTCCCCTGGCTAGATAGTTATCCGCATAGAACTTCATACCTACATTATAAGTTACTCCTTACAAACCCCCACTTCTCTGATAGTATATAAATTGTAGCTCCTGTACTCCATTCCTGCAGTTCAAATATCAACTAGATTCCCTTGCCTTTACTCAAGTCCCTTTTTAAGTTTTCCAGTCCTTCTCCAAAGGACCTTTATTCTACTCTTTTTCATCCTTTACTCTCATCCATTTCACTCTGATAAGTTAGGGACCAAGGTCCGTGGAAGGGCCTAGTGCACAAGCTAAGTCAATTCCAACCCTGTACTCCATTCCACTCCCCACCTCTGTACTCCCAACTCTGTTCTTCCAAAGGGTCACAGTTTTGACACTTATGAATTGTGGAAAAAACTGGTGTAGGAGAAGATACCAGCTGAGCAGTGTCAGAAATCGATTGAAAGCATGCCTAGCTATACCAAGTACCGATAATATCCAAATACCCTTGTCAATTCAAAAGTGAAAAAACCCTTTCCATGGTGTTGCTGTCTAAAATTGACTATATCTCCATAGCATATGAACCACATCACATGACCTATGGGCAAATTTTATAGCCAAGAGTATATACTATTTAAAAAATTTACCAAAACTAAGTGTAATACTCAAACTGTTTGATGGTATGCTTCATGCATGATACCCAGAGTCAACATAGAAAGGGTTTTTGGAGTCACTGTATTCCACCATTTCAGTTATTAACTAGTTTCCTACTTTTTTTACAAAGTCTGTCTCCTTCTAGGTTATTCTGGCCCTTCTCCGAAGGGTCTTCACTCTATTCTTATAGAATCCTATATTCTCCCTGTCAGAACCATGGCCTCTTCGGAGTAGCAGAGCTGCAGAGTACAAGGATGGAGTAATGGAGTAAAAAGGCCGAGATGGGGATTTGGCTTAGCTCGTGCACTAGACCCTTCCACAGACCTTGATCCCTAACTCGTTGGAAGTGGACAGAGGAGAAGTAGAGGATGAAAGGGAGCAGAGTAAATATCCTTCGGAGAAGGATCAGAAAGGACTTCAGAAAAGGATTGGTAAGAAATTGAGGGAATCTAGTTGATATTTGAACTACAGGAACAGAGTACAGGAGTTACAGCTTATATACTGTTGGGGGAGCAGGAGCTTGTAAGGAGTAACTCATAATGTAGGTACAGAGTTTCATGTGGACAATTATCTAGCGAGAGGAGAATGTATGTGCGAGAAGTGTATTATAAGGTCTAACTACAGAGTCCATGAGGAATATTAGAATGTGCAAGGAAAAATGTATGGCAAACTAGAAGTCCGGTGCAGGAGTATTGGAGCGGACAACCAGAGTATCATGTGGGAATGAAGCGCAGAGTTATACCAACCGGCAGACCATGAGGAATGTAATCCCGAGCATACCGTTGGTTCAGGGGTTTTGGGTCCAGAGCATAACTCCTTCAGAACTGCCGGAGTTCTGTCTTCCGGTACAGATATGATACCCCCCCTCATTCACTTTGTCGTTGAGTTAGGAACCAAAGTCCATGGATTGGTCTAGCACACAGGCTAAGTCAGCCCCCAATCTCATACTCCATTCCACTACTCTGTACTCACTCTTGCCCTTCCACTCTCTGGACTCCAACAACTCCAAAGGTCACAGTTCTGACACAGGGGAAAATAGACATCCTGACCCATCACCATGTTCAGTGGGGCAATTGGAAGTCAAAAGAGCTACCCAAAGATTGGCTTGTCAAAGGCAAGTGATGTGGCATGGCAAAATTTGCACATGTCAAAAGTAAGGAAGGTTGGAGCAACTAGGTCGTGCCAGTGTTGAATTGTACGTGAAAGACCTGGTTACCTGACAGACCAACAACTGAAGGCTACGCAATACACACCAGACAAAACAATTCGAGTGATACTTGCCAAAATCCGAGATATCACTGAGATAAGCCTATTTTCTTCTTGAGACCACTTTTGTTTTTTTATCTATCTTCAACTTACACGAAGTAGATAGTAAGATTGTTTGCGATCCCGTACGTAACACCTGTGTTATATGTCGACATATTTTGGCTTGGGAAGTGATCTTTACGCATTCATTCCTTTTCGCTGTCAAGCTCTTTCTTCATGGCACTCGTACCCTCAAGCCCAAAGCCAACGCATCTGACGTTGAGTGTCCTGAGGTTAACGAGGACGAGAAGTCCTGTTTCCGCAAAGCTCGGAACGAGAACAACCCTGCATCGCTGTTCCTTTTTAGCATCCTCGTCCCCTGACCTCACTAAAGCAGTGGCGAACTCTGGTGCGTTACCCACAACATATATATCTGGTGTTTGATGAAGCACGAAAGGATCGCGATCGCGAAACGGATGACACCACAGTGTGTCGGGCGCGGTGGGTGCGATGTGCTGCCACATCAGAGTCGACATAGCGATGCTGAGGCAAGTCGATGGAGGGCTAGAGAGATACTTGTACATATCAAGTACTGGCTGACCCGATGTGATGAGGATATTGCGCTTCAAATGTAGTGATGATGATTTTGATCGTGATGTACTCGTCCTTTTGCTGGGGGGTAAATGTTTTGTATTCTCGCATTCTATATTCAGCCACACTGGATTTGTTTCACAGTAGAATGTCTCTGACGATGAAGCCTTGCCAAACATTGCACGGGGGAAAGGCTGTTGAGGAAGGATTGCACCTGCTGGGTCGTCGGGGCCAGGCAAAATATGCACAGGAAGGACGGACGACAGATCCAACAAATGCGCTGCTAGCATAGCAGCTGGATGGGGGGAAAAGGTGGCATGGGAGGAAGCCTTCTTGAAACGTCGCTATATACTCGTTTATCAGCTCCCATTCCAGCTGTGGAAGACCAGAATTATACGTACGTCCTTCTTGTCATCCTTGTCAGTCTCTTTGGAGATCGGGATAGCCAAAGAATTCCCAGCTATCACGAGGCATGACACTTGGGCCGCAATTTTGCGGTCCTCAGGGCCGCCTGCTTCACCAACAAGAAACTCTACAAGCATCTGAATTTGGGCGTCGATAGGTGAGGGCGAACCAATCTGCAGCCCAGACACAATACCAATATACTCATCTATCTGCGGCGGTAAGGAATCAGGTTCTATGGGACAATCGTGGAGTCTCAATAGATGCAGTATTCGGCGAAATGATATACCTTCTGTGTTCATGACATCCTCCACTTCACCCCCGTTTTCACAAAATGGTGCCAGGCCAGCAATGCTCACGTCGATGGCTTCAAATTCACCATTCAGTGTTTCGACGCCAAGCACTGCGACAATGACGCCTGTAACGAGGCACGCTACCTTTACCTTCTCGCCTACAAGTGTAATGCGCCCAGATTCATCTTCAAGCATGACGACGTCTTTATCTGAATTGAACTTAACAGGAGGAGGGGGAGGGGCAATTGAGTGCTATGAGCCCAAGTCAGAATCACAGTCAGATTGATTGGGAATCTACTCACATCTCGGCCGATGTCCTGAAGCACGTTGGGTTTCAATGGCATATCTATGTATACAGTCCCCACTATCCAACATAGCTGAGACTTAACAACGTCAAGCACACGTCTCACATATGTGGGTTTACCTGAAAAATGTCATGATATGAACTTCAACAAAGGTCATAACAATGCGAACCCGCCACGTTCTTCCATCTCTTTTCTGCGCGCTGCTCCACTGCTTTCCTGAGCATCGTCAATCTTGTAAAGTAGATGTTCGAGAATTGATGTTTGTAAGACTTATTTTTTGCATCAATCGTGAATGAAGGTGTGGCGTTGGTCATGGTGAACAGGGTAGTGATGGACAGACGCGTAACATAGACCTTGTCCACAATTGACGCCATCACATGACGTGACTTGGCCTGTGACAGTCAGCGGCGAGACAAAGTCTTCCCTGACTCACACTAACGTGTGGGAGGGTACTATCGTTGGACACCCGATGCAACTGGTAAGAGATATGCACTTGGGCCTCCAGAGGCTCAAAGATCACTGTACAGGTAGCTAGAAAATTGTCAGATGTAGAATAGAGTATAGAGAATATAACTGTGAAAGAATTTAGAGAATAGCTTATCTGTAGCAACAACAACAGACCTGACACTATGCTCTTGAACCCATACAATTGATGTACCAGTACCTACTTACACTTCACTTTTTGCACTTTTACTTTTATTTTTCCAAGTCACATGACCAGTCATGTGACCAATTACTTTATTCTACATTTTCGACTTTTCATAGTCACATGACCAAGTCATGTGACACAACACCTGACCAGTGTCTAGACTTAGCATGTGACCGGTCACATGCTAGGCATTGGACTTTAAACCTTATTTACAACTGTACAGTACCTCATGTATTTTAGTATATATACAGGAGCAATACATGGGGAAGGACTCAGCGAGTCCTCCTGTTGTCTAGCACAACAAACCCGTTGAAACCTAAGGGGTGATCCCTTCCTCTCTTCTCTTTTGCTTGTTCAAGTTGTGCGCCAGAGTAAGAAACTCTTGGTTGTTACACCAGAAATGTGAATTTGAAAGGAAAGATGACCAGATTTGACCAGACCTTGTGCTGGAAATATCGCAATATCTTTCTAGAAAACATCAATAGGTAGGCCCCTACAATGCCAGATACTTACTGAGCTGATTGGGGCCTCAAAGTGTCTGAAGAAATGAAAACAATGATGAAGTCGTGACTAGGCAATTGAAACAGGTAATCACACACCAAGATAATCAATCAAAGACCACTAGCTCCGCTGTCATGCACCAAAGTTGATTGGTAGCATGGACAGGTGTCAATAACGAAGCGAATATTCAAAAAGACTCACCTTTGCACCACACAGGCACAGTGCCACGTGGAATAGTAATTAATATTGCCCTTTTTGAACTTGTGGCTGATCAGCACCACCTCTATTAGGCAATCCAGTCACGCTCACCTTTGCTTTTCCATTCGGTACTTTCCGCATTTCGGCATTTCGGCAAATTTTTGCGTCGCCACTGGCTACACATTGCATTGCGCCCTCGCTTTTGTCGTTTCCCTTACTCCCCTTCCTTTGCCTAGCCCCACCATGGGCCCCTTCCTCTCCTTTTTATTCTCACCCGACGGTCGTTTCTGGATCCCCATTCTAATCCACTTTTCCATCACCTCCACCCTCCTCCTCCTCATCTTCTTTGCACCCCCACCATTTCTGATGTCACCACTTCCTATCCGCTTCCATCGCCGATCCGTTGACTACCACGTGCCACTGCTGATATCAGCAAAGCCCCGGCGGCCGGTCCAAATAGGGCAACAGGTCCATCTTCATGACGTCGATCTGCCATCATATACTATCAAAACATCGGTCGCTCGTCTTGCCTGGTTGGAGCGTGGGTGGGTAATTTTTGAGCTGGAGAAGGTTCATCCCCTTGCGTCGCCCATGTTCATCGCTGTCCCATTCACTTGGGTACACTTATCTTTTGTCCATCGTCTTCGCTACAGCTACACCTACCACACGCTGCCTGGGACTCACTTGTTCCAAATTGGAACTACTTCTCTCCCTCCCTCGTTTGATCAGGTGGTCCAACACAACCAGTCCATTGGTAAGGCCATGGAACTATCAGATTTGGACTAGGTGGTGGACCGGTGGCTCCAGTTTCTTTTTTTTCAGCAGAACATTCATTTACAGTGCGATTATTTTTGAATTTTGAATCATTTTTATGGACACATATTTTTTTAGAATGCCTGACTGACAATAAAGGAACTGTGTTGATACTGATAGTGTTTTGCCTTGCCCTTTTTTTTACTGCATCTTCCCATGACATCATGATCTTCCTGCTCTCTTTTTGCTATTGGACTTTACTTTATGGCTGTACAAACCTGTGACATTACTCACAGCATTTATTGTTCTATCCCTTTCTTTTCTTTTTTTGACAATCTTATCCTGTACTACCTACGCAGGATTCGTCAGCGTACATTCCTTCCTTCATATTCTTTCTCATTCTTTTTGCACAGCTATACTGTGCATAGCCTACTTCTCTTTTACTATATAAACCCCTGTATTTTACCTTGTAAAAACAACAAGAACTCCAATCCAGACTTCTTCTCTACTCTCAAGTTCACTACTCTGCTACTTGTGATCCAGTGTGGTCACAACACTTCCCACTTCTACTACTGTCAACTGCTGTCATCGTCACTTCCCATTTTTGAAGTTATTGTCATCCCTTTCGATTAGAGTCCTTCTGAGCACTACAGTTTGTGCGTCAGGAGCCTGCTATCACTGGGAACCTCATCATATTGTCGTTCTCAAACCTACCTTGTGCTACGATTAGCAAGGTAGTGCTCATCTATACTCGTCACTAAGCCCCCTATCTTCTACAAATTCAACTATCCCTCCTCCTCAAAACCCACACTCATACATCTCTGGGTTTTACTTTGAAGGATCTTTATACGTACCACCCCACGAACAACCAGACCACTCCACTGTTCTAGGAGGCAAAGCCCATAAACAAGTTCCGTGGAATCTGGGAGGATTGTGTGTTAGTTTGTTTTTGTGTGTGGTTTTCTAACAACAGTTCTCATCATCGACACTGCTTTGGTATGTACCGCACATACCACCAGTGTCGGGGCTTGGTATGACTTGGCGGAATTTGACTAGTAAGATCCGCCTGATTTTGTCTATGAGTGCCACTGTGACCCAGTGTAACCAGAAATTGCAGAACCATTCCAAAACATGTGTCACCTTTTCGGTTTTGTTCCACTGCTTCAATGCTTTAAGTTCTTGCTTATTTTTTTACATAAGCAGCTAAAAAAACTAAAAATTATATTTACTGGTCAAGTTCCAACAGTCTCAAGCTCAACGACCAGCATCAGGAAAAACCATTTTGCTATATAGCTGGATATGTTTCTATAGCTGCTATGATAGCTATTAAATTCCTATTATAGCCAATAAATTTTTATGTGAAGCCTTATAGTTACTATGTCAGCTATAACAGCTATACCAGCTCATTTATGTCTATGAGAACCTTTTTCTGATACTAATAATGATAGAATTAATATTCACCAAATAGTTTGGTACGCATACAAACTAGCCCAATTATTTAATAGAAATCTATCACAAACATCCAAAGCATTTTCTGTACCCCAGTGAGCAGGCACTTGATCTTTTCCAAACAAAGGCAACAAGTGGCAGCCTTGTTGTATACTGCTCTATGGTACTATGGAAGCTGGTGGAGTACCATCAGCTCCAAGTGCAGGTTTTGTAATCGCATACATCATATGTGCTGGATCTGCACTACCTTTTAACTTGGTGTACCATTCAATGTACGCCAATGGAATTTTGGGCCAATGTTTTGGTATACCAACAAAACCACCATGAAAAATGGCAGGAAGCTTGAAGATTACTTTAACTCTTCCAACATGTGTACCTATGTCATGAAATATTAATTCACAACTTGAAACTGATCTTGAAATTAGAAAAAAATATTACCAGCAACACCTGTTGACTCTGCTTCTAATGAGTCTAATACAACAACATTATCAAACTATGGAGCAATTCCTTTGGACCTAGGTCTTGCTTTGATGACTTTGTACTTTACACTTGCACTAGCATTATCTCCAAGGTGAATTGGAGTGAGTTTGAAACTAGTGAATACGTCAAGTGAATCAAATGGGACATTTGCAATATTGACTTGATTTCTGGACATATAACCTGGCTGACCGTGTATTAGGCGATTCAGAAACTCCTTGATATCACGTATGAAGCCATGACATTGGTGGTTTTGTTGAATTGATTGAAGGGGTTGTTGTGGAAGAGGAGATACTTTGGCTATGTTAATACCTAAGCCAGACGAATTCTGGAGAGTATCTTGCTGACGTAGAACTGATCTATTTTGTAAAGAAAATTGATAGCATTCAAACCACACAGTTTTTTCTTGCCTTGTAAGCCAGGTAGTCATTTGTGGACACTCATTCCTATGATTTGATGCTCTCCATGCATCCTTGGCCATGTCTATGTGGAAATGTTCAAACATTTCTGTGTTGTAGTTATTTGTAGCCCCAAACCAGCGAATAAAGTCGACATAGTGTAGTAGAGAGTGAAATTTAGGAATATTGAAATTTTCTCTAACACCCAGAGTGACAAAAATTGCTTTGTTTTGATGGAATGTTTTGAGAGCATCTGATAGATATCCAAGGGTTGTATCGCTGTGTGTGGGGTACTGAGCAATGTAAATGAAGTCCAAGAGTGATCTAATTGCGATAATTGCCTGCTTGGGGAGTTTTCCTACAAGGCATCCTAAAAGTATCTTGGCCATATCTTTTCTTTCGCCTCCAGATATCTGAGAAAGAGGCGATAAACCATTTTTGAAATGCTTTAATCCATATGCAGGAGGTAAAGTGCATATTCTTGCATCCAGTTCCTCTGTACCCATAAGATCTTGGCAACATGTGGACAATATGTTTAATGACACCTTGATATAACTGATGCAAGACGTCGGGGGTAATGCAAAGATGATTATCACAGTAGGGAAATCCTTCCCAAAATAGCCTGTAAACACCTCCAGATACATCTTTATCCATACATTGATCAAAGAATTCTCTCCTTGAGTTCGAAGATGAGGCTTGATTAATGACAGAGAGAGTCCAGTCAGACGTCCTAGGTTCCCCAGCTGCTTTATTTTCAAGGTCTGTTGCTGGACACCTGCACTTGGGACATGTTCCATACTTTGAGCAAGTCACCAGACATTGCTCAGGATAGTCGGCAACATAGCAAGCAAGAATAGGGTGAATTTTTCTCACATCTCCACCTGTAACCTCCATTCCTTTATGTCCAGCCTCAATAAGTGGCTCCAAAATCATCCGTACTGAGGCATGGAAAAGTCTTTGAACACGTGCTGTCTTCTCCTTTGTTGTTAAGCCTTTTTTCACCATTTTATTGACAGACAGATATCCAATAAGTACACAAGCGTGCTGAGAGGGTTTGCGCCTAATAGAGCTGGGTATATTGCCTAGTGTAAGATACACCGGATATGCAGACTTGTCGCCTGAGAACTGAGTCAACTGAGTTTTGTCTGTCGCTATTATAACAGGAGCAACAGATGCTCCCTGAGGTAGAAGAGCCTAAAATCAAAGAAATAAGTATGAAATTTAGAAAGGAACCACTGGTGTGAATATATTAACCTGTACAGAATGCCACCATTTCCACATCTTATTAAATATACAATCATCCCTGTTGCTATTTGTGAATATTCTTGAGGGTTTATATACTATGTCTGTCGCATGTGCTGGATTGCCCAACAAAGAAGTAATGGCTTGTAAGGGGTCTCTATATTGTATAAAGTGTTTTTCTTCTGGACAATCATCAAAGTGTAGATATTTTGAGTGCCATTTGGCCCTTTCAGGAATTTTGGAGTCGATAATTTTTAGAAGGCTTCTGCTATTTTGATAAGAAAGGCCCAGTCTCTGGGAAAGCTGGCGTAAAGGTTGGAGGTCAGTTAACATAAAACATGAATCAAAGTGTGGAGGCATCACTCACTTCAGGAATTGCCAGTAATCTGTCAAGAGATTTTTGGCCAATCCCCTCCTGCAATGCCCAATGTGCAAATTTCCAGTCTAATTCTGTGGAAAATGGAGCCCATCTATTATCTGGAAGATCAACGTCCATTTCATTGTTATCTTGATGGAACTGGTGAAAACTCTCCCTCCATTTATTATGAGCATCCAGATCCACCCTTATAACCTTGCCAGCATTCTCATTTTGTTCCACTACTCTTTCATCATCATCATCATTGTCATCCAGATTAAAGTGCAGGGAGTGGGGGTGATGTGAACTGCCAGCCTGCATCTCTGGGTCAGGGTTCAAGTCATCCTGGGTGTTGCCTTGCATTGCAGGATCATTCAGGAAATTGTTAAATGGTTCTTGTAAGTGTTGAGGAATATATCTTCTGACCCATCTGAGTCATAATCTTCTTGGTCGTAAACATTTTCATCCAAGTTGACTTCATCAAATACTACTTGTTCAGGGCCTAGGTTGTCTGCCTCAAGTTCTCTTCTCTTTCCTTTCCTATATCAAGCACACATTGCTGACATTGATAGGTGAGCCATGACACCTTGTGGTGTTTTCATAAGTTTTCCACATGCAGGACATGTGCGATCAACTATACTTGGTACGTGTGCCATTTTCTCCTTGAACCTATACTACACCATATACATCCAGTCCCTGATTGCTCCCAGCAAGTGGCTAGACACTTCCTTCAAGCTTTGTTCTTAATAGGTGAGGCGGTATGGAGAGGATATGGAGAGGTTCAAAAAGCGCAAGGATAGGTCTAAATGTTAGTTTTGGTGATTCTGCACCTTTGTGCTACCTATATATTTTCATTCCTTTCTCTATCTATTCTTCTATCATTCACTATTAATTGTGTTCTCTATTATTTTGCCTTTGTGGCTGTTTTGTTTACCTTTGTTTACAAAGCATCGGACAGTACTGCAGAGTCCAATGCTTCCTATTCTCTAGTTACTCACATTGGACTCTAGAAAGCATTGGACTTTGCAGTACTGTCCGATGTTTTATAAACAAAAGTAAACAAAGGAGCCACAAAGGTGAAATAATAGAGAACACAATCAATACTGAATGGTAGAGGAATAGATAGAGAAAGGAATGAAAATATGTAAGTAGCACAAAGGTGCAGAATCACCAAAACTAACATACAACCTGATAAGATTGGATATTGATCAGACAAGGGATTGAAACTGGAGCTTTTTGGATACATGCCAGCTTCTCTACCAATTGAGCTATATGGCCAAGGTTATACAATATAGGATCTTAAACATGACATGCAACCACAGAAATCTTATACAGTATAGCTGTTGCATACTGGGCTGGCTTACAAATCAGAGCTATTATCCTATGGAGTATTGGTATGTCACAGTATATTCTAGCATAACCAGTCCGGGCCGGTCCACACGCTGTCCCATAGCTGATATTAACCATGGGTACTACCCTCATTCATTTTAAGAATTCTAGTACCACTGCATTTAGTTTAACTTTCTCAATCTAGTAAGGCCCAATCCACCTTTTGGTCAGTTTTCTAGACTGCCAATCTTTTAATTTTAAGTGGTTGGTATCCAACCAGACCAGGTCACCAGCCTTGTAGTCAGGGGCCTTAGAGTGTCTATGCTCTGCCCTGTTTTTCATCTGCTCCACTTTTGAATAGTGCCTTGCACGTTGCATCTAAGACAGACTTCATGTTCTTGACCATAGTTCCCGCAGCCTTGCTTTTGCTTTTACCAGGTTCTACACCTATTCTGGGGAGGTACAACCTTCTAACCTTGGGTAGTGCCTTCCCTGTAGCCAACAACTGTTTGATATTGTATGAAAACTGGGCTATCTTTAGCCACTTGGCCCAATCTGTTTGCCTGTCATTAATAAATATCCTGGTTAAGCCTCTCTGCTTGTCCATCTGTCTGCAGATGAAATACCATTGATAATTTAGGTTTCATGCAAAGATGGATTTCCTCCATGCATCTTTGTAATCAATGACATAATCTACAACTCAGACAAGAAAAAGGTCTATAGCGCTATGCTATATGAAAGATGTTATAGCAGCAACTTGGATCAAAGCCAAGGTGAAAGGATATAAAACCAACAACACCACATGGGCACACTTTATAAAAATCCTGTACCACCAGCTTCAGAATAGTAAATATCAAAACAAACAGCCTCAGCATCCCTCATGAAGATAAAAATGAAACCAGAAAAAAAATCAGTTGCATTTAATTCCAGGTTGATGCTATCTGCGGGGAAAAGTGGAATCAATAACGAAGCCATGAGTATGGTCTATCAGAAGGCAATCTGCACACCGCTGCTCTGAGGAGCCATAACTTCAGGAGAATTAAAAACTATTAAAGACTGGATGAACAGTGTAGTAAACCTCAACACCAATTGGGCCAGTGTAAAGACCCTAGCTGTATGCCGGTGACCCGAGCAGCGTAGGACTTAAATCTCAACAAGTGTTCAGACAAGCAAGTATAAAAGAGTAAATCTACAACTGGGATATGTACATGGATATCGTGCTGGTTATATAGGAAAAGGCATGAGGCTACGGGGAGGTATGACGTAGCGTATTGGTAACTAACATGTGTATGTAGTGAGGCTGATTGGTAATGTGTATTACTAATAGATCACGTGATACTTGATAAGATTAGATCAGGAAGAGATTAGATAAGGTGAGATAAGAGTTTTTATCTCTTGATTAGATAAGAAAGCTGAGTCAGATGGGTATGATCGTGACATTACCCCCTCCTTAGGACTTTCGTCCCGAAAGTGAGGATCTAGTTTGCCTGTTTCCCAATTGTACAATGTTTTTCGAATTTTTGTTGGAATAGTAAAGTTTTCGAAGGGTTGATAGTTTAGAGTAAATTCTATCCTTCGAGGTGCACTAGGGTTTTTGTTATGAAACTGTTTTACAAGTTTCGATGAATGTTTTAGGTTTGACTCGGTTTCCCATGTGCAATCCTCTTTAGGAAAGTCTTTCCAATGTACTAAATATTCTAGTTTCCCACGTTTCAATCGTGAGTCTAGAACTTCTTCTACCTCGTATTCTTTAATTCCATCCACTATCACCGGTGGTGCGGTTTTTGGTTTTTTCTGTGTTTCGAACTCTGGTTCTCGGAATGGTGTTAGCAGTTTCTCGTTAAAAACCGGATGTATGTTCTTCCATCGTCCAGGAAGTTTTAGTTTATAGGCTCCTTCACCTATTTTCTTTTCGATGGTAAAGGGTCCGTGTCTTTTATCGTCGAGCTTTTTTGCAGGTCTATCAGTAGTAATATGTTCTGCTTCAACATATACCTTGTCACCTTCTTTGTAAACGATAGCCTCTCTTTTCCCTTTATCATACTGTTTTTTCATGTTTTCTGCTGCTTTTACCAGCGATTTTTCTGCTTCTTTCCTTGCCTCTTCCATCCTCTTCACGAACTCTTCCGCACTCTCTGTCTTTACCGTACTTCTGATTCCCTTCGCGACTTTCGGATGTTGTCCAGAATTTAGGAAGAAGGGGCTGTAACCAGTTGCGGAGTGTGATTTGTTGTTGTATGAAAATTCCGCTAATGGTAGCCATTCTGCCCAATCCGTTTGTTTATGGTTTATGAATATTCTGAGATACTGTTCTATCTCTTGGTTAATTCGTTCCGTTTGTCCGTCTGTCTGTGGGTGATAAGCGGTCGAGGGATTTCCTTTTATCCCGAGGAGTTTGTAGAGATCTTTCATGAAATTGGAGACGTATTGCGGTCCCCTATCTGAGATGATCTTCTCTGGTATGCCATGATTTCTAAAGACATTGTCTCTAAATAATCTGGCCACTCCTTCCGACGTCACTTTGTCATAAGTTGGCATGACTTTTATCATCTTCGAGAATCTGTCTACCACTACGAGTATCATGTTATAACCCAGAGATTCCGGCAACGGTCCGATTAGGTCTGTGGTAATGATTTCCCATGGTCTAGTCGGGATTTTTTGGGTGTAACGGTGCCGCTTTCTTTTGATGGTTAATCTTAGTGCGTTGACACGTTTCACAGCCTTCTACGTATTTCCGGATATCTCTGTCCATGTACGGCCACCAATACCATCTAGTTACCAGTTCTTTGGTTTTATACTGTCCGGGGTGTCCTGCTACCGTGGAATCATGGTTTTCTTTAATGATATGTTCTCGTAATTTCCCGTCTTTGGGAATATAGATTCTTCCTTTGAAGATCAACATCTCATCCTCCATCCAAATTCCTTTCTCTCTGTCTTCTCCTTTCTCTATCATCTTCCGCGCTACTTCGTCTACGTTCATCATTCTTTTGCAAATCCATTTGTACAGTTCCACTGCATCGGCTGATTGCTCTGCCATGTGTTGTCTTTCATTGTGTGAAATCATCATACGGAAATGTTCTGCTTTTAGAACGATTACGTCTTCATTGTCATCCACCCCCCTTTCATGGTCTGCTCGTCTCGAGAGAAGATCTGCTTTGATGTGTTTTGTAAATGTGGTGGAGCGTAAAGTGATAGTTGCTCAATTCCATAACCCATCTAGCTTGTCGTCTGTTGAGCTTCTGAGGTTGTTGTGCCTTGTGCCCTAATGTGGTAGTAATGATCGTCAATAGAAGCATCCTCATAGTCCATTAGTGTCACGACTTGAACCAGAAGCGCTAATCTGAGCGCTAATTTCCTTTTTCATTTCTTTGATATCTGATCACATGACAGATAAGATATGTTAAGCTGCTGCTTTAGCGCGGATAACATAACACGTAGTTATATCAGATCACGTGACCACCACGTGACACGAGTCTAGAATTATTACAAAGAACATCAGTCAGCGCCTCATGGCTGACTTTCAGAAACATATATATAGTAGACCATCATGTACATACTTTCCTCAGTTGTTGATTAATTCTCAATCGTTACTTGAAACACTACTTGTCTGATTAAAAGCTTTTATCCCTCCGTTAACTCGGTATAGGGGATAGAGGTTTTACACAATCAACAACTGCTACGAGTACCGTTTATGAACCTAACAGCAACAATCCTAACAACCATCATCATCACCATCATCATCATCCTACTAATCCTAACCCTACTCAAACACTCAACCCAAACCACCACTACTCTTCCACTCCATCACATCCCTACTCGCCCCGACACCATCTTATCTTTCTTTCCCGCCAACGTATCACCTTCCTCATCCCAAGACTCCTTCGTAACCATCCCCCTCTAAATACATTTATATCATCATAATCTCTTTGGTGTGGAACCACTGAGATTTTCTCGGTTTTACCTAGTTTCATTTTTCGATTTCCTCTGACCAGGCCGCGCATTTGCGTCCGCCAGTCGGGAGAAGGACTGAAAGCCTAATAAGCTGGTCACATTGGGACAACCGTTCGGACCCCAATTTATCACTATACCTTTTACATAAAATTCGTAAAATACAAAAATAGTTACCATACCTACATAGTCAGTAGTGGGCTGAAGAGGACCACTTTGACTCAAAGAGAAATAGATAGACTACTAGGATCTTAGAAAGCGGTGTATCGATCCAGCTTATCACTGGTGAACTCCTTTCTATGCTTAGTAGAGACTTTTACATTTGGATCGGAGAGCAACACATTTACTCTCAAGATTACGTATTCAAAGGGAAATTCCCTTTACCAGAAATAGAACCCATCAGAATCCCATCCCCTTTAATCAAATCCGAAACTCCCCCTCCTCCCCAACTCACGCTCAATGTCCAACCTAGAATATCGCGATCTGCCCGAGCCATCCAACAGTACGGACAGCGCATTTACCAGGGAAATGATGGACGCATTACCCAGAATAGAAACTCCCCCCCCGAAAGAAGCGCGATTGGAAGCATACGTAAAACAAGAAATAGAAAAGGCAATAAGACAGACACAAATGCACTACCAATCGCAGCTAGACGAGGCACTCGAAGAAGTGAGCGTCTTGCAAAGAAAACTAAAGAAACAGATACAGCCACCTCCAGAAAAGGTGGAAAGAAGTAGAACGGCACTGGAGAAACCCGAGAACTTCTCCGGAGATAAGAAAAAGTATAGGGCCTTTAGAGAGTCCTTATTACTGCATTTCGAAGATGATGCCGTATATTTCAAAGATGATCGAAAGAAGATAAGCTTTGTGCTATCTTTTATGAAAGAAGGAGAAGCCGCGGCCTTCCGGACCGATTGGCTAGAGAACCGAGTCGACGCCCAACAGCTGGGGCTCGATATTACAAACACGTACGGAAGTTGGCCGTATTTTGCGGACAAAATGGAAGAAAGGTTCAAGGACAGTTTTGAAAAAGAAACTGCCAAGAACGAAATACTGACCCTGAGACAGGGCAACGAAACCGCCCAAGCCTTCTTTGAAAGGTTTGAAGAGAAGAAAAGATGGGCGGGATACACAAATAGAATAAATGAAGAGTTCCTAGTATCTCTACTCAGAAGGAATATGAACAAACCGCTAGTGGATAGGGTGATCTACGGCGGGCACATTCCAAGAGATTACCAAGAGTGGAAAAGGGAACTCATCAGAATAGACTATATTTGGAGAGAGAGAGAGAAAGAGAAGAAAGGTTCCGATACTGGGAAGAAACCCTATTCGGAACAAAAGAAAGAAGGAGAGAAGAAGAAAGACGGGACCGGATATACCTATACCGGTAGTGGAGAAAGAATGGAGGTGGACAAGGCAAAGTTCCGCACGGAAGGACGATGCTACCGATGCGGAGAAAAGGGACGTAGAAGCTTCGAGTGCAAAGACGCACAAAAAAGGAAGCCACAATTTAATGTCCGAGAGTTTCTGGAAAAGATGATGAAAGAGGAAAGGGAAAAACTCCTTGAGGGTTTTTAAAGAGGCCAGCGGTACCGCATCGACCGACTGAGCCTAAAGACGTTTCGAATCGGTTTCTTCCTTTGACTGTAGATACATGTGACTCAGAATTGTTAAGCTGCTGCTTTAGCGCGGATAACAATAAAATTATTTCCACTCAGACAAAGAAAGAAATCCGAAACGAAAAAGATGCAACTAGAGTAAAAGCGGCGCAGAGTGATAAGACATCCGCAGTTCCGACGGCGGGCGAATCACTAAAAAGTGCAGCATTTACGATAGAACCTAAGATTCCTACACCCGATGCGGCGAACTCTACGGAGGAAAACGCAGCAGAGACTGTAGAAGAAAGGTCAGGAACCCCTTTGAAAAAACCTAGAACAGAAGTTTGGACCCCAGAGTGGGTAGTGGATAGGCTAAGAGACCAAAAGGAAGAAAGATCCATTGGGATTCTAAGTGCCTGGACACATAAAAAAAGAACGAGAGAAGTAACCCGGGAAACGATCAAAGAAATCAACCGGTTACCAAAAGTAGAAGCTATACAAGCGATCATAGAAATTGCCTCCCCAAAAAAGTACATTAGGGGCACCCAAGGCAATCAAATGAACGTAAAATGTAAGCTTACTACATTAGATACTCTCCAAACAGAAACAGTCGAAGCACTATTGGACAGTGGATGCACGGGGAGTTGCATCGACTCCCAATTTGTGAAAGACAAAAGATATGAGACAAGGAAGATACCGAGACCTATTCCAGTCTATAACGCAGATGGAACTCTTAATAAAAACGGAGCCATCAATGAATTTGTAATACTACTCATGGAAATCGACGGACATGTCGAAAAGATACATCTTGCCGTAACCAATCTGGGTAACGGAAAAATGTTTCTA
Organism: Serpula lacrymans var. lacrymans S7.9; assembly: GCF_000218685.1. Classification (NCBI taxonomy): domain Eukaryota; kingdom Fungi; phylum Basidiomycota; class Agaricomycetes; order Boletales; family Serpulaceae; genus Serpula; species Serpula lacrymans. Next base: position 1,587,422 of record NW_006763294.1, on the reverse strand, counting down.
GGACATGAATGGTTGAACAAACATAATCCTAAAATAGACTGGAGAGAATCGAAGTTGACCTTTGAAAGGTGTCCTGAAGAATGTAGACCAAGGATCCGAATCTCTGATCCAGAGGAAGATCCTGAAATATTCTTTGAGGAACTACGAGAAGATGAGAGGATGATACAGGTGAATCTCCATAATTTCGAAGATGCCACGATCGACGATCAATATTACTACATCAGAGCCCAAGGCACAATGGCACAGAAGTTAGCAGAAGCCGCAGGCAAAGATCGAAAAGAAGGAGGATTCGAAAAGATAGTGCCAAAACATCTTCATCAATACAAAGACGTATTTGATAAGAAGGAGTTCGACACATTACCTGAAAGAAGACAATGGGATCATGCAATCGAACTAATACCGGGAGATCACTCCCTAGATTGCAAGATCTATCCATTGGCAAGAGGAGAGCAAGAAGAACTAGATGCGTTCCTAAAAGAGAATCTGGAATCGGGACGGATCAGACCATCAAAGTCCCCATTTGCATCGCCATTCTTCTTCATTAAAAAGAAAGACGGGAAGTTGAGACCAGTTCAAGATTATAGGAAGCTAAACGATATCACCATCAAAAATAGATATCCACTTCCGTTGATCGGGGAACTAGTAGACAAATTGAGTGGAGCCAAATACTTCACAAAATTGGATGTAAGATGGGGATATAATAACATCCGAATGAGAGAAGGAGATGAGCATAAGGCGGCGTTTAGGACAAATCGGGGATTATTCGAACCACTAGTCATGTTCTTCGGACTGACAAATTCCCCCGCCACGTTCCAAATGATGATGAACACGCTTTTTAGAGAGTTGATAGATGAAGGATTAGTAATCATATATCTAGATGATATCATGATATTCACAAAGGATATAGAAACACACCGAGCAACGACGCGACGTGTGTTAGAAATCCTGAGAAAAAATCATCTCTATCTTAAACCAGAAAAATGCGATTTCGAACAGACAGAAGTGGAATACCTGGGACTGATCATCTCAGAAAACGAAATTCGCATGGATCCGGTGAAGGTAGAAGGAATCAGCAAATGGCCAGAATGCAAAAATAAGAAAGACATACAAGCATTCTTGGGATTTGTAAATTTCTATCGAAGGTTCATAGAGGGCTTCGGGGAAGTAGCCAAACCATTGACCAAGTTAACGGGAAAAGAGGACTTCATTTGGGGAAATGAACAACAAGAAGCATTTAACACATTAAAACAACGTGTAGCTTCAGCCCCGGTGTTAGCTCTCCCAGTACCACATGGCCAATACAAAGTAGAAGCGGATAGTAGTGACTTCGCTATGGGTGCTGTATTATCACAAAGACAAAAAGATGACTGGAAGCCAATTGCATACCTCTCCAAAGCGTTAAACCCCACAGAACGCAATTACGAGATCTATGACAAAGAACTTCTTGCCATCATGACGGCACTTAACGAATGGAGGCATTACTTGATAGACGCAGAAGAGGAATTTGAAATATGGACAGATCATCAAAATCTACTGTATTTCAAAGAACCCAAGAAGTTGAACAGGAGACAGGCGCGGTGGATGACAGAGTTGAGCCAGTATCATTTCACGATACATCATATGCCAGGAAGGAAGCATATAAAAGCAGATCTTCTCTCAAGGCGGTCAGATCATAACAAAGGAGAAAACGACAACGAAGACGTCATACTACTGGATGAGAAACTATTTGTAAGAATGACTCTCTCTCCAGAACAAAGACAAAAGATCGCAGATAGTCAGGAGGAAGAATTAGAGATTTCAAAATGGATTACAAAGAGAAAAGGAAATGTAGATGAATTGATAAAAAAGATGAAAGGAAAGATAGAGAGGAGAGAGGATGGATGGCTAGACGAGGACGGTCGCATAGTATTCAAAGGCAGGATCTATGTACCGAAGGATGCCACGTTAAGGGAAGAGATTATCCGACGAAACCACGACTCTGTTATTGCAGGTCATCCAGGAAGATATAAGACAAAGGAGCTAATTACTCGACAGTACTGGTGGCCCTATATGGACAGAGATATCACGAGATACGTAGATGGATGCGAAGTCTGCCAAAGAACCAAAACAGACCATAAAAAGAAAGCGGCACCGCTTCATCCAAATGAGATCCCGGATAAACCTTGGCAGATCATATCAGTAGATCTAATCGGACCGCTACCAGAATCAAATGGATATAACATGATAATGGTAGTAGTAGACCGATTTACAAAAATGATCAAGGTAATTCCCACGCAGATGGAGATCACATCGGAAGGAGTGGCACGACTATTTAGAGATCATGTATTCCGGAACCATGGCATACCCGAAAAGATCATCTCGGATCGGGGACCGCAATTCGTTTCAAAATTCATGAAAGATCTACATACGCTTCTTCAGATAAAAGCGAACCCATCGACGGCTTGGCATCCACAAACGGATGGACAGACGGAGAGGATCAATCAAGAGATAGAACAATATCTCAGAATCTTCGTAAACCACAAACAAGATGATTGGGCAGAATGGCTTACCCTAGCAGAATTCTCTTACAATAACAAACAACATTCTGCGACGGGATATAGCCCGTTCTACCTGAATCATGGACATCATCCGAGAACACAGGAAGTAGTGAAAGTGGGGGTAAAAAACGAAAACGCAGAAGATTTCGTAAAGAGAATGACAGAAACAAGGAAGAGAGCAGAAGAATCGCTGCAAAAGGCAGCTGAACAGATGAAGAAGCAGTACGATAAGAAGAAAAGAGAAGCAATAGAGTATAGAGTAGGAGATAAGGTGTACGTAGAAGCGACAAATATCTCAACAGATCGACCAGCTAAGAAACTGGACGACAAGAGACACGGTCCGTTTGAAATACTGGAAAAAATAGGCGAATCGGCATATAAATTAGCGCTACCACCGACATGGAGGCCTATTCATCCAGTTTTCAACGAGATAAAGCTTACACCGTACAAAGAACCACAGTTCCCTTCCCAACAGAAACCTAAACCAATACCGCCGGTAATAGTGGACGGACAAGAAGAATACGAAGTCGAAGAAGTTTTAGACTCACGTCTAAAAAGAGGGAAATTGGAATACTTAGTACATTGGAAGAACTATCCAAAAGAGGAACGCACGTGGGAACCCGAACAACATCTAAACAACTCACCCGATAAAGTAAAAACATTCCACGATAACAACCCTAGTGCACCTCGACGGATCCGATTTCAATTACATTTCCAACCCTTCGAAAACTTCACAACGACTAGAGTCCGAAAACAATTGTTTAATTGGGAAAACGGAAAGATGGACCCCTACTTTCGGGACGAAAGTCCTAAAGAGGGGGTAATGTCACGACTTGAACCAGAAGCGCTAATCTGAGCGCTAATTTCCTTTTTCATTTCTTTGATATCTGATCACATGACAGATAAGATATGTTAAGCTGCTGCTTTAGCGCGGATAACATAACACGTAGTTATATCAGATCACGTGACCACCACGTGACACGAGTCTAGAATTATTACAAAGAACATCAGTCAGCGCCTCATGGCTACTGCATGTTAGCTCAGTCAGCGCCTCATGGCTGACTTTCAGAAACATATATATAGTAGACCATCATGTACATACTTTCCTCAGTTGTTGATTAATTCTCAATCGTTACTTGAAACGCTACTTGTCTGATTAAAAGCTTTTATCCCTCCGTTAACTCGGTATAGGGGATAGAGGTTTTACAATTAGATTCACTTGGATCAGCTGATCCCCATCTGAGCGATCTACTTCCGAAAAGTATGTGTCAGGGTCTTCTTCCGGATCAAGGAAGTCAACCTGTCGTTTACATTCTTTCGGGCATCTATCAAAGTTCAACTCCGACTTTTTCCAATCTATAGTGGGATTGTGCTTCGTTAACCACTCATGTCCGAGGAACATGCGTCCACTCCCTAAGCTTGTTACGGTGAAGTGAATGTTTTCTTCGTGGTCTCCTATGCTCATCCGTAGTTCTATAAATTCTTTGATAGCACCGTCTTTGTTAAGCGTGCCATCAGCATTGTATACTGGAATTGGTCTCGGTATCTTCTTTGTTTCATATTTTTGTTCTTTTACGAACGTAGAGTCTATGCAGCTCCCTGTACATCCACTATCTAGGAGAGCTTCGATTGTTGTTGATCGATTCGTGTCAAGAGTTGTAAGTCTGCAAGAAATGTTCATCTGGTTTCCTTGCGTTCCCCTAATGTACTTTTTTGGGGTGTGTAACTCTAATAGAGCAAGTTCTGCTTCGTGCAGTGTTAATGCATTCAGCTCTCGTATTGTCTCTATTGTGACTTCTCTACTTCTTTTTTGGTGCGTCCAGATGTTGAAAATACCAATGGATCTTTCTTCCTTTTGGTCTCGTAATCTTTCTGCAACCCAAAGTGGCGTCCATGCCGCTGTCAGTCTTTGTCTCTCTTTGTGGTCTAGGTTTTTATTAGAGGTGTTCCTGACCTCTTTGGAACTGGTCGAACCATCAGTTACATCAGTGCTTCCCAATTGAGTCACTGCTTTCTGTGGTTCTGTTGTTTCCAATGAAGTGCTACCCGATTGAGTCACTTCCTTCACAAATTCTTTTACTGCGCTTTTCTCTTTCGAGCGCGCCGTGATTTCTTCAGAACTGGTCGAACCATCAGTTACATCAGTGCTTCCCAATTGAGTCACTGCTTTCTGTGGTTCTGTTGTTTCTGAAGTTTTAGGGATCTTTCTAACCCGTTCCCTGTTCAGGTTCACATCTCTTTTTGTTTCTTTCTCTTTTAATCTTAGATCTGCTGCGTCTTTGGCTAATGCAATATCATTTTCATGATCGGTACTAATACAACTCGTGGTAGACGGCAGACAAGAATCTTCGATCGAGAGAGAGGAGAAACTATTTACAAAACTTTTGTCCTTAGGCACAGCCGGTTGATGTGTTACCGCTGGCCTCTTCAAAAACCCTGGAGGACTTTTGCTCTTTCTTCTGCAGTCATCTTCTGCAGGAATTCTCTCACGTTAAACTGAGGCTTTGCTTGTGCCTCCTTTTTGCATTCGAAGGACTGATGTCCCTTTTCACCGCACTGGTAGCAAAGTCCCTTCTGTCGGTACTCTGCTTTGTCGACCTTCATGGGGTCACCGGATTGGGTATATAGGTACCCGGTTGCATCCTTCTTTCTCTCGACCTTTGGTTCGGTCGTCTTTCCTCCTCCGTCTTGCTTCTTTCTCTCCGTACTCCTGAAGCTCTCTTTCTCCGCCTCTCTATGACGCCACAAGTAGTCGATGCGGATCAGTTCCTTCTTCCACTCTTCGTAGTTGGCCGGCTCTCGGCCGCCGTATATTACCTGATTGACCAGGGGTTCGTTCATGTTCCTACGTAAAAGTGAAATGAGGAAATCCTCATTGGCTACTTGGAGGTAGCTAGCCTCCCTCCTCAGTTCCTCGAAGTGTTCAAAGTGCTTCTCGGCCGTATTTTTTCCTTGTCGCAAGATCATAATGTCGTTGCGGGCGGCGAGTTGCTCGTGAACGTTCTTGAACCGAGTCTCCATCTTTGTAGCGAACCACTCAAAATTCTCGTAAGTGGTTTTGATGCTTTCTCCTCGCATCCTCCTTGCCATTTTCGTTTCCATCCACTCTGTTCTAAAAGCGGCCGCTGCTCCTCCTGTCATAAAAGAAAGCACGTAAGCGATCTTCCTTCTTTCATCCGCGAAATACTCTTCGTCATCTTCAAAATTAAGCATCAAGGCTTCGCGGAAAGCCTTATACTTTTTTCGGTCTCCATCAAAGTTCTCAGGCTTCTGGAGAGCCGTTCTGGTTCTGTCTACGCGTTTTGGCTGCGTAGCGGGTGGCGGCGGTGCGGATGCGGCTGGAGCGGACGTAGAAGAACTCGACGTAACTAACCTCAGCTTGGCTAGCAATTCGTCTACTTCTTCTTTGGCCTCTTTCAGCTGCGTTTCGTATAATTCGTGGAGCCTCCTCTGCTCCTGTTCTATCCTGGTCTGAACATACTGTTCCAGTCCAGCTTCCTGCAATGTCGGGGGTTGGGGTTCTAATGGCGGGAGCGCGTCCGACAATTCTCCCATCCCCATTTCTGGTGTGTCCCGCTCTTCACGCGGACCTCGCCACTCTCTGAATGCTGCCGTCGTCATGCTGGTCTGGGTAGGGGGTGTGGTAACGTGTTCTGATCGGTTCTATCTCTGGGAATGTGAAATATATTTCCCAGGCTATTCTGTTCTCGGAATGGAAGCGTTGTTCTGCTAACCACTCTTCGAAATCACCAGGTTGCATATACAAGAGTTCCCCGATGATAAATCGGATCAACACTTTCTCGAATAAGTTCAACCAGACTATCTTTCTCTTTGAGTCAAGCGGTTCCTCTTCTGTCCCGCACTGACTATGTACGTAACTAATCTAATCTGAGATATCGGTGTTCTAATTGTATAGTAATTGGGTCCAAACGGTTGTCCCAATGATACCCAGTGAGTAACCGCGTGCAGGTCTTTTCCGACTGGCGGAGGCAAGTGCCCGGCCTGGTCAGAAGCGTACGGAAGCTACTTTAAACTAAGTAATACCTATTGGGCTCCACGCCGTCAAGGGTTCTAGCTACTGGGTTGGAAGGGGGAGTGAGAGGGATGTTAACAAACGACTCTGTGGGTGAGACGTTGGCAGGAAAAAATGAGATGATGGTGTCGGGTCGGGTGATAGGTGATGTGATGATAGTTTGTGTAAGGTGAACGTAGAGTTTGGCGATGCCAAAGAGTATGAGTGCAATGAGGGGGAATAGGATGATGATAAGGATAGCTATGATTTTGCTCATCAACGGTGTCGTACCAAGTTGTAGATTGTGTAAAGACCCTAGCTGTATGCCGGTGACCCGAGCAGCGTAGGACTTAAATCTCAACAAGTGTTCAGACAAGCAAGTATAAAAGAGTAAATCTACAACTGGGATATGTACATGGATATCGTGCTGGTTATATAGGAAAAGGCATGAGGCTACGGGGAGGTATGACGTAGCGTATTGGTAACTAACATGTGTATGTAGTGAGGCTGATTGGTAATGTGTATTACTAATAGATCACGTGATACTTGATAAGATTAGATCAGGAAGAGATTAGATAAGGTGAGATAAGAGTTTCTATCTCTTGATTAGATAAGAAAGCTGAGTCAGATGGGTATGATCGTGACAGCCAGCACCAATACTATCTCAGAAAAAGCATGAGGAAGCTGTGACAAACAGAATTATAAAGGAGGAAATAAAGGAGGAAAAAGAGAGTCCTCTACAGGTGTAAAAAGATTAAGAAGAAGAAAGTTGAAGGAAAGAATGTGGCAGATGCTTCATCTGTAACAAAAAAAACCACATCAGTAGAAACTGCCAAAACAAAGAAAAAAGCCCCAGTACAAAAAATATGTTAGACTGAAATGGAAGAAGACACTAAAATTGTGGTAGAAAAGACAAGGTTTAAATATCTGAGGATGTGGAGGGAATTGGGGGAAAACAATGAACAAAAGCAATAAAGGAATTGGAAGAAAAGGGTTTTGAAAGGTCGGATTACCCCAATGTCAGCACTGTCTAAATTGACAACTGTATCAATACCAACAATAAATGCCAACTCTTTGCTTGTTGAAACAGAAAACATTGGAAAAAAGCTCTACATTCAGGAGCAACAGATGACTTTATGGACATTAAATTTGCTATTTGACACTGTTTCCCACTCCCAAGACTCCCAAAAACCCATCCTCTGTAAAAATGTGGATGGAACACCAAATAAAAATAGGGGAACCACACACTGCACCTATTAAAGGGTGGAAGCGGTAGGACAAATCCAGTTTACTAAATTTCTACTACTGGACTAGATGAAGTCTTTGTTAGAATATACTCTGACATACCAATACCCCATAGGATAATAGCTCTGATTTGTAAGCCAGCCCAGTATGCAGCAGCTATTCTGTGTAAGACGTCCGTGGTTGCATGTCATGTTTAAGATCCTATATTGTATAACCTTGGCCATATAGCTCAATTGGTAGAGCAGCTGGTATGTATCCAGAAGGTTCCAGGTTCAATCCCTGGTCTGGTCAATATCCAATTTTATCTGTCTTTTTAGGGTTCTCTGGGCTACGCAAAGTAAACCCAGGTATTCACTAGAAAAACAAAGAATTGCCCACAAAACATGAAATAGTCATAAACAAAACCACTACAGAATACTTGACAAAATTACAAACCACCAATATGTCTGAGTACAAGTACAAAACTATTTCACTTCAGTCACCCCCAAAACATAAGCATTTAGCTTCAACTATCTGTGTAAATGTATAAAGCTAAGAGCTTGTTTTTCCTGGTATCATCCCAAGTGCTCCAGCAAGGATGGGATCATCCCAGAAGTGGGATAATACCACCCTTCTGGGATTTTCCCATGGTATCAGACCATTTGTTATGGTGGGATAATCCCAGACATTTGCCACATGTCACATGGTGTCAGGGGGGCTTTACTGCAAAAATAGTTCCTGCATAAATGTAGCCAACATCAATACATTATCAATAGTACTAATAGCCATGAAGCAGAATACAATACTACCTGCTTTCATCATTTATAACATATATACAAATTTCAAATGGTGTTTACTCTCAATTGAACCTTAATTTGTCCAGCTTCTAGTGTAATATCATATACTATAGATTGATGGAGGAGACTTTGACCAAAGGTTAGTGTAACTAATTGTGACATATAACCATTTACAAATTAACCTGATTTAATTCAGTTGATTAGGAGATAATTCAACCATATCTCTTTTCCTTAACTGACTATATAACTTTGTCATTCCTACTTATCATATAATTTACTGCATATCACAAAGTAGATTTATCTACCCTGGATTTCTATCAATGTTACTTAAAATGGCTTATAGTCAAAGGAATACAAGATGTTTGACAATACCAAGCATATACATCTGCAGGATTACAATACCTCTCATTCAGGCTCATCCAACTTTAAATAATGTAACACTCTTGCAACCAGGCAAAGATATGTCACAAATCCATTTAATGTGCTGATCCAAAAGATATGATATTTTTTTTGAATTGTGCAGCTTTATCCAAGTGCCTGAACTGAAAAATGCACAAAGATACCAGTCCGAGTAAGTACTACATATTCATTATCCTTCCCTCTGCTGCATCATTGTCAAAGGCAGAACATGTCTTGCATGAGACAAATTGCTGGCTCTTTGTGGCAGCCCAGCATCCACAAGCCAACACCCATTTTATCCACTATATGTCCCCACGCATACAATTGATTATAAATTTTTGTGAAAACAAAAATGGCTGAAAGGTGTGCTCTGCATGCTTATGCAATTTCATGTGACTTGGGATGAACCTACGTGAGGGCTACTCTGAATCACTGTCCCAGTTCAACCTTAGGTTCATCCAGGTCCTACCATAACATAATAGTTGGTTTACAAACAAAATACTGCAACATGTAAAAAATGGAAACTGCTGGAAAAGGACAATAATATTTTAAGCTGCTGGGAACTTACCTATGATTATATGTTACAGAATAACCTTAGTGCATTTCAGGAGTATTTTCCCCTGTCATGCTGAGTCACCAGCAGCCTAAGCATGCTATTCGATAATTCTGTTCCTGTTGTGGGATCTCCCTGTCCTATTCTGACTCAGGGTGATCTTGTCCCCTGCTTGGATTTGTCTGTGATGTAGTGAGATGATCCTATGTAATTTGGAGATTTTTCTAGATCAGATTGAACTGGAATGATCCCATCTCTTTCCAAGACTTTCCTTGGCTGGTTTGGGATGATGCTTTACCCTTCAGGCATTGGTCCATATCAAATTGTGATGATCCCATCCCATTTGGTATTTGTCCACATTTAACTGGGATCATCCCCTTTTTTGCTGGGATTTTCCCAGATTGGTTTGAGATGACCCTATCCCCCCTTGGTATTTGTCCATGTTGAACTGAGATTTTCCCAGATTGATTTGGGATCATCCCATCCTCTTTTGGTATTTGTCCATGTTGAGCTGGGATCATCCCATCTCTGGCTGGGATTTTCCCAGAGTAGATTGGGATCATCCCATCCTCTTTTGGTATCTGTCCATGTTGAGCTGGGATTGTCCCATCTCATTTGGTATTTGTCCATGTTTAACTGGGATCATCCTATCTCTTGTTGGGATTTTCCCAGATTGGTTTGGGATCATCCCATCCTCTTTTGGTATTAGTCCATGTTGAGCTGGGATCATCCCATCTTATTTAGTATTTGTCCATGCTTAACTGGGATCATCCCATCCTTTGGTGGGATTTTCCCAGATTGGTTTGGGATCATCCCAGATTGGCTTGGGATTATCCCATCCTCTTGTGGTATTTGTCCACATTGAGCTGGGATCATCCCATCCCTTTATGGTATTTGTCCATATTGAACTGGGATCATCCCACCCCCTTCTGGTATTTGTCCATGTGAGAAGTGGGTAACCCCATGTTACGTGGGGACATGTACAGATTTAACTGGGATGATCACACCCTATTTCAGGGATTTGTCCAGATCAGTGTGGGATGATCCTCAGTAAAAAAAATCAAAAGTTGGGCAATGTCAATGGTCAGAATCAGTTTTGAAGGAAATTACCTGAGTTCTACATATTGCCATAAAAATGATAATCCAAAAAGAGTGGTGTGAGACAGCATCACTATCATATGAGAGACAGAGAATGTTGGCAGAAACCTTACTTGGCATGAAAAAATATTTTCCGGATTCATTTCAATTTCTCAAGAATCTAAAAAAAGAATACCTTTACAGCACTCAGATTCTTTGTGGACTTAGATACTGTACTATACACAGTCAGCATATAGGCACCAGTCACCCCTTAGACCTTCAGCTGGTAGCTCCCAGAAATGGCACAACTCAAGGTATTAAATACCTAAGCAGTGCCTAATTAATCCTCACACTCAAGTCATCTAGTGTAGGAGTATCAAAATGGAGATCTTGTGTATTATACTGTACATAGCAAGCATCCCCCTCTCCCCATAGACCTTCAGCCAGCAGCCCCCAGGAACCACTCTCAGAGAATGTACAATATAAGGTATCAAATACCTTGGTAGTGCCACAAAAGTGGTAAATTCATGTTTTTGCAAGAACATGACTTTATGTTTCTTTTTACTATGTTTTACTTTCTACAAGGTCAGGATTTTCCTCACAGAATATGCCAGATCTAGTGTAAATCTAATATTCGATGTCCTTCTGCAGATTACATTGTTGTCACAGCATTTGTGTTGTGTTTCCTAGTTTTTACTTCAGTTAAGGGTATAATAAACCTTGCAAAAAAGCAGAACTCACATATCACATCTATCAGCAAGGACAACAGCATCTTTCTAGTGTATGGTTCCTGCAATTGATTATATCTAGAAATTGATAATGTTCCACATTTAAAAAAAAGGGAATGCTTCTCCCCAAATTTGCAGTAAGCTACAATGAGGAACTTGTAACTCATATATTTCAAAATAGTCTTGATTATATTGGGCTAAAGTACCATTATTCAGGTGGAAAAGACTGGAAATATTTACACTAGTTGGCCCAGCATTCTCACATGTTAGTATTAGCACCAATCCCCCTGATACCATGTGACATGTGACAGGTTATTGGGATTATCCCATCTGAGGGATAATCCCACTATGGTACATGGTCTGATACCATGGGAAAATCCCAGAAGGGTGGTATTATTCCGCTTCTGGGATGATCCCATCCTTGCTGGAGCACTTGGGATGATACCAGGAAAAACAAGCTCTTAGCTTTATACATTTACACAGATAGTTGAAGCTAAATGCTTATGTTTTGGGGGTGACTGAAGTGAACTATTTACCAATATGTAAACAACAAAATACCCTATCCTTGCACAAAAATTAATTAAAGTTAATGCAGCCATGTGGAACACGCACAGCTGCACGGAGAACAGAAGAAACACATCTTTCCCAAACACTACCACAATGATGTAGACATTTTATAATAAGGAGAAGCCAGAACATCTACCCAGGAGACAAGAATATGACCACATAATCAATATAAAACTGGAATTTGTGCCCACCGATTGTAAACTATACTCACTTTTCCCTAAAGCAGATGAAGTGTTAACAGACTTTCTCACGGAAAACTATTGAAAAGGATATATTTGACCCAGCAAGTTGCCACAAGTGTCCCCATTCTTTCTCATTGGAAAGAAAAACAGCTCTCTCAGACCTTGCCAAGTTTATTGCAAATTAAACATGTAAACTGTTGAAAACCCCTATCTATTACCATTAATACCCAACCTCATCAAAAAACTTAATTGAGCAACCCTGTTTACAATCTACAATAGGGATACAACAATGTGAGCATCAAGGAAGGCAATGAATAAAATGCAGCATTCAAGTCTAGTAAAGGGGTATTTTAACCCACAGTGATGTTTTTTGGCATGTGCAACTCACCAGCCACTTTCCAACAGTTAATAAACAACAAATTTAAAGACTACATTAACAAAGGGTGGATAGTCATCTACATGAATGTCATCCTTATGTTCAATAATGGTTTGGAATGGCTACAAAAGCAGACTAAACTAGTCCTACAATGGTTAAAAGATATCCACTTTTTCCTACAATTAAAAAGTGCACCTTTGAAGTATCCACAATTGAATACCTTGAGATGAACATATCTCACAATCAGGTGGCCATAGACCCAGCTAAACTTGCTGGCATCCACAATTGGCCAACTCCCACCGACACCCAAGGAATGAAACAGTTCCTGGAATATAGAAACTTCTACAGAATGTTTATTGGACACTATTCAGACTTAGCCAGGCCCCTAAATACACTTCTAGAAAAAGATAAAAAGTGGAACTGGACACAAATAGAAGATAATGCCTTCAAACTAATGAAACAACTATTTCTGGAATCACCAGTAACCCAAATCCCAGCTTCACACAAACCAATGAAAATGGCAGTTGATGCAAGTAAGAATACTACCGGCACAGCTCTTATGCAACCAGACAAAAAAGGACATTGGCATTCATGTGCATTTTTCTCCAAGACATGTTCCCCTGCAGAAAGAAATTATCAGATTTACAAGAACAAACTGCTTGCATAAATCAGAGCCCCAAAAAAGTGGAAATATTTACTACTTGGCAACCCCTATACAATACAAATCCTAACCAACCATAAAATCTAACTCACTGGCAGGAAGCCCAAAAACTGATGCCCTGTCAAAGGATATAGCAGTTAGAACTCTTACAATACAATTACACACTGGAATATGTGCCTGGAATGCAAATGGTGATACCTGATGCCCTATCCAGGTGACCAGATCTTTATGTTAAAACCCCAGATGACAAAAAAGACTCACCAATGGTCCCAGAGTCTGTGTTCCTATATCAAACATGAACACTAATAGAAAACATAAAATTAGCGCTAGATGCTGATGGGAATTTCCCTGCATAAACCAAAAAGGAATATTAGAAACTAATAGAAAACCACTTATATTACAAAGACGAAGTCTTTGTTAAACCCATAGAAGAACAAAAGCAGATAATTATAGACATTTATGACTCCATCACAGCAGGACACCTGTTATGATAACACATTTTCGGACTTTTCCTTTTATTTTCATTCTCCACTTTAACCTTTACTATAGTTTTCACACTTTGTGCTATGTGGCACTTTCCCTTTTGTTCAAACTCCTTCTTCCCTCGTGGCGCTGCCTTTATTCTTAGTTTAGCTACAAGTCTCCCACGCAGTGGAGCTGGTCACACGGGCTGTGCCCCATGACATCATCAGCCACTGCCTTGTCAACTGTATAGTACAACATGTACAAACAACCTGTAGTAGCATACATACCACAATAAATTCAGGAGACTCCTGAGCGAGTCCTCCTGTTGTATCCTCACAACTAACTTATTAAAAACTAAGGGGTGATCCCTTTCTTATCTCTCTACTCTTTGCTTGTTCTAATCGTGCGCCAGAGTAACTAACTCTTGGTTGTTACAACACCCTGATAGAATGAAAACCTAGCAATTAACTGTAACAACCAAAGTTTTAATACTCTGGCGTACAATTCAGACAAAGCTGTAAAGGTAGTGAGGGGAGTGGTTACCCTTATAATAGGACTGAGTTAGTTGTGGGTGAATAACAGGAGGACTCGCTGAGGAGTCTCCTTGATCTATTGGGGTATTCATACTACTACAGGTTGTTTGTACAAGTGTACTGTACAGTTGACGGAGGCAGTGGCTGATGATGTCATGGGGCACAGCCCGTGTGACCAGCTCCACTGTGTGAGAGACTTGTAGCTAAAATAAGGAAAAGACAGTGCAGCGCAAGAAGGTGGAGTTTGAACAAAATAGAAAGTGCCGCATGGCAGTGTGTGAAAACTCCAGAAGAAAGTCAAAGAGGAGAATGAAATTTAAAGGTCCAAAAATTGTGTATTGTAACATTAACCTGTAACAACCAAAAGTTTGTTACTCTGGCACACAACTCAGACAAAGCTATAAAGGTAGTGAGGGGAGTGATTACCCTTAAGATACGACCAAGTTAGTTGTGGGTAAACAACAGGAGGACTTGCTGAGGAGTCTCCTTGATCTATTGGGGTATATATACTACTACAGGTTGTTTGTACATATGTACTGTACAGTTAATGGAGGCAGTGGCTGATGATGTCATGGGGCACAGCCTGTGTGACCAGCTCCACTGTGTGAGATACTTGTATCTAAAGATAAGAAAAGGCAGTGCAGCGTGAGAAGTGGAGTTTGAACAATAATGGAAAGTGCCGCATGGCACAAGGTGTCAAAACTACAAAAGGAAGTTGAAGAGGAGAATGAAATTTAATGGTCCAAAAATTGTGTTATTGTAACATAACCAAGTACAAGAATATGTGAAAGGATGTGCAGTGTACCAACAAGCAAAAGTAAATACGCACCCAACAACTGTACCACTCATCCCAAACTAAACACCAAAAAACACCAAACCAATGAAGTTTTTGATAAAATTGGATAATGACCAGACCAGGGATTGCACCTAGAACCTTCTGAATACATGCCAGCTGCTCTACCAATTGAGCTATATGGCCAAGATTATACAATGTAGGATCTTAAACATAACATGCAACCACAGATATCTTACACAGTATAGCTGCTGTATGCAAGGCTGGCTTACAAATCAGAGCTATTATCCTATGGAGTATTGGTATGTCACAGTATATTCTAACAGTCTTTATTAGTAGACTTCATCACCATTTCACTAGGATTCAATAGCATAATGGGTGGATTTTACTGGTTCAAGACCATCCCCTGCTTATAATAACTCAAGGATAGGAAGAACCACAAGGCACTTCCTATTGTCGAGTCATTGTATCTTCAAAACTTATTACTGTATGTGTTGTTGCAAATAACCTTCAAGGCAATCATGAACACAGAGATAAACAGTTTATGGCGCAAAAAACCACAGACTAGTGTTGATACCTCAAGGAGAGGAAGCACAAGGCCCTTCCTATCTCTGAGACACTGTGCTTGCATATCACTTTGAGGTGTTCAAATTCTGATAAGAAACTTACCTTGGCCACTTCAAGTTGTTTGTTAGTCCTTTCAGCTGAACTTGAGCTGATCCATATTCTAATTGGGAACAAAGGAGAGTGCCTGTAAAATATTTAACGGTTTGCTTCAGCAAAAAGGGTGAGAACTCACCTGTTTCATTGTTGGCCATATGGATGCTGGTGATCATGTTGAGAATTTGATGGTGTGTTGTTATTGATAACAATGCCAGAGGTACTACAAGGGTGCGACATGTGCGTAATACATGTTAGGTCAGCAGTCACATGATGGGTAAGTCAGATTTTTCTGGTGATTCCTACTCTCAAGTTGCTATCACATCTCTTACTACTGCTTGTTTGTGTAGACAATGGGTTTTTTCTCCTATGTTGGGTTCCTCTTCCTACATTATGTTCCTCTTACCACATTGGGGCATATTGCATGGGGAAAGGGTGAGAGGAGTATATTAAGATAAGTCTGACATCTAACACTTTCCATTTTGCTGACTTGTCACCTCATCCCTATATGCTCATTCCCTTAATGTGACACAATTCCCCAATCCTGGCCATTCAAATGCCTCTGCTTGAAAGGCCTCTGAACATGCGGGAGATGGTGGTCTAAAGGAGACAGTGGCACAGCTGATGTGCACCCCTCATCTCTCACTACATCTGTTGTTGTGCACCCTCTCTACTGCGTTGGGAACTGCTATGGCTGTAGAAGCTCCAATGTTCACCACAGCTCCTCTTCCTACTTTTCTGGCACCTTCTAGTGTTGGGACCAGTGCTGCCCCCTCTCAAAATAACACTCACACCCAGTTTGTGCCCACTGTAGTTGTCGATGTGACAGGTCCCACCTCAGTCTATGGGGGGGTTGTTTTCCACATACCTGCAGAGGGTTCTGTGGGGCCTTTGTACATTGTTACAAAGGGGTGCAGGATTGGCATTTTTGCCAAGTGGTATGTCATTCATGCAACAACTCTTTACTCTCACAAAGCTAAAACATGATTATATCCAGGCTATCTACCTCACCACATGTTACAGGCATCAGCTGCTCCATCTTCCCATGTGTCCTCTCCCTCAAGGCCGGGATTCAAAGCATGCACAATGCAATTGAAGCTGGCCAGGTAGAGGTGTTTGTGCAAAGTATATGATATGAGCTAAGTCTGTCCTGGACATTGCTCTTTCTTGTCTGCTGCAGCTTGCTCAACTTCTGGTTGTCGCAGACTTTTTCAGTATTTTTTGTAACCCATTCTTGCAATGACAATGTTCTTGTGTTCCCGCAATATACCATGCTCAACTGACTATAACCATTGCCCTCTGGGGCAGACCTGGCCCCGGCTGTGTCCAGATCACACATTACAGTTAACATTTTGTGCAGTCTTTACAGCAATCACAGAGCGACAATGTACAATGGATGCAAGAGTGAGTAGCACCAAGGTAGCCACGTGACAATATACGGAATGAGCCGAAAGTGCGAAAAAGGAAAGGAAGCGTAAATGTAAATGGGTAATGACTAAAAGGTCCTTGGAAAACGCAGAGGACATTTGTGCTTTGGAAACCTGGAACCTACGGGTCCAGGAATATCTGTGATAAATATTGAAATTGAATATACTTTTTAAATTCAACGAATCGTCGATCGGACACTTAAAAAATCAAGCCCATACATTTGGGTTCCATCCGTAACCAAACATCCACCATAGCGTTACAGACTGGAACCCGATAAGTATCTATAAAACAAGACAAGAGCAAGATAAGAAAGTACACCGCGAGAGGCCTACCTCGTGAAGTAGGACATGAGATATGGAATGGAAGGGTGGCACGATGAATACAAGCAAATTTCAAAATGTGGAAAGCAGTGTATTTGTATCAATTGAAAAAGCGATGCGAGTGACCTGAAATTCTAAGCCCACAATTCGAAATTCACCTCGTTACTTCTGCTTAGTCGATATCCATCCCCCCATTGCCTGAACTTCCAACTCCACCTCCTCTCCGACCTCCTCGCCGCCCACGCCCGCCTCCACTACCTGCACCTCGTTGCCATTTCCGAGATGAGTTCTGTACAGAAAGTTGCTGATTGTACATTTTTGGATCTGTTCCCGGGGGTGCAGTAAGGACAGATGCACGAGGATCCGACGCGATAATTGAGTCCGAACGAAGCTTCCTATATTGAAAACAGCATATCAGCATGACAAGGCACTAGGGCAAAGGAACGAGAAATACGCACGATCCACTCTCTTCACTACTCTCCATGAGCACGTCGACACTTCCCTCCTCTTTTGCCAAGCCTATACCTCCTAATCTCCCTCCAAGACTTGCAGCCGTACCACCTACAATGCGCACTTTCAGTATCTTCCCATCTGCAGGTTGGCCGTCGAACTTGGCTATAGCAGCTGAAGCTGCAGCAGGTATCTTGAACGTCAAGCGAACCGAAACGGCATCAGGAGTAGAGCTTGATGAGAAAGTGGAGGAAATGATAACGCCACAGCGTTTAAAGATTGCCTACAAGGTAAAAACAGAAATTAAAGCTCATAAAAGTCGGCTGAGAATGCACGAACCTCGACATCTGCAGGTGTTGTCCCCTTTACCAATCCCTCAACCTGTACTACATTCCCAACCACGCCAGAACTTGCCCCTTTAATACTTATTCCTGTTCCTTGGCCAGTCGCTTCCCGTAGCGCGCGCTGAGCGAGATGTAAATCTGCCTTCCGTGGTTGAGATGGTGTGGATGTAAGCCGGGCTGAAAGTGAGCGTGAAGATGGGGCATCAGGATCTTCATACAAGTCGTGCGACCAGGTTGAGTTAGGGTCGCCTTTTGGAGGGCGGTTTGAGCGCAGCTGGAGAATGATCATGTTTGTCCATTGGTTGAGATATTCAAGTGGGCAACGACCATAAAGTTGAGAAAACGTGCGATATACGTTACTTCAAGTTTGTAGCGTTGGTAACGAAGCGAGTACGCACATATGGCGAGGATCGATTCGCGTGTTTAGAACGTATGGGTCCGACTGATCCTGTGGCTTCAGTTGGGAGACTTATGCGGTCCAATAGAGACGCCATTTCAAACGGGGATATCTTGTGTTGATAAAAACAATAAGGAGACTCGACAAAAAAAAGATAGGAACAAGGGAACAAGTGCACTTTTGCAGGACAAGGAGCGTAGCTTTGATTGCGATGCAAGCACGAGTTTGAGCCTGTTTGTGGCGCTATTGTGTTTGACGATGTGTATCTTGCTTGGAGTGGCTTGTGCGCACGGGCTTTGGCCTGATACTATCATTGGACAGATGTTGCACTCGTTTTTGCGAGGAGTGAAATTGCTCACCAGTGAGTGGAGCTAGAGTCTTTGGAAGACCACAAAGTAGTTGCTATTTTGAGTTCTCTAGGTCCTAATAATGTAATGTAACATACCTCAGCCGCTGCCCGAGAGGCTATAGAAACAACTGAGGTATTTCTATACTAAACCCCCCACTATTTATAGTCGGAGGTGCTACTCGCTACAGTATAATGACTCCTAGGAGAACAATGGTGACTCCATGGAGTGGTGGCTATGCTCCATGGAGAACAATGGCTGCTTTGGCAGAGACCGGGTTTATCCGGTTTTGTCACCCAATTACCCAGTGGGATAACCCAGACTACCCTGCAGGATGTCCCAAGCAACCAGTGGGGATTCCTGGGTGATTTTTTAAAATATTGCAGGCCTCAGTGTCTAGATATGATGCCAAAAAGAAGAATCATACATTAAAGAAGAGTCTTATAGGTACCCCTTCTCAGATCACATCATTGCATTGAATTATCACCAAACAGCATATATCTGTATTTACCACACATCTTTAGAAAAGCAGGTTCCATTATAGCACATAGAACTAGTAGATATTAACAGAGGAAGTGGGAAAAGCACAATAATTCCTCAAAGTTGAACTTTTAGAGATTATCCCATTTAATCAGTTTTTGAGATATGCTATATATGATTACTCAAAATGGAAATA
This sequence comes from Serpula lacrymans var. lacrymans S7.9, assembly GCF_000218685.1. Lineage (NCBI taxonomy): Eukaryota > Fungi > Basidiomycota > Agaricomycetes > Boletales > Serpulaceae > Serpula > Serpula lacrymans. The sequence goes on along the minus strand of NW_006763294.1, from coordinate 1,567,896 downwards.
TCCCCCACAACTCTAAGATAACCCATATAATTGTTGGGACACTACACTTCAGCACCCCCAGGAGCCTAGCATTTAGGTTGATCATCTACTGTACATTTATCTACCTACAAGATGGATTTTCCCTGGTCTGTCCCATTGTTTATCTCTGAGATCATCCCAAATCTCATATAAATAGGACATCCTATTATTTGGGATGATCCCAGTTGGGATGGTCCCATATCTTGTGTATGCCCCAATAAATGTTAAGCAATGTGAAACCCTTAAGAAGCCAAATCACTAGCATAGTGGATTACCAGTATAATAGCATGTATGTACTATGATGATGCAGCCTGTGTGACCAGCTCCACTGCGTGAGATACTTGTAGCTAAAAGTAGGAAAAGGCAGTGCAGCACGAGAAGTGAAGTTTGAACAATAATAGAAAATGCTGCATGGAACAGGGTGTGAAAACTACAGAAGAAATTTGAAGAGGAGAATGAAATTTAAAGGTCCAAAAATTGTGTTATTGTAACATATAATGCCTCTCACACAGATAACATATAATATTTGAGATATTCTCTTTTTAACACAGCTCTGTAGGCTCTAGTAAGGAATCATATTCACATTCTTGCATAAAGTATAGTATATTTTCCATATTTTGTACTTCTTGTTCTTTGACACCTTGATGTCAAACAATATCTGTTACAATTGACGTACCAGTACCTACTTACACTTCACCTTTTTCGTACTTTTACTTTTATTTTTCCAAGTCACATGACCAGTCATGTGACTATTTACTTTACTTTACATTTTCGACTTTTCATAGTCACATGACCAAGTCATGTGACACAACACCTGACCAATGTCTAGACTCATCATGTGACCAGTCACATGCTAGACATTGGACTTTAAACTTCATTTACAACTGTACAGTACCTCATGTATTTTAGTATGTATACAGGAGCAATACATGGGGAAGGACTCAGTGAGTCCTCCTGTTGTCTACCAACAACTAACTTGTTCCTGCCAAATGGGTAACCACTCCCACCTCTTCCTCTTCTTCTGAGTGTTGTTTTTGTTGTGCTCCAGTGCCCCAAGACTGTGTCTTGTTGGTGTTGTCACAATATCCTTTTTAGTGAGATTGTTCAATGGTCTCACTATCTTTGCAAAGTTTTCAACAAACCTTTGGTAGAAGTTGCCTAAGCCAAGGAAGGCCCTAACTTGATGTGAGTAGATTCTGGCCATTCCAAAATAGCTTGAACTCACTTCAGGCTACCCAAATTTTAGGACTTTTAGCTTGATCATCTTCTACTAACCTATCCAGCTAGTAGCCCCCCAGGAGCATGGTGCACCAGGTCAGTTTTCATATTGTGTGGGATTGCCCACAGCCCACATGGGATGTTCCAAGTTTTGACCACTGGGCAATTGTAGTTGGGCAATCCCAGAAAATGTCGCATGTCACAGATATCAGGGGTCTATCTGGGAAGTTCCAGCAGCAACATAAGGGGGTAATAGCTGATCAAATATAGTAATAAAATCCAGAAATCTTACACTATCACAGAGTAAGAAACAAAGAAATTCACAGGAAAGAAAATAGTTAAAAGGAAAATAAAATAATTAACAAAAGTGATGAAATATATATTCATACATGAAGAGAAGAGAAACCATAATAGGAGTAAGATGGACATCATAAATTAAAAAGTCCCTACAGTAGCTATAAAATTATTATAGAAATTGTCTGCTTCCATCAAACCTACATTCTATAATATATTTTTGGTACTTAAAGAGGCTCAAGACCTTTACAGAATAACTGGTCAAAATCAGACAATCTTATATCTATTCCCTAGTGAGCTATTTTATTTTCCCCTGCATATCATCATACTACTTGTTTTTTGCTAAAAACTTCCTATAATAATTTCAATAGCACCTAGCTGGATGGTTAGCTTACCTCCTTTCTAGTGTATAAGAGACCTCTTGTAGTAGCTAGAGGTGGTATTCTTAGAATTAACTGTGAATTTGTTGTTTTCACACTGGCTTATTTGGGAATTCTTTCAACTCTCTTTTTTCTGTGTAACCATTACAGTTGAATGATTTGCTTGTGATTAGTTCTTGGTTTTGTTTATGTGTGAAGAAATAACATAGGCACATATTCCATAACCTCAATTTGGCTCTGCATATGAGATTGCTACAGACATTGTTGGTGTCAGGTCTAGCATGATTGCTAACAGGTGTAGTAATTTGGAAGCCAGAAGAATGGATGCATGAGAATAGATATGTCAACCTCAAAATAGTTCTGAAGACTGCTGGTATTTATTTCAAACTTATTTGTGTGGTGGTGACTCAACCAATACCACACTTTGTAGAAAAAGGAAGGTAGGGTTAAAGCCAAGTTTGACTTTAGCTACTATTATAACTACTATTGTCTGACCAAGTCAATAATACAAAGTAACAAATATCATAATATAAAGGTTGGGATTGTATTACATACACTGTCAAATGAAGACCCCAGGCTTGCCATTATTCAACTGTGACATACCACTCAAGATACTCTTTCAACAGGGAGATTATCTAATAATGGTAGTGAGTATAAATTTATGGTGCTGCCCAAGATCATCACTCAAGTGTTTAAAAAGTGTTATATTGCTTTGAGATAATGAAGGTGAAGGTTTGTGCTTGTTACTTCCCACTTTCTAAACTCATGCCTTGTTAAATATATCACTATATCTTTTATGTGATCATTTGGTAATTATTTGCCTATTTAGGGCTAGCATTTTGGCACTTTTAAGCTACAAATAACAAAGCAGGACTGGCTAAGTAATTTCCATTTTGTGAAAGGCCAAATTGTTGAACAGAAACACAACATTTTGATAGGTATTATATGAAACAATATAACAACATGTGCTGCATGAATATTATATACAAGACCCTAGTATACAGAAGCCCCCCCCCTCTATTCCCTTTTTTGTTTGAAGGGGGAAGTAAATGTGATAAACTAGCAGCTGTAAATTGTTTACCTGCAGAAAAAGGGCTGGTGTCTGTATAGGGTGATCAGGTTAGGTGGAGAGTCATAGCTGCTATAGAGTGAACCCATATATTGCTTGCAGCAGCATGTTTATTTTACACTACTTATTTGTGCATTTTAACATCTGGTTTATCTTTCATCTTATATAAAGCTGTTCTTTAATATCACAATATTTTGCTATTAATATCATCTATCTTTTAGCAGTCATTGCTGCTGGAACTTCCCAGATGGACCCCTGATACCTGTGACATGTGACATTTTCTGGGATTGCCCAACTGGTCAAAAACTGGAACATCCCAGCTGCTCTAGAACATCCCATATAGGCTGTGGGCAATTTCACATAGTATGGAAACTGACCTGGTGCACCATGCTCCTGGGGGGCTACTAGCTGGATAGGTTGGTAGAAGATGATCAAGCTAAGAGCCCTAAAATTTGAGTAGCCTGTGAAGTGCTTGAACTTTCTAAGAATCCGTCCTGATTCTGTTCTGGCCAACCATTATACCAAGGAAGTCTACTTCCTTCACTTGAAAATTATACTTTTTGGGTTTGACAAAAAAGTCCCAATCCTATACGTGTTGTAGGACTTTTTGTATGGTCCTGTCATGCTCAGCCTTATCATCCAACTTTGTAAATATTAATAAACTGTCAATATAAACAACAACACAGTTTTACATATCACAAAGATCTTATTAATCATGCTCTGGAAGGTCGCCGGTGAATTAGTTAACCCAAAGAACATAACAAGGGGCTTAAAAAATTCTTGGTGGCATGTGAATACGGCTTTCCAAGTGTCTTCTTCTTTAATACATACATTATTGTACCCCAATCTGAGATTTATTTTGGTAAGGATCTTGGCATCAGCCAATTTATCTACTAGTTGACTGATCAAAGGCAGTAGGTAGGCATTTTTAACTGTGTATTCATTTAAATAACAATAGTCTATAATCATAACTTTTTTTCTATTTTTTTTTAGGAATGAAGAACACTAGGGGTCATGTAACATTTGATTTATATCTCTCTAGTACCACACCCTGAGGAGCTCGCTTGCAGGGTTGGGGCACACATTCTATTTCAATTGGTTGGCAAAAGCCCAACATGGCTCTGGCACTAAAGTCTTACTGTTTGAAAAACTCCACTTAACCCTGTATTCAGGTTTGCACAATGTGCAAGAGAGTAAAAAGAGTGAGTCCTAATGTAACAACCAAATTTTGTATACTCTGTCACACAGCAAAGACAAGCAAAAAAGGGTGAGTGAAGAGGAGGGTAATCTCCCTTAAAGTAGGACCAAGTTTGTTAGAGTAATAACAGGAGGACTCACTGAGGAGTCTCCTTGATCTATCGGGGTTTATATATGTCTACAGAATATTTGTACATATATACTATACAGTTGATTAATTGTACCAATGTGCAAATGAGAAACAATACTGGGATCAATTCACTTTTGTATTCACAAATAAGTGTTGCAGCGTGATTGATATCCGTTTTGTGTAGAGGTCTCTTGAGTCATAGGCAAAGTGTCAAACAAAACTTGAGAAAATTTTTCGGATTATCCAGATGGAGAGAAAATTTAGTCTCTATTCTGTCATCTTTTTTTTCATCAATATTGAGAAAAAAAGATGGCATTCTAGTACTGGTAGATGGTTCAGGTGCAGGAGGTGGTGGTCAAATCTTCCCTTGTCAGCCCATATAGTTATAATTGCCCATCTTAGATAGGGCATTATTACCTGATAATATTACTATATAGACAGAGCCGGCGGAGTCCAGCGGAGTGTGCCAGCCAGGCCATGTTAGACGTAATATTATTGTGCTCATTATCAATGACCCGGCTGGGTGAGACACTGCCCATCCTAGACAACTCGGCTGGGTCAGTCAGTACATTACAGGGTGCTCATCTCAGACAACCCGGCTGGGTCACAGGGTGCTTGTTGAAGACAACCTAGCTGGGTGATAGGTTGCCCCATCTGAGACTGATCATGTTATGCATTTATAGATGTGGAATAGCAGCTGAACTGTCTTGATCTGGGTACATCACTGCTGCAAGTTTGTAGCTATTTGTAGTAGCTCACTCAATGAAAAGGATGAAACCTGGGCACCCTGCAGTTGAATACCGGGAGTAAGTAAAAGCCCAGAAATCTTGTATTACTGCAAAGCCCAGGGAGTAATGGATTGCTATAAAGTCCAGGAACATTATATTACTACAAAGCCCAGGAACACTAGATTACTTCAAAGCCTGGGAATACAAGACTACCATTACATAGTATAATGGACCCTGGGTTTCTATTAAATTGTGGTCCACTATTCTAGTTCCCTCAAACCACTATGTCTAGCCTCTGGGATGAGTCCTTTGCCTGTTCTGAGAACTGGTTCCACATCCTGATTTGCCTCTCTGCATATGCTACATGACTGGGTTTAGCCTCCATTCCAATGACATCTCAAAAACCCTTCTAACGCTTAGCTTGATGTTGAAAATATCACAACACACAATGGGATCTGCACCTGTGTACAGTGATTCTGGACCTTCTGGGCATGCAACCAATCAGTATGCTTTCCAAGTACGCCTTGGTAGCTTAGTTGGTAAAGCACCAGACCATGAAAGCTAGAGTCCCAGGTTCAAGCCCTAGCCAATGCATGTTTTCTCATACTATAAACAAATGTCATAATTTGTCAGAAAATACTGAACTGTCCACTTCATCTCAAGGTGCACCAGAATATCTTCTTCTATCCACCTATTGTACATGGCTTTTTCTTTTAGCCATTGAACCTGGTAAACTGTATCTTATTACTAAATGTTAGCTGTGTGATACCGTGAAACTGTGACCGGGCTGGGGCACATACATTCAGACATCCAGGTCTGTTAGGAGGTGTCACCTTTCAGATCCATGCTCCAAAACCATGGCAATGCAGTGTTGCGGAGTCTGGTTGCATTAGGGTTCATGAGCTGTGTACTTGTCTCGAGGTGGTCTGGTTTGAGCTCTTGATATTTTTATAATATTTTTGCCCGGCACCCCAGAGATATGATTGCACACCGGGCTCTCTTATATATAGATGAGTGGACTTTGACATTAGCTTCCATGTGGGTAACCTCTGCCCAAGCCTTAAACTTTTTCTTTTGAGAGCCCTAGGCCGCTCTTACCTTTGTCCTGAACAGAAAAAACTTTTAACCCAGTAGGATACATATCTGATGCAAGGTGTTATTGGCCTGAACTTCCCGGAGTGTAAGCTCCTGACTTACTAGATGGTGTAGGACTTTGATTTTGCAAGTGCCTTTTCCTAAGTTAGAGAGAGTAACACCAATTTTCTCCTCTCAATAGGCTCATCATTGCCATCAAAGGAACCTGGGAGGTCAAACAGATTTATGTCTTCTGCGTTGTTGTCTTTGTTAGAGTTTGGCTACCCCGGTGTCTTGTTGATAAAGTGATTGATATGGGATAGCTACCAAAGCTTCTTTATCCTAGGGTTACCAGAAGTTTACAACCGAAGCTGGACAACGGGTAATAACCTAGTTTGTTCATGGGGGGTGGAAGTTAATTATCCCTTTTGTTGTGAGTATGCCAATAGTCCTTGTGCTCTGGAAGACTAATATGACAATGGTAGATATGTCCTTGGTGATATAAAGGATAAGTGGTAGTATGTGAATAGAAGTGTGAGGGTACGTGTGAGTTTGAAGTGTTACATGACTAGCTAAAAGATATAGCTAACACTAGGTGTGACAATAATAGTCCTTGCTTGTTGAGAGACTAATAGGATAATGACAACCACAGTCTAGCAGAGGACAACTCATCAGAGGGTGATTCCCAGGGGGACGGTACCCAGGACAATTTTCCAGTTTCCCCATCAGACAATGAGGAAGGAGAATTATGGGAAGACGAGTGTGAGAAATTGATTTTTCTCATTGCATTCCCATCATGTTGTGGTTATCCAATTCATTTCCTGTCACTCCTCTTGCCCTTGGACTAGAGATTACAGCCGGTGTCTTATTACTGTTATCCTTGTTCTTCTTATTTTCCATTTATACTCACAACTTATTGTACTTACAACAAAGGAGAACCGTTGTAGACCCTCGAGAAGATATCCAGATGACATAGCAACAATTCAATGCTATGTCCGGGAATACTTCGGGGGGGTGTTAATCAGCAATGTAGGGTATGAATCAGCGCCTTCTCATGGGCTTACTGATACAGACAATCATACATCTCTTACCAAGACTTTCTCTCACATGATTAGTAAATACAATAGATCAGACCACTTTCCCTTACTTTTTTTATTGGTTAGTTGTTCGGTCAGACCACTTTCTTACTCTTTCTCTTATTCCAGTCTGACCCTCACTGTTCACTATATAAGGAAGTACATACTTGATGTATTATTCCTTAGTTCAATATTAACTTGGATTTGCGCCTATACTGATACTCTTCAACTCTTATACCCTGATTCACCGCCTTTCATCAAGGACTTGACCAGGCATTGAGTTTTGTTATATAGCTTTGTATTTGTTGCCTAACAACAAGGAAGTAATCACAATGGGAACATGCCCAAAAGGACTTGCTCCACCAGCATCAATAGCAACACAATGATGCTTCTGGTAGACAGATCAGTGTGCATCATTTTCTAGTTAAATGGTGTAGCTGTCCCAATGCTGCTTGCTCGGACATTCAGCTCTTGTCCAATGGGTTGTACCCAGCGGGTCAAAAGAAGCCTCAAACAGCATTCACCTTTGCTTTGCTTGATGACTTCTTAATTAATAACAAGGAATGTAAAACTTATGCAATGACTTTCTATTCCAAAATACGGCAGGTGACAAATAGTGCATTCCCGCACAAGGTCCCAGTGTGTCCCTCAGTTCTAGACTTCCCGGTACCTTAATAATATTTCCCCCCTTTAGAATAGATATCAGAAGTTCATGAGGGTGTCTGGCAGTGGAGACATTTGAAATATATGCGTTGGCATGGATTTGCACACTAACCCAGCTGTCACCCTTCCCTGGGGTCTCTAGTATTGTTTTGCCCGGCTTGCCCTCAGCCAGGTATCAATGTCTTGCTTGATTGAAAGCAGGACCCCCTCAGGCAGTATCACTTGAGGACTTTTGTCATGGACAAAAACTTTAATGCAGAGCACATGGAGTCAAAGAACCCCCATGATGATGTCCCATTGGCCAATGGCACAGCATTCTTGATGGCAAACCAACTGTACATGGAGCACCTCAAAATTGCCAAAGAAAATAAAGTGGGGTCTAATTGTAATAATCACAGAGCTGTAAACCTGGCAAACAAGGACCAGCAGCACCTTAATGCTACCGGGATTGGTGCTACTGCCTGTGCCCGGTATAGAGTATTTTGCCTGGGTGCCATAGTGGATTGTCAGAAAGGTGAACTGTGCCCACAAATCTGTGATCGTGACAATTGCTCACTCTTCATAGCCAAATAAACATGGACTATTCCCTATGTCAGGCCTTGTCCTCATTGGCTGAAATCAACTTAGTCATAGTCCTCTATGATATAATGTGCCAATACAGTAAACACTTCTCAAAGAGGGTCCTTAAAAGTCCTTATCCTCAGGTCCCCAGTGGTGTATTCATGTACAAGGGCATTGGATTATTTCATGTGCATAGACATCAAGACATCTGCTTCCCATGATATGCACCTAATTCATCCTCCGGGCCAGGCAGGTTGATGGTGAGATATTGGAAACACTTTGGGCTCCCCTCAATGAAGTCTCTCAAAGCACCTGGGCTATGAGCAAGTCACATAGGCAAAAAATATTGGACAACCACATGAGTGATTCCAATTGGAAGAAGCTTATACAAATGGGTAGGTCCTGGGCATCAATAACTCACCCATATTCATGACTAAGTGCATGCCTAGTCTCGGCACTTTGCAAGAAGTTCAAAAAGGTTCAACAAGGCTTGTCATCAAGCAAACTTGCATTTGGAAATATTAATTCCACTGCAGACTCCAAGAACACAGAGGCCTGGATTGCCCAGGAAAAAAAAGCACAGCAAAACCAGCTGCATAAAGAAAATGCCATGGATATATATGAAGTCTCTTTGGCAAAATTACCCAGCAAAGCAGAAATCCAGTTGCATTTATTGCAACAGGAAACAAGAAATGGAGTGGTTCCAGGAACCACTGCTTGGTTATCAGTGGGTCTGAAGTTGAAAGAGACTCAGTAAGTTCCTGGGCCCCTGGGATCCCAAGAATATATGCTTTTTGAATACTGATTAACTCTACATAAAAGGATACAGCTGCAAATATATGCAAAACAAATAAACAAAAAAGGCACAACCACAGAAAAACTGGAGTTAGAGTGAAGGCATTAACGCCTGCTCTCCTGCGTAGATGCTTTTTACTTCAAGGTTGAAAGTTATCTAGGCAATATTGATGTCGCCAAGTTTCTTGAGGAGGTCCTGGTGTCATACATGAAAAATGTGTCATGTATGGACATGGCATTCCACAACATATTGTACCCCACCAAAAGTACCTCATCTTGAAGTACAAATTCCAATGTACCATGTTACAAAGTTTTATATTTTGATGACTGCTAGTTCTGGAGATATGAGCCAAACAAGAATGCTTGTATCACGCTTACTGTCAGCCACTGGCAGCCACACTGAAATTTGACCACATGGCTTGCACATGGTCAGTTTCTGAAAAGGGAAAGTGAATTTCCCATGACATAATCTGCCTTTTTTCTCAACAACCATTTCGCCAATCACTCTGGTTTTTGGGGAGTAGGTGATACTTTCATGCCCCTATCAGTCTGGATACTTTTACTTTTGGAGGGCTTCTAAATAAGGAAATTCTCCAAAGTTCTTGTTTTACTGGGAACAAGGTTGCCAGGCATAAAAAGTATTTAAGTCTGAACCAAGTGCTCAATTTAGTGAAGAAGAAGAAGGTGGAGAAGAGGATGTGGGACCTTTATGGAGTGAAGCCCGGGCAGTCAGGTTATATTGGTAAACTACAGAGTATCCTGAAGGCAATATTGACTGAGTTTAGCAAGGAAGAGCTAGCTAAACTAAAAGAGAAGCATGAGAAGTGGTATATGATACCCAGAGCTGCTAAAATTAAGGGTAGGAAAGTAGTGAAGGACTTCCAGATGCAAGCGACCCGGGATCTGGGAATGTTGAGTTTTGTGCTCACCACCCATAGAGATACAAATGGAGCCATTTGCATGTCCTTGTAAATAGTCTATGGACCCCAGGTCTCAAACCAGGTGTGTAGTTACTGAAACTGATCACTTTAATTGCAGCCATGAGCAAAATGATGAAGGCGGGTTTGAGCTTTTTAGCAAGGTATACAACCCAACTGGCAAAACATAAAAATATGGGAGGCTTGGGGAAAGTATGCACAAAGTCAGTTTGGTAAGTTTCCAGCTTAATTAATAAACATCATGGAGTACTGAACTGTATGTATCTGATATAGATGGGTCTGTGCCAAAGGAGAGCCTACCAAGTAAGCAGAAAGAAAAGATCAAGCTTCCACTCGATGATAATGGATATCCCATCCTTGTAGATGAGGACCTGCCTTCCCCAGCAACCTTTTCAGACCTACAGGCTAATGTCAGGTCTTTCTCAATAACATATTACCAGATTTCCACTGGAAATATAAAGGCTTCAGTACTTTGAACCAGTCTTGCAGAGCGCCCAAACGACTAAATTAACTCGTGAAAGGGGTATATACATCCGTGGTATAAATTTTGGGAACCATCACATATAACAAAAAAGTAGACCTGGGGTCTGTTGGACTATTGGTATAACCAGCAGAACAATATAAATGTCAAAGTTACCATCAGGTTCAAATCTAGTCTGCACCTGGTAGCCAATAAAGGAAGGGTAAAGAGAATGCAGCAATGAAGAGAGTCCTTCCCAAAGCGGGAATGCTTGCACCCAGAAGCAAATCTATAAACGAGGAACAAGAGGAGATTGAGGGGCTTGGTGAAATTCTAAGCGATGATGAACACTGTGCCGATGTTCAAAACCAGCCCTGGCCCTCCAAGCCAGCTGCAAGGCAACAAACTGTAGCCTTCCAGGGATTAACAACCAGGCCTGGGCCCTTCAAACCGGTGCTTGATCCCATCCTGGCTCCTTCTATCTCGGGGCAGCAATCTGTAGGTGTAGAAAAATTGGACAAGGACAGTCCCTGGCATGCTTTTATTACACACAAGTCTCAGAGGAGGTTCCTCACCAGGTTATGTACTGAGGAGGAATACCTGAAGTTGGTGGATACAGTGTACCAACTACCAAAGGACAAGCCCGGGCCCAGCTCCCAGAGTAATGGCCAGCCAGAGGATTACTTGGACTACTGGTCATCATAAGCCTCATGGGGCTATATCCACAGCATAATTCTATTGGAGATTCATCAAGGCAATGGAACTCAAAACTGGTTGAGGTGGCTCCATATACAGCCTTATCTACATCGCCCGTGGTCCCAGGACAGCCACACAGGTATCAGGGGCCATACAGCTATGGCCCTGATATGTTTGGCAGTAAGAATGATGCTCCAGGACCTTCATACAATCCAATTCGCTGATGAGGATGAAGACTTGATGTGGTCATACATTGGGTTTGCCATGATGGGCAAAACTATCCTCCCATTCTGCAGGGATATGACCACTATAATACAGTATGTCCACCATAGTCTGGCCCTACAAAAGCTATTTTTGTGCCTTAAGGGTCCAACCCTAAGAGGGCGATACTGTTATATTCATGCCACAGGCTAAGGATTCCGAACCTCCAAATAGTCAGAAACCCCCAAGTCCAAACTCCCAAATCTTTGGTCTTCCCAGAATTATGCCCCTTGTGCTCTGCTGCTCAGCATAGCCCTGTACCTTGCTCCCATATAATACTCCAGATATTTGCTCTAATTCCCCTGCCCCGGACTTCCAGTACACCACACATTTCCTCCAAATATTCTTATGTTTCCTTATAGACTCTGTAGTTAGACCTTATGGTACACTCCTCTCACATACAATTTCTCTTTGCTAGATAGTTGTTCACATGGAACCCTGTACCAACATTATGAGTTACTCCTTACAAACTCCACTCCCTCTGATTAGTATATAAGCTGTAGCTTCTGTACTCCGTTCCTGCAGCTTAGATATGTATAAGCTCCTCCACCTTTTTTCCCAAGCCCTTTTCTAAGCTTTCCAGTCCCTTGGAGAAGGACCTTTACTCCACTCCACTTTCATCCTTTATTTTTTCCTTGTTTGCTTCATTGAGTTAGGGACCAAGGTCCGCAGAAGAGCCTAGCGCACAAGCTAAGTAATAAATCTAAGTGAAACTTTAGATGTCAATTTAAGGTGATCTCTAATAAATGTAATTAACATACCTCAGCCATTGCTCAAGAGGCTGTACACCGCAAGCATTAACAACTTTTGACATACTCATAATGGATGAAAAACTCTGAAAGTAGTTAAAATATTTGATTGCATTTTGGACCTACAAAATAATATTTTTTTGTTGGCATATTTCCATTAATAGGAATACTTCAGTTGTTTCTATCACAGCAAGCATAACCAACTTTTGTCACACCCAAAATCAATGAAAAAGTCTGAAAGTAGTTAAAATGTTTAATTGCATTTTGGACCTACAAGATTTTATCGGAATAATGTGTTTTTGTTGACATATCTCTATATATCAACACAAAAATATAGTATACTAAACCCCCTACTACTTATAGTCAGAGGTGCTACTTGCCAAGGTATAAAGACTCCTAGGAGAATAATGGCCACTTTAGCAGAGACCAGGTTTATCCAGTTTTGTCACTAAGCTGACTCCCAACCTTGTATCCTGTTCCACTCCCCCAGCATACCTTCTCCAAAGCTCCAACAACTCCTGAGGTCACAGTTCTGACAGAAACGCAGCAAGCATAACCAACTTTTGTCACACTCATAATTGATGGAAAAGTTAGAAAGTAGTTACAATTTTTAATTGCATTTTGGATCTACAACATGATGTCTTTTTGTTGACATATTTCCATTAATACCATATTTTGTCACCCCAGGCAGGGACTTAATCCGTTACGTAAGGGCCTCAAAGACCTATTCTTTGTCAACGGGTTTGGGACCTTAAGTATCCCCTCGCTGCCGAGGTTTCCCAGCCAAGTATATATATAGTATTTCTAAATACAGTGATACTTGAACAACCCTCTGCAAACCCTCCTGTGGTGCCCTCTGGAGTTTGTAAAATATTTCTTTGTTCCAGAGGCCTTCTAGGGCAATATTTACAGCATTATTTAGGAATCCTTCTGTGAAACCTTGTGAGAACCCTCCAGCCCACTACTGTGTCCGGGTCAATCATCCATATATGGATATCCAGAGCACTACCTCCCAAAACATTACTGCTTTTGGAAACAACTGGCTCCATATGTTTGTTTTTTTGCTATTTCTGGGAATCTTAGCTTGTAGATATCACTTTAAACACCTATAGCATACTTAGCAGTGTATATTAATATTGCTCCACCTGACAGATAGTGTGTTTATGTAGCAGAATACCATTGTAATTCAAAAAACATCGCCTAAAAAAGGAAATAAAAGAGGAAAAAGGGTTTTGGGAGGGTTGAACAGGTTATCACAGCTCATAATTAGGCTCTGGACATTATCCAGACCTTATAAATGCTTTTTTGTAGAGAAAACTGGTGCTTTTTTGCTATGCACCATGTCAGAAACACCAAAACAATGATAAAAATAAGAAAAAACATAAAAAAGCGGAATAAAACATAGAATAGTGCATGATATAATATCATACAAGGTATAATAAGGTTGCAGAAATGTTTTAACATAGTGTATGCATCTTTATGACTCGCATATATGTTAATCAGGCAAATGCATAGACCTCAGTGCTGAATTAAGGTGTATTTAAGGCTTTTATAACAGTAGTGATACTAAACTTCACTTCAACCCACATATCAAGCCCTTAAGGGTAGAATATCCATCAGATAAACATATATGCGAGCCATAAAGATGCATACACTATGTTGAAACATTTCTGCAACCTTATTATACCTTGTATGATATTATATCATGCACTATTCTATGTTTTATTCCGCTTTTTTATGTTTTTTCTTATTTTTATCATTGTTTTGGTGTTTCTGACATGGTGCATAGCAAAAAAGCACCAGTTTTCTCTACAAAAAATCATTTATAAGGTCTGGATAATGTCCAGAGCCTAATTATGAGCTGTGATAACCTGTTCAACCCTCCCAAAACCCTTTTTCCTCTTTTATTTCCTTTTTTAGGCGATGTTTTTTGAATTACAATGGTATTCTGCTACATAAACACACTATCTGTCAGGTGGAGCAATATTAATATACACTGCTAAGTATGCTATAGGTGTTTAAAGTGATATCTACAAGCTAAGATTCCCAGAAATAGCAAAAAAACAAACATATGGAGCCAGTTGTTTCCAAAAGCAGTAATGTTTTGGGAGGTAGTGCTCTGGATATCCATATATGGATGATTGACCCGGACACAGTAGTGGCTGGAGGGTTCTCACAAGGTTTCACAGAAGGATTCCTAAATAATGCTGTAAATATTGCCCTAGAAGGCCTCTGGAACAAAGAAATATTTTACAAACTCCAGAGGGCACCACAGGAGGGTTTGCAGAGGGTTGTTCAAGTATCACTGTATTTAGAAATACTATATATATACTTGGCTGGGAAACCTCGGCAGCGAGGGGATACTTAAGGTCCCAAACCCGTTGACAAAGAATAGGTCTTTGAGGCCCTTACGTAACGGATTAAGTCCCTGCCTGAGGTGTATTTTGTGTGGATATGTAGAAATATATTAACAAAAATATACTATTCTGATAAAGTATTGTAGGTCCACAATGCAATTAAGCATTTTAACTACTTTCAGACTTTTTCATTGATTTTGAGTTTGACAAAAGTCGGTTATGCTTGCTGTGAAAAGTGAGAACCTTTGTACAAGCTCTAAGTATCAAATTTTGCACTTTTAAATTACACTTCGCAGGGTGAAAATTCTCATCAATCTCAATTGTAACTCTACCGCGACAATATTAAGAGTATATGCACCGGAAATTCAGCGAGACCAGAAAATAATCTACGGGTGAAAATGAGGGCAGGGTGTTCGAGATATATATGCAGTCCAATGGGCCTGAGGGGTGTTGTGAGAGCCATAGATAGGGTATCGATAAAAGTGAAATATATGAACATGAAGGAAAGTGATGGGTTCGTGATGAAGAATGTTCAAGTCATTGAAACCTTTGAAACCAATGTAAGGGAGTAGCTTTCTCCCGAGACTTCTCATTTCTCCCTAGTGTTGTCAGCCGTCTATAGCATGAGCGCGCTCTAGCTTGCATTGGTATTGGTGAATACGAGATCGGGGTTTTTTCAGAGGATCTTTTCGATTCTCGATGTGAATACTCAGGGGGTGCATCGTTGTCTCGTCGAACATGCACATCGATGACTTCGTAACGGATTAAATGGGGTACGATGGCAGACCATGCGAATGGGCTTATCCCAACGGCACTAATTCTCCCTCCGGAAATGACGGTGACTGAGAAGGATATTCTAGTCCTATCCACATCGGCAAGTTCGTCCGGAAAGACAGTTCGAGCAAACTCAAGGGCTTGCTAAAGTGACAAGTACATGTGAGCAAGAATTCTTTACAAACGTTAACCTAGTAAGTTTCGACGAACCTCCATGTCCCGAGGTGGCGTAACATACACCATGTTGCGATTGAGACGATAAGTTAAGATGTCTGTGGTTGATACAGTGTTTGAAGAGTTGGATGACATCGCGAGCTCTGATTGTCAAAGCGAACTTGGGGGTTTGGTGAGTTAGTGTAGTGTATTATCGCGAAAGAACTATTCTGTTTTTATATGTAATGATAAGACGATGATGCGACAGCCTGAATGATAGTCGGTGCTGCTGTATACATAGGCTATGTATACAGCAGGTATTATATGACGCCAGTGCTGGACATTCCAGACTGTCAGAAGGTTTTCCGATATCGATGCGGTGTTTCCACTTAACACAGGGCTACCAACTACTAAGTGCAGCTAGGGTAGTATAAAGTCCGATCTCAGGAGGATGCTCAAGAAGGTGAACTCCTTACCGACTATTATTGTTACTAATAGTAAGTATTCGTACACATCCACAGAGGACAAATAAGCCTGAGCGTACGATATCAACACACTGCATCTGTAGAAACTTAAAGTACTGTATCTTCATCCTTCCTTGGAGCCCATGATCGATGCTCTCGTCAATATGGGTCATGCATAACTTTTGGTCTGATGATCACATTCGGCAGCCTGCTCACCTTCTGCTACGTGGCAGCCTTCTGCACCCACAGGTTATCAGAGTATTCGAAAAAAAGCATACTCGGATACTCGGAGTTGCACTGAGCACTGATCATGTTGACGTTTATCCCGGGCCTGTGCTACAATGACTATGGTCATCATTTCCAACCTGTTACGTATACTCGGTTCAAGCTGTTTTCTCAGGTTACAGGTATAACGGATTGTGTTAACAGCGACAACATATGGATTTTAACACATCACACAATACTAGTGATTAACCACCGCCAGTGACAGCTTACGCGCTTACGTGTCAACACTGCCTAATAACCCATACATTCCTACTCCGGGAAGTTTATATTTCACAGCTCTTTGCTGAGGACCTCCCAACGAGTCCACCTGTTCCCTTCCTGTGTTACCCTTTTTCGTTTTCGTTTTCTTTCTTCTTTCTTCTGCAAAAGCATCCTCTAAACCTTCCACGCAAGCCATCCACAGACCATCTGGCACGATACCTGTGCCCAAGGTACCCGGTCTGTTTAAAAGGGAGTGAAAATTTTGGCCAGAGAATTTGTGTACCGTGCAGGGGACTCGATCTGACAAAAGGAGTACTTGTGACAACTGGTGAATAGCTTCGAGCGCTGTTAAAGCCTGGGCGGTAAGCTGAATACTGCGGTTCATAAGAAGTATGTTTTCATCATTCACAGAAGTGGTGGATAGGGTTCTAGATGCAGACGGCACGAAAGACAAGAGAAATGCCTGCGCCTCGTGTCTAGTCCAACGCTCCTTTTCCCGTTCCTTACTGGCCCCGTTGCGCAAGGCTCTAGATTGAACGGTAAAAAGTACCCATCGAAGAGTCAGCGCTGCAAGCAGTTGCTCCGGTGGTAGGATCATGACAGACGTCATGTTACTATGTAGTGCGTGGAGGAAGACCACCATTCTGTCCGACAGAGGCTTATATTGCACGGGCGCCCAGTTTTCTAAACCAAGTACGTCCAATGAGGGTGCTGACAGGAGTTCTCGGATGTCAGGGACCCTGACCTCCTCGGACGCTACTCGAGTACCTCGTCGAGTGTACTCTAGAACACGCTTAAGACGCGGAGGTGGACGAGAACAAGAGCGAGGTGAGATGGACTGAGGATGTATAGATTTAGTAAGTTCGTCGTCTTCGGAGCCGCGTAGTTTCTCTAGTTCTCCACGCAAAGGAGCAAGAAGATCGTCGTCAGAATGCTCTTCAGCAACGTCTATTAATTCATCTTGATCGGAATCTTCATCATCCGGTCCTTCACTCGCGTTAACTTCATTTTGTACATCTTCAGATGCATCAGGTAGGCCACAGCCGTCCTCAAGGATAGCATACATCCACTGGCGTATTGATCGGCTGATACTCCTGCCAACATTTTCAATGTCGGGGTTTTCAAGGAAAATGCGAGGCCAGTATGTGCCGGTACTCAAAATGTCCATTATTTTTGGCTGGAATTTTCCAGAACGATATGCCTGCACGTACATCGCTCGGATTTGTTCGGTAGGAGTGACCATATCTCTGCTCTGTTCCGAAATCTGGAGCGATCGGAGTAACAATGAACGAGAGAATAAGGAAGGTAGAGGACAAGTATCCTGTTCATGCAGTGCACATATATCTGTCGCCCAAAGACTTTCGGGACCCCGACCGTCTCCATCGTATTTATCGATAGCATATTGCAGAGTGGCGTTTACAACTCTGTCAACCACTGCATCAGCTTCTACGGAACCCACGGAAAATGGTGACCGAATCATCAGCGAGTTTACAGTCCTATCAATAAGATCCATGACACTTCCGACCTGATGTTTTGCCTTCGCTCGTTTCTGAGAAGAAGCCGATAGGATGCTATTTAGCGTGGTCGCCACTCGAGTGATACGTTGAGATAACGTTAGATGCCTTTCGAAGAACAATGACTGAACATTCCTTTGCGTGGATGACTGGTTAGAGAAGTCGTTACCAACCAGAGAACCTAACAACGGGAGAAGTGTAACAGGAATGTTTAGATGAGATGCCAACGCGGAAGGGGAGTACACCGAAAATGACAATGTGACATCAGATGTGTTATCAGGCGGGATAAGGCCTCTTGATGCCTTCTGCTCGCTAGTGACCTTGTTCCTTGTCTTTGTTTTGCGAACCGGCTGGAACCCGCCATCTTGCTCATCAGGTAATGGCTTTTCCAGCACGGACGCAATCCATACCATTTCTTCCAATGGTATATAACCACGATACTGGTCTGTGTTGAGAATAACGAAGTCGGAGTCATTTCCAACGACGTAACCGCCGAGTCTTCCAGCTAGTTCGACGGCATAAGGATCACCTTCATTATCTGCAAAGTGAATTTCGAGCTTGAACGTTGCACCAGCAATCTCTTGTAGGGCGTGAAGGCATGCTTGGTATACAAGGGGGGGAATAATGCGAACTTCATGTAGAAAGCGGGGAGTAGAACGAGAGGCAGAGGAAGTGCGAAAAAACAGAAGGGAATGTTGAATATTCGATTGATTCAACCGACTTACGAGGGTCGGTATCTTTAGTTGAGGAGCAGCACCTACGTTGAGATAATAAGCATCAGTGAGCAGGCCCTGTCAAAACTTTCACACACAAGTCACATACCATCAAAGACGAAATATAGTTTCATTCCAACAGCAATCCATGCTTGAACAATACGGACAACGAATTGCGTAAATGCATCGTATTCACCCCCATATACCCAAGGCAGTCGAGACTGATCGTATAACTCATAGATAAAACTGAAAAATTACCCATCTCCAATCGTTAGCAAAGCAAAGGACAACACTATAAATTGCAATGACATACGACCATGCATCTACCACAATTGGGATGACATCCAATGGATTAGCAGACAGCACGATAGTCTTCGCAAGAACACGCTTGTTCTCTCGCAGGAATGTTGTTAGACCATGAACACCCATTCCAAGTCCATAACAAAACACAAGGCGATGGCTGTTGTGGGGAGAAAGTCAGACTATCCGCCGTGTGGGGAAATCTGCGGATCACAGGATGATTGAGGTTCCGAAAAATAAAAAATTTATGACGGAAGGGAGATTCGAACTCCCGCCCCGAAAGACCAGATCCTGATTCTGGCGCCTTAGACCGCTCGGCCATTCCGCCATGAAAAAGCTTTGATAGCGACGATATATACAGTCCACCACTATCATGAACCATGAGTACAGATTACAAACATAAGTAAAATCAAAACTCTGAGTCTGCATCATCTGGAGGTCCCTCTTTCCACTTCTCCCACATTTTTTTACACACATTCTCTGCAAGAATGAAGGGATCTGGAGAGCGAGCCTTTTCCCACGTCCGTTGAGCAAGCTGTGCGTATACCCCAGAGTCAAAGCTTTGGCCAATCAATGATATAACCTTGAATGTCGGTGCGAGTAAATGATTGAGGGGCTCATACACTGACGGTAAGCGAGGAGGAAGATGAACCATTGTCGACTCTTGCCTATGCCAGACTTGAATTAACACATGCAGATATATAGGTGAGGCTCATACTCACCAAGCCACCCATTTAGCGGAGTCTTCCGCAGAACTCGAAGACATCCCTGCACTCACATCATATCCATTCCCACAATGTTTATCTCTCTGTTTGCATTCCAGGCCCTCATTACCGTATGCTCTATGTACGGGCTCCTGTTTGGATTTATCCGTCTTATATCGCTGCCACTGGTCTTGGCGGTGAAGGTCGCATGTCATTAAGTCAAATTTCTCCTGAGCCGCCCACCGACTCTTGCTCGTCCACAGATACCAACCCTCTTCCCAATAGCGAGTGTCCTCTGGACTTGTGTAAGGGGGTGAAAGTTCATGATCTTCTGAAAAGTGGCCTGGGTCCTGTCGCAGGGGACGCGAGGAGCCGGGTTGACCTTCTGGCGGAAGCGGAAAGAGTCGTGAAGATGCTCCATGCAGTTTGGATGCATTGTCGTGAGCAACTACTCGCTTAACCTCATGTGCGAAAACGCGACGAAGACAAATAGAACGACACCACGGCTCATTACCCTCAGCCCTTCCTCGCGAAGACTGGGAACAGTAAGATAAGCATCGTTCATCTGTACGGGGAGAATATTGGCCTGCATGATCCATTAATCCTGTCAGTTCGTTGGTAAGAGTACTGTAACCACCTTGGCTAACCATTTTGGGGTCGCATGACATGCACAGATGGCCAACTCGACCAAGGAAAACCAGTTGAGTGTGGAGGCCGTCCTGGCGGTGATACATGCGACGAGTCAGATGAACCTGTATTTGAAGGTGATGGAGGAGTCTGATCATGCGATGCTGCAGATTTGTCTTGCTTGTCCATTCCCACAAGATCAAGTTGGTCCCAACTACTTGTCCCTGCTGAGATATGAGAGTTTGAAGTCTTGACAAACGTGAATTGATGGTTTGAGCCTGAGCTGGCGTGTACAATTCTTCGGGGCCGCCACACGTAACGGTTGTGACTCGAGCGTCACCCGTAGTAAACCACGTGTTGCTTATTCACGCCAGTTCGCTCGCGCCACTTTCTTTGTTTCTTTCAGCCGAGCTATAATCCTTATGGCACCATCAGGAAATTCGTGAAAGTATGATAAGGCCTTATAATGCCTTATAATATGTATAATAGGCATCAGGCTGATAGTCATATTTATTCCTGGTACCGTAGGTTACCAGGTCTCAGAACCAGCTATTGACACTACTTTTGGCCCCGGTGATTCGTACCGACCATCCGCACTTGGCACGTGAGCGCCATCTCTTTTCATCGAACTGCCACAGACATAGTACCACAGACACACATCTTTTTGTGCAGGAACAGTATGCACCTCTCAACACCCCATACTTCCCTTGCCTCCAATTAACACCAATAAACTTGAATGAAAATGAGTTGTCTTGAGAACACATAACCAATGCAATCAAACCATTCGTCTTGCAGTGCCCCTTTGACGATTTGAGTGTCATGTTGCTGTTACAATTGACATACCAGCACCTACTTATGCTTCACTTTTTGTACTTTTACTTTTCATTTTCTAAGTCACATGACTGATCATGTGACCATTTACTTTACTTTACATTTTCGGACTTTTCATAGTCACATGACCATCATGTGACACATCACCTGACCAGTGTCTAGACTCTTCATGTGACCAGTCACATGCTAGACATCGGACTTTAAACTTCATTTACAACTGTACAGTACCTCATGTATTTTAGTATCTATACAGGAGCAATACATGGGGAAGGACTCAGCGAGTCCTCCTGTTGTCTAGCACAACAAACTTGTTGAAACCTAAGGGGTGATCCCTTCTTTCTCTCTTTCTCTCTTTGCTTGTCTGAGTTGTGCGCCAGAGTAAGAAACTCTTGGTCGTTACAGTTGCATTTTGAAGAAGAGTGTTGGCGAGGTTCTGTAGAAATCCTTGGTCGGTTTTTTGATTGAACCAAGGACAATAACCATGCCTACTTTGAGTTGTATGGTGTGCATTACTTCAAAACTTGTAATTTAAATATCATCATTATTTCAAATGTCTTGCACCTCAAGCCTTCGTACCACATTCTTACCATATAATATAAACAAATGATGGTATAATTTTTGCCACGGGGCCAGGAGTGCCCGGAGGGCAATGTTATAAGGCTTTATAAGGCTAGATTTAGTATGAGGTTTTCACCAGCAGTATCAGTTTGGCAAAGTAGATATGGAATTATAAGGCTACCAGTAATATTTGGCGCCAAAAAATGACATTTGGTTGTGACCTGATAATTTGTCACAGCCTACACGGCCAGGTAATTTCACCAGCCCCCGCCAGGATTTCCATCATGAGTGCGGAGCTGGGGTTGATTTCCAACTCAGCTTCAAATGACTTTGGACTCCGTACAAACCATATTATATCACTCCACCAATATATCCCACCATATATAGATTTGTAGCTTTCAAATTATTAATTAAATTATGTTTCGCAATCCAAAGAACTCTTATGGTATTAAATATATTTGATACAGGCCCAAGTCAAAAGTTTGCTGGTCAATGAGCCAACAAAGATTAGAAATAAATTACAATAACCATAGAAAAACAGTAACACTGGCACCCAAAAAACATGGAGTGATCACTCGGATGCCAAAAAAATGAAAAAATGAAACAACTCACTGCAAGTTTATCAGCTCCGAATGTCCCATATCCCAGGGACACAGTGCCACATCATAGCCACGTTCTGGCCAGTGATTGGCCCTATCAATGATTAACAATATCAGTGATCCCAACATCACATGTTTGCAGAGCATTTATGCACCCCCCAGTCTGAGTTTTTCAAGATACCCCCTGTGTTGATTTATGTCAGTGTAGGTATAATACCATTAGCGGAGATTAACATACCAAATATCCATCCCATGAGGCTTGCACCTGTGTCAGAAATGAGCATGCATAAGTGTTAGTACTGCCAAAACAAGCACCATGAAATCCACAGACGGATATGCCACAAATGCATTATAATAATCCTCAGTGGATCAAGAAGGACATAGAACTTGACATTGAAAAAGTCCATAGGCGGACACATAGTAAAGATGAACCAACCTGAATGGATAGGAAGAACAATGGGCACAAAAATATTGCTCCTCCAAACCACCGAAAAAAAACTTCAACCATTCACGTGCCTCCAATGCACAGACCATCTTATCCAATGCTCAGATGCTGAGTCCCTCAGAATGCAAATCAGATGTATTTTTACATTCCCCCAATGAAAGGCAGACAGCATATATACCATATAATATACTAATACAAATCCTTATTTCTGAACAAATAAATTAAATGTAAGAAAAAAGTGAATCCCCCGCATGAGTCACTGAATCCTGAGTCAAATATGCCCCTCCTCTGCTGCTACATTGGCTGTCCATGCTGCTCTCAGTATCCATTCCCACTGAGAACCTGGCGTTGTCGAGTTTTATTGCTTCACTAATATATCTGTATTACCCTCAGTATTTTCATTCAAATGAAATTTGTGTCACTCACTCTTTCCACTCAGCACCCTTCAGGTTTTGCCCTCGAATTGACATCCCCTTCACAAACCACAACCACTTGACCCCAGAAGTCCTCTCCCTGGATGACACGGCCACCTGTTTGTCCTTTACTTTTTTTCCTGGGCCGTTCGTTCACATCATCCAAGTTGCCTCCATATTCCTCACTCTCTATTGCTGCGCTACTGATGAGCTCCATGTGTTCATAGCCAAAACACCTTTGCAGTGATATCTGTCAGAAAACAAATTAAAACTCATGTAAATTAAATACTAGTAACACAATATGGAATGTATATGCGGTGTCCAGTTTGTCACCTATCCCCCCTCTTGTATTTCAGTGCCATGCTGTAAGTGAATTTGGCGACTTTGACAGCTTTTGGCCCTGTGATACTGTCTCAAATCTTGACTCAGAAGGCTGTCAGCTAATCTACAGTGATTGCAGCATAAACTTATACTGACATCCTGCCTAAAATCATTCTGAACACTTAAACAGACATCTCTTATTTGAGATGCCAGCTGACATTTTCATTCCAGTATACCAAACACGTTCATCAACCTCATGTTTTCCTTTTCTGTTTGTAATGTTTTCTGAATAACCAAAAGCTGAGCAGCAGAATTTGTACCGAGATTTTTCAAATGGATTACCTTAACTTCAATGTTGATTGATTTGAATCCCGTTCGGGTGGGTTGAAAGATGATATCTTGTGTGATAATTCGGATATTGGCCTGTTGATAAGGAAATTTCTATGAGTAATACAAAAGACTCGGTTGCCCATACTCAACTACCTTTTGCTCGGCTGTAAAACAGAAACTGTCCTCTAAGCGTATCTTCAAGTCTGCAAACAAGGCCCTGATATCTTCACCAGAAAATGGGCTGTCTCTGGCTTGTCGATGCCGCTCTGCCGCTTCACCAAATAATGCTGCCAGGAGGTATAATCAAGTGGCCATGTCTGGTTTAGTCAATCCTCCTTCCAGTGAGCCCAGCTAATATGAATCAGCAGAACAAATAAGCACAAAACATGTTGTAACTGTACCTTGACAAAATCATGTAGGCTTTCCCTTTGCACAGGCTCTAGTTTCTGGTCATGAGCCAGTCTGTCAATAAACAATGGCGGAATTATATACCCGGGCGCTAAACTAGGTGCCGTGCACATTTCTGAATCGGTATGTGGAGCTACCACTTTGTGTGGTGGGGATATGCTCCTGTGATACACCAACGGAGATGCTGAGGGGGAAGGACTTGTTGAGTTGTGTGGGTCCAGTGCTGAGGATGGAGTGTGATTGAGCAGTGGCCTATTTCCTGCATTTCCACCAAACATTGTCAGAGCGTCAATACAAGGGAGGCTAAGGGAAAAATGGGCCACTCCCGAGTCCATGAAAGGACGCGGGGATGGCAAGGTAAACCTTGAGCTTTCTTGTGAATAAGGCATGATTAAGCGGGGAGTTGAGATGTTGAAGCCTGACATACTGTTTTTATACCATTTTGGATAGAATTCACGTGAGCCCTCCGAAAATGCGCAATGTGCCCGCAGTGATCAACGTGAATGCAACACACTTTTGTTTGCTGGTGTTGGCTCATTGTTCCCGGAGACTGATTGCAAGCTGGAAATGTGTCAAATTATAACTTGCATAGCGTAGAACAACTCACTATCCCATTCTCAACCATGCTCACACCTCCTGTCACACCGGTCACCATAAAATGATGTCACAGCCAGCGCATGTCATCTGCTATTTGTTCAGTATGGTGCGTCTCAATGTCTTGCCACAAGGCTCATTCCTCCCAACTCACCTGTTCCAGACCGCATGCCATGGCTATTGAGCCTTCCCACAAGCACCGCTGCCTTGTGAAACATGTCAGATTGGCACTGGAAACACATGAGTGGTTTGTTCACTCTGATAATGAGCATGACTTACTTGATGGACCATGGCATGGGCTTTGACAGGCAGACAAACATCCGCAAACAATACAGAACCTAGTGAGTATCTCCAAATGCAACATCATAAGCACCAAGTCTGACTTTTGATTCAAACCAGACCAGCAACAGCCAAACTCCTTCCAGACACTCTCATCCCTCAACCGTTTCCCGGGCACCTCAGCAGGTCACACCTGCAATTCCATCATATCAACACTACCCGATGCAATTGAAACTCTGGCCAAATTCCATGTGAAAGAGCTGTTAGTGGAAGTGGAGCACATGAAGCACGCTATAAGTACTTACCTGCAGGGGCGCCAGTTTCTTGATCAAATAGAGGCTAATTGGAGCTTTTGAAGCAGTGTATTACTACATTGAGTATTGTTATGATTGAGCTTGTGTGATAGAGTTGTTGCAGTGCAATTGATGAGACAGAAATTGTTGTGGGCAACACATCAGAAACGAGGCTCGATTGAAACCTAAAAAAGAGCATGTTAATACAAGGTATGATTGACATTGACAAAATATGCAGTCTAGAATATATTGAGTATACTATCGCTGGGCTTAGTTAGCCTGCAGCTCAATATCAACAGAAGCAAATTCGCAAGTTCAAACCTTCTTGCCATGGTGTGCGGAAGCAAAAGTGCTGAACAGGCCACATTTGGCAGCACGCAACTCAGCCAATTCAAATCACATTGACAAAATTATTTGGACCGCAACCTCACAAATGAATGACCTGAGAAACTATTGTTGTAGGGGCTGGACCGAGCTGGACTGCAACCTCATAGATGAACGGCCCGAGAAGCTATCATTGTAGGAACTGGACTGAGCTGGAATGCAACCTTGCAGATGAATGGCCTGAGAAGCTATCGTTGTAGGAACTGATGTGAGCAGCTGAAGGATTTCATATTACATCAGAACCACTATTGCAAGGTATCTACTGCCGAAGCTGTGACACTCAAGATGCTTGGACTGTACCAAGGCTTGTGGCATTTTGTGAATGGCGTCCCAGCCCTGCATTCTTCAACGAACTCAATGCCTTCTGTGCAGTACTTGATCTCCGTGCATCAACTTCACGTGCCACACTCCCAGTCAAAACTTCTTCAATATCCGGGATAGGCAAGTTTATTCGGAAATGCTGTACATGTGCAGCATCTCGCATTTGGGCGGTGTTGAGGATGAGGTCTGATGGGTGCCTATGGGCCACAGTAGGTAGAGTGTGATCAGTCCGCACCCGCTCTTGATACACATAGCGGATCCCTGACGTATCACATAGATTGTCGTTACAGTTGCATTGCACATTGACCGTACACATAATGTCCTAAGAATGTGTAAAAAATGTAAAAATATGATTATGTTGTAATGACTTGCCTCGACATGTAGGAGACCCCATCCATCAGTTAAAATAGTGCGAGGCATTGAATAAGCATCTGAGTGTTGACTTGTAGATACCAACTGGACTAGAATGCCATCTGCGAGTTGTGTAAGCTCGTTTGGTGTGCCCTTTACTTGCAAAATTTCTTCCACTTGTGCCATATAAATGAGGTCAAGAGATCCTCGTGGCTGGACAACTACAAATTGGCCCAGGGCACATTGGTCACCGTTTGAGAGCACAACGGTATCATTGGTTTTGCAAAGACAGGAACCAGCATCAGGCATTGCATGAGGGAGTTTTTGCCCTGTCAAGGTGGAAGCAAATAAATGCGCAACTTTATTGTCGGATACACAAAGTCCTGTAGTGGCAAGAATTAGAACACAAGTAACTGGCTATCACTAAGTAATGAAGAGGACTTACCAACTCATAGTTTTGGAAAGTGGGGATTAATACCCAGGTCATGTGAAACTGTATTTGGGGATGCTGTAACAACCAAGAGTTAGTTACTCTGGCGCACACAAGAACACACTATAAAGGTAGTGATGAGGGAGTGATTACCCCTTAAGCTGCAGAGAGTTTGTTGGTTAACAACAGGAGGACTCGCTGAGAAGTCTCCTTGATCTATTGGGGTATTTATACTAATACAGAGTGTTTGTACCTATGTACTGTACAGTTGATAAAAGCAGTGGCTGATGATGTCAAAGGGCACAGCCCGTGTGATCAGCTCCACTGTGTGAGAGAGTTTGTGTCTAAAAGAAGAATAAAGGCAGTGCTGCACGAGAAGGTGGAGTTAGAACAAAAAAGGAAAGTGCCGCATGGCACGGAGTGTGAACTATAGTGAAAGGTTAAAGTGGAGAATGAAAATTAAAGGAAAGGTCCGAAAATTGTGTTATCGTAACAGATGCAATTAGTGATAGAGGGCCAGGCCCAACCTCACACCAGTCAGATGCACAAAAAGAGAAAGATTGTTGTCCTTGCATGGGAATGGGGCCATCCAGTGTGTGCTCGGCAGGTGAGGCAGGCAAATAAACAAATTTGCCTCCACTAAGGTGATGTTGAATGCGGTTCCCTTGCACAAATGCTTGTGCAAGGTCGCAAGAAGGGGCATGTTGATTAGAATGGATACTTTTGGCCCGTATAACTGCATTAAATGACTCAAATACTTCAGTAGCAAACATAATTGCGGGACCAAAGCGATAGATATGTTGTACTAAGTGTACAAAAATGTGAAATTTTGGCTTGTTAAACCAACAACATGTCCATTATGCTGAACATAATAAGAAATATTCTATTTCTTTTGTGAGTATGTCCTAATGACGCTCATGAGTAAAACTTTATATTAAACAAGCTGCCACTGACCAAGTGTGCGTTGATGTCATGTATTTCTGGCTGATAAATCAACGGAATCAACTTGGATAATGCAACCCATGTATCCATACACTCCTTGGAGACAAGGTCATAGATGACGAATGGGGCCACCTGAACTATGGCACAAAAATCCTGCCCTGTGAGTGAACCAGAATACTGTACCAAAGTTTTTCCAGCAAGTGGTGAGATGCCAAGGCCATTGACATTAAGAGATGACAGTCTGGTGGCAAGGAGGTTGAGCTTGTCAGGTTTACCCTTAAGCTGAAGCTGTACTAAGTCCCGCCACAAGTATTTAACAAAGCCAAGTAACACAATATGTAGTATTTTAACAGGCGTGTCTTGGTGTGGGTCAAGTCCTGTGAAGCATAAGGTTTTGAGTAAATTGACGAAAATACCACAAATGAAATTACCTTTGATTCTCCACACAGGACTGATGATTGTGTCGGGAAAAGATGCTATTGACTCATCTAATGCAGCTTGTTTGCTTGCCACACCTCTCAAACGCTGGTATGAACCGACAACCTTATCTATAAAATACTTCTGAAAGGTGTCTTTGATACCAGATTCTGTGCGCATCTTGTTGACTTTTGTCTTTGAATCAAGCTGGGATGCTTGAACAAATTGGGCACACAATTGAGTGATTGTTTCTTGCTTGTTTCGAGGTTTACCAACCTAGATAGAATTTGACAGATCAGCTATGGGTAGTTGCATCATAATAAAAGAGCATACTTTGACAAAATCTCAAACACGACTAAGCATGTTAGCCATGGTCTCCAGCCCTTGTTTGCGCTTGCTTTTTGTTGTATTTGAATGTACACTTTCAGTTTCACTGGCTGGATTGGATGTTCCTTCATTTGCACTGTCGTCGCTGGCCATTTGGCTGTCTGCATCACTTTCGGCTCCATTGCTTTCTTGGTGGACACACTGGCCTGCTGACTCGAGGATGTTGGTAGCAGCATCAGTTCCTTTGACCCAGCATGCACGACAAAAAAGTTTGCCACACAGTCCTATGTGGCAAGCAAAGTCACTCTGCATAGGATTGTCTCCCAACAGAGCAAGTACGAAGGGTAGAAGAAGGACTGGCTCATTTGTTTGAGAGTCCCATGACCAAACACCACTTTTTTGTGCGTTTCTAGAAAGTTGATACTGTTAGTCCAGGTATTGTAAAGTAATAAGAAGTTGACATGCTTGAGCTGGCCAACAATACCATCCAGCATCTCCAGTGGAGGTGCTAAGTTGGATGTACACAAAAAGTGTACATTGTATTCTTGTTGGGCCTCAGAACATGGAAGACCTGCAGGAATAAACAGAAAACTGTTATGTTCATTCCATTTCTTGGACATATTACCAGACATGTTATTACAGTACATCCATATTGGAAAACTGAGCACTTTGTGCCTTTTTGACAGTGCACGCCATCGATTCCCAACATTGGGATCTGTAAATGCCCACTCAGAAGTTGAGGATGTCTTGGAGTCTACAACGGCTGATAAATAAAATAATCAATATGTTGTTGGGGAAACAATCTCATTTTTTAATGTACCAGAGAGAAGCCTGGGGTCAGGAAGATTATATCACTTCACATTTTGACAAAGCTGCAGGAAATTCATAAGGAACTCATTCTGCAAAACCACATAATCATCACATTTGATGACCTTCCAACTACGCTGGTGGTCTGTGTCTACAGGTTCCATGGCCCAGCACTGGGCAAACATCATTGGATGGCCATTCTGAGTATGATAAAACCAGCGGAAGGGGATACATACATGGCCATTTGAGAGCATTGCAGGTTCATGTATGTA
Organism: Serpula lacrymans var. lacrymans S7.9; assembly: GCF_000218685.1. NCBI lineage: Eukaryota > Fungi > Basidiomycota > Agaricomycetes > Boletales > Serpulaceae > Serpula > Serpula lacrymans. Next base: position 1,538,175 of record NW_006763294.1, on the reverse strand, counting down.
ATAATCGTGGCTGTTGAGCCGTGCCATAGGTGTGAGCTGCTCATCTGGAACTTCACACAGCCAGCACAAACCCTGTCGAGCCTCTGAGAGCCATAGTCCACTGTCTTTGGGGTAGAAGTGTAAGTGGGGCCTAACCTTGGGGTTTGACATCTCCTGTTAAAAGGATAGGAATGTCGTGTCATGCTCAAAAAAATGAGGTTAGAATTACCTGAGATATTATATGAGCGAGGTTGTTTACATGGTAATGATTCCCCAGCGCTCCTTTGTAAGTGATAGTCCCAATGCCACAGCACTTCTGCAAAGCGGAATTAAGACTTTGTATGGTCTTGACTGATGGGACATCATCTACATCATTGACTTTGAGCAGCCAGAGAAACAGATCAAGTTGTTTCTGCGAGAAAACTGAGTGGGGTAAATTCATTAATATATCCATGGTACATGTCTGTATAAGTGATATAATGTAGATGGTACGCTAGAGGAACATATTGGGGGAGCGGACTACTTACAACCTTGACTTGCCAAGGGAACCACCAGCATGAGGTTGCTGTATGGTCTGCAGTACAAGCACGTTTGCATCCATGACTGGCTGTTTCAATATCATCATTGACTGGAAAGCGTCACAGTTATAACTAATGAAAAAAAAAGCATGAGGCTTACCAATCACAGTAACCTCCAGCAAATCATCGTTGCTGGGAGCATACAACCATTCAAGGTCTTCATTTGAGGAATCCGAGAGTGCATTGAAGTGGTCAAGAGCAGCCTGCGCTATTGAGGCAACTACTTCCTGCTCAGGTTGCAGATCAAGAACGGCATGTGAGGGGTTGTTGAGTAGACCCTAGTCAAAGTTGATGATGTTGGGGAAAGATGGCAGGGGATTGGCAGGTGGCTGAGACTGTAGGCTGGAATGATTATCACCTGTTAAAGATGTAAGAAAAGTACAAATGCCATTATTGACTAATGTAAATGCTTGGGGGACCGAGGCTTTAGGAGCCAGAGGTGGTGATCCAGGAGGTTGAGCTTGATCAAGATCAAGCTCATATTGGCGAGCATACTCGGCTTGGGCCTGGTGCAAAAGAGACTGTACATGGCGGGGTAGGTGCCATGGATAGCGCAAGCGCCCATTGCGACACAAACGGCACCTATATTGGGGCTGGCCTTCTGAATTGTGTACAAGCTCCCATAATGCTTACAGTGCGAGAATGATATGTCTCAGCCTTGGTATTTTACAGTGAACTCAAGCCAGCACTTACTTTTGTCAATTGATATAGGCATCTTGGAAAAGATGGGGGAGAGATTAAGCACTGGTATTGATCTAGGAGTACTATGGTATGAATACAAAAACAGAGTAATAACGGCAAAGCATATCACAATCTAACCGGTCATAATAAGCTTTGATAGCGGGGTTGGAGATCATTTGAAGATTATCTTGAGCTGGGGTCTGGGTATGGTTGCAAATTGAGAAATCAGGTGCTTGGTTGGGATCTGGATCAGAGTCCATGGTTATATTTGAAAAAAAAAGCTGGACCTGATGAACACATGGAGCTGAGTCTGGGCTGCCACATGTATGGGGTCTATGTCGGAGAAACTTGTGCGGAGTGGCTACAAATCTCTGGCCATGTACTATATTATTCGCTATATTTTATGAGTAACTCTTTGTATTTATGTATTTATCAATGTTTGTAGATTTTATTACTCCAAAATTCAACTTAATTAATAATTGCATGATTATATAAGTAATTTATGAGCTCATTTTGCTTTTTTACATTTTGCACAAGCAAGGTTTGAACTTGAGATTACATGGTCGGAATCTTAAATGCTGCAGGTAATCTAACCTCTAAGCCATTAGACTGCATGCCCTTGTACTGGTTTTTTTTGATGATTAGCATTGATTATACAAAAAACTTGCAAATTTTACCAAGTCCTCAACTCTGTTGTGCAGCCACCCACCTACACTGTGATTAGTCATGTTTAAGCACTCCAAAAAAAACACTAAAACTGTGTTGATTATAAAGCCTTATAATCCATGATAAAAATAGAGCAGAATGATGAAAAATGATAAAGTGATATACAAACTCTGTCTGGTCATATCATTTCCTCACCAATTTCCTGATGCACTGTCATTACTCAGTAGCCATTCTGTGAGGCAACAATAAACTATAACAGAAACAAAACCTGTCTCCTACTGCGCTTGCAGGGAGTAAGGGGTTCAATGAGCCTGGTTATCAACAGATGCTAGAGAATATAGCAAGTAGAGGATGTAGAAGTAGGACTCAGAGGTTTCTGATAAGAGGTAAAGCGGATAATTCAAGTAATAGAAAACTAAAGAGCTATACATGTGATGTGTAAGGTTTATATAGCTAACTGTCTGTTCTTCAGACCAAAAGGAGTATAGACGAAAAGTGGTCTGAGGAATAAATCGTCCAATAAGAAAAAGGGAACAACTATTGTACAACTTTGACTTGATTAATCAGCGGGTGAGAGAATTGTACTAATAATAGGTGTTTGTCATGCGTGTTCAGGAACCGTATCCTCATGATGAGGTACGATCCTGATCAAAGTGTTTATTAGTATATCCAGGCCTTGATGGGGCTTGGAGCTGGTTGGCGAGATGCCTACTACCAGTCCCTACCCATTGTGCTGGCTGGCTGGGAGTGATACCCAGTCTCTGATCTGTGATATAAAGTGGTAGCTGTGGTTAAGAAAGCCTATGATGGCTATGAGAAGTAAGATAGCAAACAATACCTCTAGCCCTAGAGCCAGAGGTGTAATGGGAAAAGTGTTCGAGAACCAAGACATAGAGAAGATAAGAAAATAGTAAAATGGTCCTTACACATTCGTTGTTTCCCTTTACAACATAGTTCACTCTTGTTTTTGTATATAAAGGACTTGTATTTCATAGAGTCCCCAGTTGATTCCGAATACATCAGAAGACTTTACATTGTGATTCAGAGCAACTTGAGAACTCTCTCATAATCATTGCCCTCTGGGGCAGGCCTTGCCCTGGCTGTGTCCAGATCACACACCAAGCCATCACAGTTAACATTCTGCACAGTCTTTACAGTAATTACAGAGCAACAACATACAATGGATGCAAGAGTGAGTAGCACCAAGGTAGCCACATGACAATAGACAGAATAAGCTGAAAGCGCAAGAAAAGAAAGGAAGCATAAATATAAATGAGTAGTTCCTGGACCCTTAGGATCCAGGTTTCCATTTTGCATTTACGCTGTGATTTTTGCGGACCTTTTATAAATTACTCATCTCATCTCAGTCATCTTCTTATTTATCTAGTTGCTAAGACCTAAGGTCTCACTCTTTTATATCATTATTTCTTCCTCTTCCTCCCCACCATGGGCAATCAGCAGTCTGCCAACTCTTGATGTGCTTGATGATGGCAAACTGAATCAAACTGAAATGCACCTCCAAATGTTTGGACCTGTACAGAAAGCAACATATTTACCCACACAATGTATGGCCCTGCAGCAAAATCATACATTTTATCTTCCCCAACCTTACTGGATACTTTTTTATTTTTGCAAGTCGTTGATTTGTGCTCAATTGGAGCAGCACACACTGCGGGCATTGGCTTATTTAAGCCCAGCTTATATCCTGAAAACATTCAATTTTAGCTTTTTCTAGCTAATCAGAACCCAAAACTCCCATTTTTTCAGGATATAAGCTGGGCTTAGATAAGCCAATGCCTGCAGTGACATGCAGTCTCTCTAATACATTACTTCAAGAAGGAGGGAACCCTTCATGGCTTGAGATCCCACTGCTGTAGCTCCCGTTGTCTGCCCCCTATTTTTTTCTCTGAAGCCTTGATAGTTGACAGAGTATACAGCGCTACTGTTGGAAATAGTTCTGCTGTTAAGCTAATGCCTTACGTTGCTCATGCCAATGTAATAAATAGTGTGCAGACACAGCTACTGCAATAGCATGGATGATAACTTTCCTCTTGCCACTTTAGCTGTTCTCAAAACAGGTATTATTGGGGGTGGCAGGAGACAATGTCTCAAATCTGAAGGACAAAAACCTTGCACTGTCTGCAGCTGCAGTGGTCACTCTGCAGAATTTTTGTATATGTGCCAATAATATTTGTTTAGAGGTTCTACAGAATACTTGTCAGAGACTTTACTATTTACATACAACAAGTACTGACAACCTGGTACATCCAATGTATCTTGCATTATTCCTATCACTCTTATGTGACTGGTCTTGAGGGAGGTTAGACTGTGTGAGTGTGTTTGGGGCCCTGTTTTGCTGTGGTGCTGTTCACTTTCAAAGCTACATGCACCCAGCTGAGTTATCAGCAGGTGCAGTGGATTCTGAAGTTTAAAGAGAGTAGTGTAAAGATGGGGGGGTTGAGATTTGGCTACAAAGCTGGGAGATAATATTTGGAAGTGCTTTGACTAGTGAGCTTAATTTTGGGACGAAAAGGGCTTGGCATGAGTGGTCCTTCCTTCCATGTCCTTCACTAACCCATTAGTTCTTCAATCACTTCTGTCAGGCTCATAAGGGGATATCCTTGAGCCTGCACTAAAAACCCCATGGGGGAAAAAAGTGTAGCCCTCCCTCCCCCTGTCAGGCATTGAATATGAAACTATATAACAAAAACAAATGTCTGGCCAAGTCCTTGAGGAAAGGTGGTGAACCAGAGTATTGAGATTGAAGAGTATCTGTATAGGCACAAATCCAAACTAATATTGAACTAAGGAATACAGTGACTTTAAAAACCATTGCAATGTTTGGCCTAAACATGGTGTGTGAAGTGCACCACTAACAGGCATGGGAATGTTGCTTGACTTTGGTGGGGTTGACAAAATTACTTGGTCTTGGCTACAAAATGGTTCCTGGGTCATGTGATTTGGCCCAGCGGCTGTGGAGATATGTCCATTTCAAAACAGCAATATTATTGCAACAGTTTTTTCATTTTTGGTATCAAGGGAGATATCTAGGGAATATCAGTACTTGGTATAGCCTCTTTTTGTCTTGAGCACTGCTTGAATCCTCCTAGGCATGCTTTCAATTAAGCTGCAACACTCTGCAACTGCTATCTTCTCCTACTCCACTTGAATCCTCTCCCACAACTCCTCCATCCCATTAGAGGGTGTTCATACTCTGCAAGCCTCCTCTAAAAGCAACCCCACCTATGTTCAATAGGATTAAGGTCAGGAGACTGTGCAGGCCACACCATAGTTCTAAATTCCTGATCATCTAGCCACTCCTTGACCTTTTTGTAGGTATACTTGGGGCCTTTGCCTTGCTGAAAGACAATGTCAGGAGGATTGAAACCATAATACTGCAGCAGGGTGTTCAACAGCTCATCCTTCAAGATCTGAAGGTAAAAGTCCCCATCCATCCTACTATCACTTCTAGCAGCATACCTAACTCCCTCCCACATCATACAGCCCCAGATCATCATAGAACCTCCTCCAATCTTGACAGTTCCCTGTACCAGTTTATCACCGAGCCCCTCACCTGGCTTTTTCCACACCCACTTGTATCCATCTGACCCCAGGCAATTAATTTTGGTCCCATCAGACCATACAACCTTTTTCCAATCCTCCACAGGCCAGTCCTTGTGAGCATGAGCAAAGTCCACATTACAACCTAGAGTTTGTATACTCTGGCACACAACTTAGACAAGCAAAGAGGAAATGAGTGGGAGTGGTTACTCTATAGGATAGGATCGAGTTAGTTGTGGGTAAACAACAAGAGGACTTGCTGAGGAGTCTCCTTGATCTATTGGGGTATATATACTATTACAGACTATTTGTACATGTGTACTGTACAGTTGATGAAGGCAGTGGCTGATGATATCATGGGGCACAGCCCATGTGGCCAGCTCCACCGCGTGAGAGATTTGTAGCTAAAATAAAGAAAGGCAGTGCAGTGTAAGAAAGTGGAGTTTGAACAGAATGGAAAGTGCCGCACGGCACAGTGTGTGGAAACTACAGGAGAAAGTTAAAGTGGAGAATGAAATTTAAAGGTCCAAAAATTGTGTATTATAATACTAACCCCCTCCTAAGGCTCAACATTCAGGCAAGACCAAGTACTGGAGGTAGTAGTCAAATTTTGGGGCATAGGTTGAAACAGGGAATTAAAAAAGGCTGAATCCATGCCTCTAAGCTTCCTAGGAGCCAAGGGATTCTTGGAATAAAATTCTCAAACAACATTGTGGAAATTGTCCAGATGGGCTTCTTGTAACAACCAAGAGTTAGTTACTCTGGTGCACAACTAGAACAAACTATAAAGGTAGTGATGAGGGAGTGGTTACCCCTTATGTAGGACCGAGTTAGTTGTGGGTATACAACAGGAGGACTTGCTGAGGAGTCTCCTTGATCTATTGGGGTATATATACTACTACAGGTTTGTTTGTACATATGTACTATATAGTTGATGAAGGCAGTGGCTGATGATGTCATGGGCACAGCCCGTGTGACCAGCTTCACTGTGTGAGATACTTGTAGCTAAAATAAGAAGGAAGGCAGTGTAGCGCGAGAAAGAGGATTTTGAACAAAAGGGAAAGTGCCGCATGGCACAGTGTGTGAAAACTACAGAAAAAGGTTAAAGAGGAGAATGAAAATTAAAGGTCCAGACCAGGTCGCCGACCTTGTACTCAGGGGCATTTGAGCGCCTACGCTCTGCCCTGTCTTTCATCTGCTTTGCAGTTTTGAATAGCACCTTGCACATTTCGTCCAAGACAGACTTCATGTCTTTGACCATGTTCTCAGCAGCCTTGTTCTTGCAGGTTCCACACCCATTCTGGGAGGGTACAATCTTGTAACCTCAAATGGTGCCTTTTGTGACAACACCAACAAGACACAGTCTTGGGGCACTGGAGCACAATGAAAACAACACTCAAAAGAAAAGGAAGAGGTGGGAGTGGTTACCCATTAGGTTTCAACAAGTTAGTTGTTGGTAGACAACAGGAGGACTTGCTGAGTCCTTCCCCATGTATTGCTCCTGTATATATACTAAAATACATGAGGTACTGTACAGTTGTAAATAAAGTTTAAAGTCCAATGTTTAGCATGTGACTGGTCACATGATGAGTCTAGACATTGGTCAGGTGTTGTGTCACATGACTTGGTCATGTGACTATGAAAAGTCGAAAATGTAAAGTAAAGTAAATGGTCACATGATTGGTCATGTGACTTTGAAAAATAAAAGTAAAAGTACAAAAAGTGAAGCGTAAGTAGGTACTGGTACGTCAATTGTAACACCTTTCCTGTAGCCAACAACTGTTTAATAGTATAAGAGAACTAGGCTATCTTTATCCACTTGGCCCAATCTGTCTGTCTGTCATGAATAAATATCTGGAGATATTGTTTCAACTCCTGGTTGAGTCTCTCCGTTTGTCCATCAGTCTGCAGATGGAACACCGTTGATAATTTAGGATTGATGCCCAGCATCCGGTGTTATGCACCAAAGTTGATTGGTAGCATGGACAGGTGTCAATAACGAAGCAAATATTCAAAAAGACTCGCCTTTGCGCCACACAGGCACAGTGCCACGTGGAATAGTAATTAATATTGCCCTTTTTGAACTTGTGGCTGATCAGCACCACCTCTATTAGGCAATCCAGTCACGCTCACCTTTGCTTTTCCATCCGGTACTTTCCGCATTTCGGCATTTCGGCAAATTTTTGCGTCGCCACTGGCTACACATTGCATTGCGCCCTCGCTTTTGTCGTTTCCCTTACTCCCCTTCCTTTGCCTAGCCCCACCATGGGCCCCTTCCTCTCCTTTTTATTCTCACCTGACGGTCGTTTCTGGATCCCTATTCTAATCCACTTTTCCGTCACCTCCACCCTCCTCCTCCTCATCTTATTTGCACCCCCACCATTTCTGATGTCACCACTTCCTATCCGCTTCCGTTGCCGATCAGTTGACTACCACGTGCCACTGCTGATATCAGCAAAGCCCCGGCGGCCGGTCCAAATAGGGCAACAGGTCCATCTTCATGACGTTGATCTGCCATCATATACTATCAAAACATCAGTCGCTCGTCCTGCCTGGTTGGAGCGTGGGTGGGTAGTTTTTGAGCTGGAGAAGGTTCATCCCCTTGCGTCGCCCATGTTCATCGCTGTCCCATTCACTTGGGTAAACTTATCTTTTGTCCATCGTCTTTGCTACAGCTACACCTACCACACACTGCCTGGGACTTACTTGTTCCAAATTGGAACTACTCCTCTCCCTCCCTCGTTTGATCAGGTGGTCCAACACAACCACTACATTGGTAAGGCCATGGAACTGTCAGATTTGGACTAGGTGGTGGACCGGTGGCTCCAGTTTCTTTTTCTTCAGCAGAACATTCATTTACAGTGCAATTATTTTTGATTTTTGAATCATTTTTTATGGACACATATTTTTTTAGAATGCCTGACTGACAATAAAGGAACTGTGTTGATACTGATAGTGTTTTGCCTTGCCCTTTTTTTACTGCATCTTCCCATGACATCATGATTTTCCTGCTCTCTTTTTGCTATTGGACTTTACTTTATGGCTGTACAAACCTGTGACATTACTCACAGCATTCATTGTTCTATCTTTTTCTTTTCCTTTTTTGACAATCTTATCCTGTACTACCTACGCAGGATTTGTCAGCATACATTCCTTCCTTCATGTTCTTTCTCATTCTTTTTGCACAGCTATACTGTGCATAGCCTACTTTTCTTTCACTATATAAACCCCTGTATTTTACCTTGTAAAAGAACAAGAACTCCAATCCAGACTTCTTCTCTACTCTCAAGTTCACTACTCTGCTACTTGTGATCCAGTGTGGTCACAACACTTCCCACTTCTACCACTGTCAACTGCTGTCATTATCACTTCCCACTTTTGAAGTCATTGTCATCCCTTTTGATTAGAGTCCTTCTGAGCACTATAGTTTGTGCGTCAGGAGCCTGCTATCACTGGGAACCTTGTCATATTGTCATTCTCAAACCTACCTTGTGCTACGATTAGCAAGGTAGTGCTCGTCTATACTCATCACAAAGCCCCTATCCTTCTATAAATTCAACTATCCCTCCTCTTCAAAACCCACACTCATACACCTCTGGGTTTTACTTTGAAGGATCTTTATACGTACCACCCCACAAACAACCAGACCACTCCACTGTTCTAGGAGGCAAAGCCCATAAACAAGTTCCGTGGAATCTGGGAGGATTGTGTGTTAGTTTGTTTTGTGTGTGGTTTTCTAACAGCAGTTCTCATCATCGACACCGGCATAATTCTTTTGTGAATTCACTAGTAAATTGGGGTCCCCTATTGGAGATAACCATTTCTGGTAACCCATGGATGGACCATACAAAATCTTTAAATAAATCTGCCATACCAGCGGCCATAATGGTTTTATTGGTGGGAATAAATACTACTTCTTTGGAGAAGCGATCTACTACCACCATTACTGAATCATACCCATTTGACTCAGGCAGATCCGTTGTGAAATCAACTGATATATCCTGTCAGGAACCAGCTGGTATTGGATTTGGCATAAGTTTACTAGCCAGCGGTTGATGTGAATTCTTTGCCATGGCACATCTCAGACAAAATTTTACATACTCCTGTACATCTTTGACCATGCCAGGCCACATGTAGTTTCTGGAGATCAACTCCATTGTTTGTTGCCACCCAGAGTGCCCAGCCACTAGAGTGTTGTGATGTCTATCTATTGCCTTGATCCTTGCAGACTCAGGCACATAGATTTTGTCTTTGAAATGGAAGAGCCTGTCTTCCCATAAATAGTTTTCATTGCCATCAAGGTGTGCCTTCTCTTCTGAGGAGATGTCTTTCTTGAAGACTTCCAGAAAATCTGCACAATTCAAACATTGGCAACCCTTGATTGGTCTATCAGGGTAACACCTTTGTTGTCATCTTTGATGCTGTTGGCATGATCCTCTCTTCTGGACAAAGCATCCGCTTTCCCCATAGAACTTCCAGGCTTATGAATTAATTTGTAATTGAACCTAGACAAGTACACCGCATAGCGGGCCTGTCTCCGGTTCAAGTCCCGAGCCGTCATAAAATACTCCAGATTTTTATGATCAGTCCATATTTCAAATTGGTGCCTAGCACCTTCTAAGTAGTGCCGCCAGTGCTCTAAAGCTCTAATGATGGCCAGCATCTCTTTGTTGTAAATTTGATAGTTGTGCTTTGTAGGCGACAAACTATGCAATAAATAGGCACAAGGCCTCCAAAGATTGTCAGCGCATTTAATTGATAGAACAGCCCCAGTAGCAAAATCAGAAGAGTTGGTTTCTAGCCGGAACTCTTTGTCTAATTTGGGAAATGCTAATATAGGTGCTGTCATAAATGCCTGTTAAGCTTATCAAAAGCTTCTTGTTCTTTGGTGCCCCAGTGCCAAACAATGTCTTTTTTTGTGAGATTGTTCAACAGTTTCGTTATTTTTGCGAACTTTTCAACAAATCTTCGGTAGAAGTTGCCTAAGCCAAGGAAAGCCCTAACTCCTTTGACGGGAGTAGGTTCTGGCCAATCCAATATAGCTTGAACTTTCTCAGGGTCCATCCTGATTCTGTTCTACCAATTATCATATCAAGGAAGTCTACTTCCTTCACTTTAAAATTCCATTTTCCGGGTTTGATGAATAGGTCCCGTTCCTGTAAGTGTCAAAGAACTTCTTGCACAATCCTGTCATGCTCAGCTTCATTGTCCGACTTCGTAAATATTAATAAATTGTCAATGTAAATGACGACACAGTTTTCCATATCCGCAAAGATCTCGTTCATCATGCTCTGGAAGGTCGCCGGTGAATTGGTCAACCCAAAGAACATGACAAGGGGCTCAAAGGATCCTTGGTGGCACGTGAACGCGGCCTTCCAAGCATCTTCTTCCTTGATACGTATATTATTGTACCCCCATCTGAGATCCATCTTTGCCAAGATCTTGGCACCAGCCAATTTGTCTACTAGCTGACTGATCAAAGGCAGTGGATACGCGTTTTTAACTGTGTACTCATTCATGATAGTCCATAATCATGCGCTTTTTTCCATCCTTTTTAGTAATAAAGAACACTGGGGACGTCATAGGGCTTTTAAAAGGTCTGATGTAACTCTTCCTAAGCTGTTTGTCTATGAAACTTGAAACCTCATCTCTTTCTGGAGCAGAGAGGGGTATCATGTGTCCTTTCCTCAGTTTGAAGTTGTCCTTCAAATCTATAGCATGGCCCCAAGGTTTAGCCTCTGGGAAGGGAGGGTGTAAGCTAGCTCACCACAATGACGACATCATATTGCATCATTGCTCTGTACATTGGAATTCTACATCTACTACATAATCCTGTTGCTTGTTACACTATTCAGAAGACTAGTCTTTTTCCCCGCTCTATCACATTCTGATTCTAATTCTGTTGTTTTCTCATAAGTCAGTGTTGCGTTCTGATTTATGTTTTGAGAAGACTTTCCAGAAGTCATGGTACTTTGGAGGTACCAGCCTCTTAATCTCTTCTTCAGGTTTTACCAATCTTTTCTAAAGATCTGAGCTCATAAATGTGACCAGCGTTTATCTTTTCAAGGCGCTCAGTTTGATGGACGTGAGTTGGTTTACCCAAGTTCTTACACTCCTGAGGACAACGTGATAATGTGACAACCCCTGTCTGCCAGTTAATTTCAGGATTGTGTTTAAATAGCCAGGTCCAGCCCAAGATTAAATTGATCTTCCCTAGTTAGGTAGCTTCGGTGGTGACTTGTTCTCTGTGTCCTTGGTACTCAACAACAAAAGAATATTTGTGCGTAATGCAGCCACCCGCATTAAGCATACCATCAATGTTATGGACAGGAATAGATACGTCTAATTTCACAAGGGGGAGTCCAATTTGTTCCGCCCAGACCTGATCTATGAAAATTCTGTTAGTGCCTGAATCAAGCAGTGCGCTGATTGGGTGTACTATGCCCCGCGCAAGGTTTTCCACACCAACGTCTGAATGGATCTCTTTTTGGAATAAATATGTGCGCATCAACACACGCTTTGGGATTTCAGGGGAAAGTGGCTCCAAAGAAGAAGAATTGAGAGAAACATGTTTTTCTACTTTAATATTTTCTATGTTTTTATTTTTATTTTTACCAGAATCAAGCACACTAGTAGTTGTCTCGCCGGGGCCATGCTCCAAGGGAGACGCTGGTGCAGCGGTAGTATCATAAATATTACAGTTACAATTTTTCATACAAGTACATGTTTCAGATAATAGATTTAGAAATTTATTTACAAATAGGGGAGCCACCCTCTTTCCTTTATTGCTCGTGCAACACCCCAGAGCAGGGGCCACTTTGTTGTGGTTTACTTCATTGTTTTGTGGAGCGAAGGCACCCAAGTGACCTAAGCTCCGAACTCTTTTCCCTGAGCCTTCATCTCGTTGACCTGCTAGTCATAGAAAAAGGCCCAGATCTCATCATACAAATGTGTGACAACACCAACAAGACGCAGTCTTGGGGCACTGGAGCACAATGAAAACAACACTCAAAAGAAGAGGAAGAGGTGGGAGTGGTTACTCATTGGGTTTCAACAAGTTAGTTGTTGGTAGACAACAGGAGTGCTGAGTCCTTCCCCATGTATTGCTCCTGTATATATACTAAAATACATGAGGTACTGTACAGTTGTAAATAGAGTTTAAAGTCCAATGTTTAGTATGTGACTGGTCACATGATGAGTCTAGACACTGGTTAGGTGATGTGTCACATGATGGTTATGTGACTATGAAAAGTCCGAAAATGTAAAGTAAAGTAAATGGTCACAGGATCAGTCATGTGACTTGGAAAAAGAAAAGTAAAAGTACAAAAAGTGAAGCGTAAGTAGGTGCTGGTATGTCAATTGTAACAGAACGACCAGCCAGAGTATTGAGCCGATCATCCAGTTTTTCAATTTCTAATTGGCGCGCCTGCCTTGGTTATTTTCTGTTGGGCGGCCTGCGCCCCGTTTCTGCAATCTTGGGATATGTGTCCCTCTTGGCCACAGTTGTAACAGTTGCCCTTGAATCTGCGCATCTGTCCGCCTTGGACTGCGCCGATGTCCATAGGAGCACCCTGTCCTGGCTGCAGCCCAAACGGCTTGAACCTGTGAGAGTGATTATGGTGGTTTGATGACCCAGGGCACCTCTGGGATAGGTTATTTTTGGTGGTGGGCCCGCCATCTTGGTGCATAATATACAGCTCCAGGGCTCTACCAACTTGGCGAACTTCCTCGGCCGCCAGGGCCAGGTTGTCACTTTGTGTATCCTGCAGGTAGATCTGTTCGGCAATGCGGGGGTTCACATTGCATTCTAGCAGCTCTACTGCATGTTCATTTCCAAGCCCTCTTTGGATAGAGAGAGCCAGGAACTGGGTGACATAATCATCCGCCCTTATGCTTCCTTGCTTGAAGGAATGGATTTGCTGACGCACCCAGTCATGCTCAGCTTGCGGTTTGAAATATTTTTTGATTTCTATCTTGAGATCGTCCCAGGTGGGCCACACTCCCACCATGTAGCACTCCTGCAGTCTTACTTGGGTGTATTGACCTGCCACAGGTCCTTTTAGTTGAGATAGCACAGCAGTTGTTACAATTGACGTACCAGCACCTAATTACGCTTCACTTTTTGTACTTTTACTTTTCATTTTCCAAGTCACATGACCAGTAATGTGACCAATTACTTTACTTTACATTTTTGACTTTCCATAGTCACATGCTAAACATCAGACTTTAAACTTTATTTACAACTGTACAGTACCTCATGTATTTTAGTATATATACAGGAGCAATACATGGGGAAGGACTCAGCAAGTCCTCCTGTTGTCTACCAACAACTAACTTGTTGAAACCTAATGGGTAACCACGCTCACCTCTTCCTCTTCTTTTGAGTGTTGTTTTCATTGTGCTCCAGTGCCCCAAGACTGTGTCTTGTTGGTGTTGTCACAGCAGTTGCTATCTCAAAATTGTTGGCAAACGCATCCCAATTTGTCTTGATCCAAATTTGGAGCTTGATCCACCATTCGGCAAATTGAGCCCTGTCTACTTCAAAAGCGCCGGGGTCAGCAACAATCTCGACTTTCTTGCTGAACTTTCACTCAACCATAGGTTCTGCTGCTGGGGCAGCCTGAATCTTGGCGAGCTGATTTGTCAATGCATGAATCTGTGCACACATATTGTGCAGCAGACTGTTCATATCCGGTTGCGACGACATGCCAACTTGTTCTCTTTGGTAATGTAAAAAAAGTAACTAGGGGTCCCCGCTTGCTATCTGCGGATCTACCTCTTCCCAGCTGAGTATTGGATCTCAATATCCAACTACCCACACTATAGTATTTGAAAAGTATATAAAAGGTAAATGTAATAAACCCTGGTCCATATGGTTGTCAGGGGGTGGTCCGCTTGTTAAGCTGTCAACCCTTCTCCAGACTGGCAGAGGCAAGTGCCTGACCTAGTCAGAGGAAAGAGAAAGAGAAGATTTGTATGTAAATTCTAATCAACAGTGGTCACACACAAACTGCTGAGCTAAGTACTCCCCTTGACACTGGGGGCCGTGTATAGATAATTGTCTCTTCTCCCAGAGCACTACGGGGCCATCGCTAGGAGTGCACCCTTCTGCTATATGGGATATTCCCAAACAATAACCCCTTAACCCTGGGGACCGGGTTTGCACAAAGTGTGAGGTATGAGAGTAGTAAGAGTGAGTTCTAATGTGATAACCAAGAGTTTGTATACTCTGGCACCCAACTCAGACAAAGCTATAAAGAAGTGAGGGGAGTGGTTACCCTTTAGATAGGACTGAGTTTGTTGTGGGTAAACAACAGGAGGACTCGCTGAGGAGTCTCCTTGATCTATTGGGTACTACTACAGTTTGTTTGTACATGTGTACTGTACGGTTGATGGAGGCAGTGGCTGATGATGTCATGGGGCACAGCTCATGTGGCTAGCTCCACTGTGTGAGAAACTTATATCTAAAATGGAAAAGGCAGTGCAGCGCGAGAAGTGGAGCTTGAACAAGAATGGAAAGTGCCGCATGGCACAGGGTGTAAAAACTACAAAAGAAAGTTGAAGAGGAGAATGAAATTTAAAGGTCCAAGAATTGTGTTATCATAACAATATGAGTATGAAAGGAAAATAAGAAGATAAAAGATGACATGACGGGAATGCAATAGAAAAATTGATTCCTTACACCCCTTTTATTGGTCCCTTGAAAATGATATAAGCCCTGGTTTCATGTTGTGGCCTGTGCCAGGGAGCACTCATCCATGAACAGATGCAACCTGTCAATAGCATATTAGCCTTGCCAACTTTCATTACTTGCTGCCTCCCACTGTAGCTCAAACTCTACAATTTTGTATGGCTTGATTATAGCATTGCATGCCAGTGCAGCAAAGCTATCTCACCTATTTGCTTGCAAAATTGGCTCTAATACCTTTGGCTCTACTACTGCAAAGTCAGAAAGATACAACTGTGGCAACATAGCTGTTATGCCACTGGATTTGGTACAATCGAGAACTTTTTTACTGCCTTCCAACTTAAATGCAAGGCATCAAAAAATCACCTGACCAGATCTCAATGCAACAGGGTCCAGGTCTGCCTTGGATGGAAACCTGAAACCTACGGGTCCAGGAATTCCCCCATTAACCCCGTGTTACGTTCCGTGTGACCGTTACACCACATTAGCTCGTAATGGAGCGGAGTTAAAAATTTTGGGTATAAAATTTACAAGCAAAATTTTTCTTTTTTTCATCGATGTGTGTCGTCCGAAGAATCGCTGTCACAGTATACGCAAAAAGAGCTATCATGCTTTTTCTTTTCGCTGTGGGGAAAGTCCCCGGAGATATAGAGTTATCACCCTCGTTCGATACGCAAAGCGCCCAGCTTTAAGCACGCTGTGGGGGACGAGGGGGGTAGGACGAGGATGATCTACTTGGGTTCTGTTTATACTGCATATGTTCAGAAATGGATCCAGGTTCCTCCTCGTCTTCTCTATTGCCTACTGTAGACGGCTAACTCGACTTAAGTCGCGGTTGTGCGAAGATATGAGCATTGCCGCGTTCGGGTCATCTGTCTTACACTAGGTGCTTCGTTGCTCATAGACATAGTTATGCGATTGTAGACCCACCCGTGGGTGGATCATCAACTTAATGGGGCTTACTCTCTTTCGACACGATTTTTCTTTACTTGCTTCTATTTTTTGCTTGAACATTTCGTGTTCATCATTTGGTTGATCGGGACACCAAGGAATGACGGTGAGTACACGAAAGCTCTGTTCTTTTCTTCATGATGCTTGAAACTTGGTTTTGAATTTCTTCATGGTGTATACCTCTTTCGAATTATGGATCGAGGGCGTGCTCCAGAATTTGACATACTGATATTTTGTACCCGTCCCCGGGTTCTTATTTGCGATGTTGACTTTTCTTGAACAGGATCGTTGCCTAGATTGACGTTTTGCATAATGTTTGAATCTTCTTTTGAAACATTCGAAGACGAGATTGGAGGTGGTGGAGTCTCGCTTCTATATGTCGATGAGCAGGTGAGCGCAAATACTTGAGCATGTTGCTATTCTGACTCAATTTGCCAGTTCGAGTGTCAGGCAAACCATTCTTTTGTTACCTTTGCGACGGCTGAAATGTGATCACTTCTGCTTCTCTGTGTAGGATAAGGCCTCAGAGTGTTATTCTTGGGTAGCTCAACAAAGCCCTTATTTAAGTCAGGTTTCAACTCATTGTAGTTGACTGTTCATTCCAGTTGGCGCTAAGCGGCTTGGATGCAGCACTGGACTATGGCTGGTGTTATTTACATCTGATGTATGTAAAGGAGCAACTGGATCGACAGAAACATCAGGTTTAGCTCAACCACACAACCATTTGCGCTCACCATCGAATTCACAACAGTAGACACGCAGTGCCAACAATAATGCCAGGCAGTTTAATTTGTTGACTGAACTGTGAAACTTATTTTGGCCGCCAAATCACGGAATTAACTGGGAACTTCTATGTACTAAAACTAAGAACAGAGACTACCGAGTTTGTATATCAGCATGTTCGTGTCGAGAAAGTGATGTATGATACCATCTCTGCTGGTTGTTCCACGCCCATCGCAACTCGAATGTAATCTGTGGAAAATTAGAGGGAAAACAAGTTACTTTTCCAGTGGGCAGCTCAATAGCGACCACGACCATGGCGCACTGCCCACTCACTGTTTCATGGTGCTTATAGTTCCACCACGGCTGCTAACTCGGAGTGATGATGTCCACTGTCATTGTGGAATGATCCGTGCTTGCCTTCGAACTGGTAGAGATACTGAAATGGTGAGTCGTGATATCCTGGGGGAGGCAATGTACCATCTAATATGGAGCTATGGAGGGCCTTGGTCACCGCTTAGCGTATTATCCTCCAGGTTCTATTACCGTGCCAGCACAAATGGACCGCATCTGTAGAAGTTACCGTACTGTCCACCCACTACCTCATGAGTCGAGCGCTTGACTTGCCAAGTTTTCATAGAACGTGCGACCTACTCATGCACCGATGTCAGCGGAAGTAAGACTGCGGTAATTTGTCTCGCACCGCCGAAGTTCCTCGAGGACAACACGCAACTTCATGACTGTAGCGAGCCAGGGTCATCCTGATGTGGTTCCGGGCTTGTCGGAGCTCATCAAAACATTGTCTACTTATAAGTATCAGTCTGAGCGTTGGTTTGGTCAATGGGATGTGACGGAAATATGCTGGGTTACTGGCGGGACCATCGGGATCACTATCCGTCAGTGTTTCCAGTCAGCATTTGCATTTGGTTCTCTTTTCGTTCTAGTCACAAAGATGACGAGGACTGATAAAATCGAGCCACTATGGGCGCAGTAGAAGCCTTGGAATTCAATCGCATTAAAACCGCCAAGTTTCTGTGTTTTATATGACTCAAAGCAATGCTAGTTTGAAAGGATGGATGCGCGTTCTGATAGAACACATAAGTAGAGGGAGAGCGTCCAAAGTCCCCAAAGGCATAATCTATATACTGGCGTGGCGGGAAACATGATGCTGCTTACACAATCATCCAGATTGCCGGGATGTTACCGAGGCAATAGAAAATGCCTCAATCAAAGGCAATCGTTATCTGCAATGTCTATGGTACTTACCCGATAGCTCCCGATGCTGTGGGGCTAAAGTTCTCGCCCGCCTCGAGGAAGTAAATATGGTACCCGATGGGGCCGCCCGATGTCAATTGTGAGATCCTCTTCGGCTGACTGTTAGCGATGACCCAACTACATCAACATGTGTCTCCGTCCTCAACTTTGTCCGAACTTCGCACAGACATACAGCAGACCACCAGTATCATTGTTTCCGTGTATATACGGGCGGCTTAGTACTCGCACTTTTATTTTCAGCATAGGAAGCGTTGCTGGGCTGGGCACTTGCATATTAAACATGGCAAGGCGACGAGTGCCAGTGCCACGACGGATTCAATAATCATGGTACCGCTGTTTGTTCGTGTTAGGTGAAGAGCCAGTGATATCGACTGTCATAGGTAATTTGGTCTGACCAGAAGGGGGCCATTGCATAGCCACGCTTGGCTTCCATTGCGACTCGGAATCTCTGCTGTTGGGGAGGTTAGATTTTTGATCTAGAATAATAACTGAGCTGACATACACCCATATCTCATGGGCAATTGCATTTAGAAGGCCTCATTTTTCTATCCATTTTCAAAACAAAAAACAAAAAAAAACAAGTGAGGTTGGTTTAAGCGATTATATATGCGCCAAGGCTAATAATGAAAGCAGGTCTGTGCAGGCGCTCCTCTGACAGGCTGTGCTCAAGCAGCTGTTCTGTCTCGGCCGCCATCCATACCAACACGCAAATCTGCGATCAGTACTGCCATTCTGGTTCAAATCAGTCAATGTTGCGTATCAGAGAATGCCATATACCTTTCGTCCCCGCGAACTTGACATGACAGGCACCAGATGCACCATGACTGGTCGGTGTCCCTGGTAGACTCACCAGACCCCATCCAAACCCATAAATCAAACTTATTCCTGCTGCCTCCTAGCAAGTAGACAAAGGCGTTCTATTCTTGGGTGATAGTGCATAGGTAATATCGCTATTCATTAGCTTGAAGTTCTACACCGTGACTCGTAAATCAGACGAGACGAGAGGATCGGGTACTTCTGACGTATGGCCACTTACGAGTGAACGGATATCCGCGGCTTCACTTTTCTGATATATAAAGACAGTGTCGATACCTCTTTCACTGGTCCTCTTTCGCATTTATCTTCAAACACGCGGCTTTAACGCCCTCTCCATTCTTTCACGGGCATGGCTCCTAATCGAAACAGTATTCGCACTAGTCTTCGAAACAGCATCGCAATTGACCTTTCGTCGGTGGGCCATGGTGACAATGCGCTACTCGACGGGGGAAAAGTAGGAGGGGATGAGGAACCCGCACTCATTGTTTCGACTGGCAGGCCCAATCGTAACAGTGTACACACCATCGACTTGGCTGCAATGTCGGAGATGGTGCACGGCGTGAAGGGTTCTGACCATGGCGGATTAAAGTCATTACCTATCGAAGAGGAGCAGAAAGTTTACGTTGCACCACAGCCGGTTATGGATTTCCCTGAAGGTGGTTGGAGAGCATGGGCAACAGTGGCTGGATCGTTGAGTGTCTCATGATTCAGATATCTATAAGCTAAGACTTTTTTGTTAGATTCTTGTTCAATTTTTGTGGTTTTGGGTATGTGTTTTGTCCAGTAAATTTCAAGAAATGAAACTCACTGATAAAATCAGTTATACAATGTCGTTTGGCGTGTACCAGGGTCAGCATACTGCTGGAGCTGCACGCGTTATACGTTGTTCATCTTTGCTTTGCTTATTCTAGCTTATTATGTCGAACATTATATCACAAACCAGTCGACTTCTACAATCTCGTGAGTTATATGCCCCCAGCTGTCAATATTTGGATTTTCTTTACAATCTACATCAAGGTGGATCGGGAGCGTGAATTCATTTTTGATGATCTCTGGCGGTGTAATAGTTGGGAGGTTGTTTGACAAAGGATATTTGTAGGTAAATGTGCCTTATGAGCACGTTCACTACTGACATGATTTGAATACCAGCTATCATCTCATTACTATTGGTTCACTATTATATTGTTTTTCGCTTTTTATGTTGTCTCTAGCTCAACCTGATAATTTCTATCAAGTAAGTAACCGACTTTTTCTCCGGTAGCCGTTCGCTGATTACTGAGTTTGGATAGATATTCCTCACCCAAGGATTAGGAATGGGCATAGGAGCAGGTATCATCTATGTCCCCACGGTCGCCGTTGTATCTCATTACTTCCTGCGATACCGAGTGATTGCGATGACCATTGCTGTATCAGGAACTTCACTTGGCGCCGTCATCCATCCCATTATGATGAATAAACTACTCAACAGTAATATGTCATTTGGAAATGCTGTGCGGATAAGTGCTGGCATGGTCACAGGCTTGCTCATCATCGCTTCTATGCTTATGCGCACGCGACTTCCGCCTCCAAAACGCCTCATTCCTTTGGGTGAAGCAGTTAAGAAATTTTCTCGTGATAGAGCATATGTGTTCGCGGCTTTGGGGTGAGTTCTTTCCCAGTAACACTATATGGAATATCGATGGTTTTGGGTCATTTTAGGTTGCTGGTCTTCACCATGGCTTTCTACTACCCGCTCTTTTATATTCAACTAGATGCAACGGCCCATGGTCTCAGTCAAACGAACTCGTTCTATTCGGTAAAATTTGTGACTTATAACTTCCAGATATATATCTTACAAAACCTGTGGGCTTGTTGTAGCTCGTCATTTTGAATGCCTCGAGTTTCTTTGGGCGGATCCTTCCTGGCTTCTTTGCCCAGACCCTCGGTGTTCACAACATGATTACTGTGGCTGACATGGGGTGCACTGTTTTGATCTTCGGGATGATCGGGCTTCGCAACCTGGGAGGCTTTATCGCCGTCGAGATCTTCTACGGATTCTTTGCAGGAACATGTAAGAGCATTTGGCCTGGATTCTAGTTAGATTATACTTACTTTTTTTTTTTTTTTTAAAATTCTTCGTTCGTGTCACAGTTGTAGGTCTGATGGGACCATTGATGGCTTTGTTAAGTGATGATGTCTCAGAACTGGGGTGAGTCTTTCTTGCGCGTATTCTTGTATTGTATTATTCATCTTCAACGTCGATTGCAGGGCTCGCATGGGTATCGGTTTCTTGTTCTCCGGTGTGTCTTCGAGTTATCAATGGTTATATATTTATTCGGTACGAACTGACATTCTCACATGATTGAAGGTCTGGGTGGTTTGATTGGTGAGTGAAAATTATCAATGAACTGTCTCAGTCTATGTCTGAACATTTTGATTTGAAAGGTACACCTATCTCTGGTGCTTTGCTCTCTACTCAGGATATCTGGTGGAAGCCTGCACTCTTCAGCGGAGTGAGTAATTGCAGTTCACATCTGATGGCCATTTTTTATTGAGTACGATGGATATCATACAGGTTATGGGAGCCGGTGGATTGGCCATGTTCGTCCTGATGCGCGTCGAACTTTACCGCAGAACAGCCAAAAAACAGAACACTGTGGCAGCCTGAGTGACATGGAGATCATCTTTGTGATATGTATTTTTGAAAGATGGTAGCGGGGGAAAGGCTTGTGAAGGCTGTGGATTGTAGACGCGGATGAGTTGTCATGTGGACTTCCAACTGGATTCAGATTTTTTTGCTGTACATATGTGTGCTGTTAGTATCGCACCGGCTCATATTTTATATATGCATGGACTTCCTGGAAAGTCATCGCGCCTCTCTAATATTAAACATGTATCTTAGTACTTAGCATGGAAAGTTGGCCTTGTTGTTAGGCCAAGCGCACGGAACATACTCAGAGTTTGTAGGGGCTTTGGTTTCGGGAAAAGCCTAACAGATAGCGGGTAGTTGATGCACATTCAGTTGAATATCGAATGATGGCGATGTTGAACTCTAGGCGAGAATCCTATCTATTCGCCAACGTATATTGTGTGATTGAATATGAAAGATTTTATATATTACTGCCTGCGGGAGTTAGTAACACCACAATACATGTGCTGGCCCCTCATCACTTTCAGTAATTCGGTCTGGTGTAGATTAGCTATTACGGTCAGGGTCGGAGTAAATTCCCGGGGTTTATGATTAGTGATGCCGTCATATCGGATCTATGACCACGAAGGTAAACCGTGGCAACCTTAGATAAGTTATTATTTGTATTTCTACATGATCGCGGGTCGACAATATTCAGAAAAATGGGGTTTACCGAGCCTCGGCTTCTTTGATCTCATTACATATAGCGACGAGCGCATATCCAAGCTTTTCGAAATCTCCGATCTAATCAAGAAGATACAGCGGCGATCAAGGATTAGGCACTCTTGAGCGTCAAGATATTACGCAAGCGTACCTCATTGTAAATCTGAGCGCAGGCCCTCGTCCACCACTTTCCGTTGTGGAAGAAATGGCCAGCGTACATCTTGTGGTCTTGTAAAAGTCTGTTTTGGAAAACGCGGAATACTGCCTTGGTCGAGGCAATAGTTGCGGGAAAAGGAAGTTCCACGTTTACCTACGGGTCCACCACAATAAGTATACGGCGCCAGTTTGACTAATGTTACGTACCATGTTGGCAATCAGTTCGTCCTCATTGTCTGTTACCATCATAGATGTCCCCATGACCTCGGCGAGACGCCTTCCGCCTGCTTTGGCAAGCGAGTGGCAGTAAGCATTGATTGTTTCTTCTCCGCCTATGGAATCCCTGAAGTCCAATGCTAGTGAAAGGAGTCAATTTGAGACAAAATAAAAGGCAGAGCGCCGGATTCCAACCTGCTTTGATACTGAGGAAGGGAATAGCCTCCACGGTTCCAAAATCTAGGGTCAGGGTGCGATAAATAGAAGCAAATGCGCAAGTGAGTTATTCTGGCATACATATAAATTCCATCACGAAGGCGGTGGGGGGCTTATCTTCTGAAGCGGCCAGGACACTGTGCGCAGTCGGAAGCGTGGTTTTGATGATGTGTTGATTGCTATTATGACATTTGTGTGATCAGTAAGGAAATCATGGAAATCCTGACGCCACCTACCGCTTTGGAACGTAGAGAAGGGTGCATCCACGCTTAGTGTACATCCATTTGCTACAACTCTGTCCGCATTTCATATCAGTTGATTGATCTCTTCAAGAAAAAGCAACAGTGACTCACTCCGACCCAGAAATCGGGGTCAGCTTCACTTAAACCAATATTGAGCTCCTGGCCAAGTGAGTGTGCACCATCAATCACGCTCCAAACCCCCTCTTCTTTGCAAATCTTGACCATCTGTTTCCAAGGCATTAAGATAGCTGGCTGAGACACAATAGTGTCAATGAGAGCCACAATCGTATTGTTCGGAGCCTGTGACTTCACGGCACGAAGGTGTTCGCGGAACGAAGCTAGGATAGTAGCATGCGACTGAGGGAAGTCTAGGATGAACTTGGAGACGCCAGGGTGTGGGACTTGTGGACGTGCCCCAGTGATATTTTCAACCGCTCGGGCAATAGAGTCGAAAGTGGTGCTGGCTGAAGCGCAAATAAATGAATGATGTAAGACTCGGAAGGGGCACCAGAAGTTGCAGGGCTTACCAGACACCAATATGTCGCCCTCGGCCCATTCGAAGTTTCGTAGTACTGTATTGATACCGTTGCTTACGTTCGGGACAAGCACGCATTCGTCCACATCTGCACCGACGAGTTGTGCCAGACGTGCTCGCCCTTCGTCCAAGAGTAACTCGTATTCTAGCCTCATGAAGTAGTCTGGGTTGGACTCGACTCGATTGGTTAGAGCATGAGCTGCTTCGACTACCGGTTTGGGCACAGCTCCAAAGGCACCTAATCATCTCGCAGCTCAACAGACATAGGTGGACATAAGTAGTGTTGTACATACCGTGATTCAGGTTAATGTAGTCTGAATCAAACCCGAAGTACGAGCGCATGGCGTGACCAAAGGCAGGTGAGGAGGATTCGGAAGACATGATTATTGTAGTAATGGATGAAAGTGAATTCAACAGAGACGAGGGGCTGGAGAGGTCAAAGGGAACTGATACAGATTCTGACTCGACGAATTTGAAGGATAAGTGTGTTGAAATATGAATATGACACAGTGATGGATACTAGGTGGACACAGCTAAATGATAATCGAGGTCATAGATAATGGTAGGCCAAGGTACCTGAGTTTGTGTGATCAAACAGCATCACTTGACGATGGTGCGTGTACTATGTTGCGACGTTGTCGGTATTGTGATCCGTGTTAGAACCTGAGGCTACTGCCTTCATCATGATATGTTGCAAGGGACAAGCCGTGTTGCGTAATGCTGTATTTCCCAAGGGCCCCGCGTGAACACAGTTATGGAAGGAGGGGCATAAGTATCAATGTTCAGTCTCCGAGGGCGAATCACGGGGTCTGTATTTCTGATCTGATCCAGTCAGAGATCTCTCGATGGAAGTAATTCGGCGAGTAACTTAAATCAAGCTGATGGTTTCGACCTCGATTATTACGTAATACCTGTACCCTAGTATTTTTATGTTTTACAGATCTCCCAGATACGTACACAGCGGCGTAACTCTTTGCGCTGGCGGTCACGGCTAATTGGATTGACAGCATGTGACATTCGCACGGACCTGTGCCAGCGGATCTTTTGCTCCATCGTGCTATTACCCTAAGCAAGCTCACTCGTCTTCATCTTCACGCTCATATATCATCTGGCAGGTCAAAACGTAATACTTAGTATATCAACCGAAACATGCGCAGCCTTGGGCCTAGAAGTACTGGTCACCCTTGGATGTATGGGGTTACTACAGACCTCTCCGAGCAAGTGAAAGTGGGAGTTCATTTGAGGTCAGATACAGCTCACGATATAGTCTTCTTCTGAGCCTGATGGCCCTACATCAGCACTGCATGCGTGGTGGAGAAAGCAACTCATTCCTGTGGTTGGTTTCGATCCGCCTTATCAAACCACACTGTTAGCGAATCAACTTTGCTTCAAGTAAACAATGTCCCATTGTCAGCAGCATCTCATCAGTAATCAGTGTTAGGCGACTTTGGAGCACAACGAAGGCTGTCCTGGAAGTTCCGCGCTGCTCGTTTCCTGCGAGCATGGGAACCTTACGACGCTCCAATGTGTCTACGTCAGTACCTCTGACCCGTAGAGCCCATTTGGCGACTGGTAATAAAGCATCATTTCAAGACTCCGCGCTCCAACTGCTAGATAACAGATTCAACCGTATGCCATCAGATTAGCGGAACTGCCTCGCGACCTTGGTTATACTCCTTCTTGCCCGGATATTTTTTTCTGATGCGGCGAATTGCAATGTCATAATTGTTCTGAGGACATGCGAACTTCGGAGGTGAGCAGCGCGCTGTGAAATAGCAATACCCGCGATCCTGTACTATTTGACTTGCATGCAGCTGGGATTAGCTATCCAGTAACTGCGTGTAGGGACTTGACGATTCTGATGCAGCGGCAATGTCCGATTCTTTGTATTTTCCCATCTTGAGCAGACTTGGAAAAGCCACGATCACTTCAATCTTCCATTCACTTAAACCAATAGACTTTCCCGTTTGACCAGGATGATTGGCGGCCCTGGTGTATGCTTGACGACCCTGACAGCTCATGGCTATTCTCGTGCGATTGGTTGTCCGACGTCGTTACGAACCTCGTTCAAGGTTCTCCATCTGTGCTAGTAGCTAAATGCTGGACTTTCAAAAATTCCGGGACTAAACACTGATTTGACTATCGGAGCTTTATTCACAGCCTGAACTTGGGTTATCCGAGAAGAAATAACAGAGTTAAACATATCGTTATCGAGCGTTCCCATTGGTCAAGATGTCAATATAGTGAGGCGTGAAGGCACTCCCGTTCAATGTTGTCTCGTACCTGACAACTCTGATAGATGATGGCTGTCCCTATACGTCTTGATCTGTCACTGTGCTTGAGTGAGCGGCATCCCGGAGTAAGTTTTATATTACTGTCTTGATGTCAACGTCTTACGTTGTCTGTGGTCTCTGTTGTATAAAGACACTAAAGTGTCGAGTTCAGTCCCTCAACAACAACTACTTTTAATTCCTCTCTATTCGCTCTCACATATTTGCTCTTAACTTCTAATACCATAGTATTATTAACATGTCATCCGGACTTCAGAGCTCGCAGAAACAACCCATAGCCATTGTGAGTAGTTTGACTTCAGTACAGGTAGCTCTCCTCACCCTAACGTGTCTATAAAGGTCGGTATCGCCGCCGACCTCCCCAGCGGAGACTATGCACCAACTAATTTGGACTACAAGAAATTCATGGAATTCCTATTGAATAAAGGAGAAGCATACGAAGAAATTCCTAAAGAACGCTTTAACGTTAAATCGTGAGTCTTTGTTAACCTTGTACCTAGGCCCCGTCTGATTTGTATCACAACAGATGGGCGGGAGAGACTCTCGGTCGAGTAATTGCTACGCGTGGCGCTTTCCTCAAGGAAGTAGGATCGTTTGATCACGTCGAATTCGGTATATCAGGAAAAGATGCCCGGGCCATGGCACCGAGTATCCGTAAACTTGTCGAGTTATCATTTTTGGCCTTGCTTGATGCGGGCATTGAGTATCGGGGTCGTGATGTCGGCTGTTACGCTGCTGGCACAGCTTTCGACATCTTAAGTATCACAGAACCGGTAGGTTTCTCAACGAGTAACCTTGCTTCCGTTTGCGATTTTAATATTTTACTGTCCAGGATGAGTTCGAGGCCAAGGGTTCTTTCGCTGGAACACCCTCTATGATGGCCAACAAAATATCGTATCACCTTGACTTGCAAGGACCTTCCGTCCCAATGGACACTGCCTGCAGTTCAAGTTTGACTGCCTTACATCTTGCTGTCCAGGCAATTCGAGCTGGAGAGTGTGAATCCGCTGTTGTTGCTGGATGCCAGCTTAATTTGAGGTAATTATCTGGCTTCCTTTATCTTATATTTACTGATGTTCCTTTTCAAAAGATTGGCTGATTTTATCCAGTACAGTCAAGCTTCTGTGCTTGCTCGGGATGGCAAGTGCAAACCTTTTGACGCCGGAGCTGATGGGTAAGCTTTGGTTTTTTAAGCATTGTGTACGACGATAGTAATCGTACGTAGTTTCTCGCGAGGTGAAGGTGCCGTTGTAGTTGTCCTCAAGCCATACGAAGATGCTATCAGGGATGGTGACTACATCTATGGCAATGTACGTACTGGCTGTGGACATCTGTGATGGAAGCTGACTCATGGTTGTATCTGCTCTGTTCTCGATTTAGATCCTTGGGTCGGGAATTAACTCTTGCGGAGGTGTTGCTCCGGTTTACGCTCCTGTCGGTGACGCACAAGCCGAGGCTATGCGCAAGGCTTACCTGGGTATCGACCGCAACCCAAGAGAAGTCGATTTCGTTGAAATGCATGCAACTGGTTAGTTATCTCGACAGCTCGATTCGTCCATCAACTAAGACTTCCTTCATTCATAGGTACTTCGGCCGGAGATCCAGTGGAGAGTGAATGGATTGGTCAATATTTTAACAGGGAAGAGGAATTAATGATCGGTAGTGTGAAGGGTAACATCGGGTAAGCTAACCAGTATCTCTTCTCTGAAGCATCTAGCTTATTGAGCTTTGCAAATAGTCATTTGGAAATTACAGCTTTCCTTGCATCTTTATGTAAAGTGTGCGCCATTCTGGAGACGGGAGTGGTGCCTCCTAATGTCAACCTTACGAAACGTAATCCCGCCATCAAATGGGGCCAATACAAATTCCAAGTTCCTCTTGAAGCCACACCAATTAAGCCGCGTTCTGCATCCGGAAAGCTGTTGGTTTCCATGTCGAGCTTCGGTATTGGTGGTGCCAATGGTCACGTCGTTGTCGAGAGTCCATCGCCTTTGGGCGAACCACAGGTTGTTGGTCAAGTTGCGACTGGCCCTGTTCTACTTGTGGCAGCTGGCTTGTCGCCTAGATCCACAACTGCCATCGCTGACTCCTTGGGTGGTGTTGTCAACAGTCAGCCCGAGAATCTGGCGGCGGTTTCTGCCATTTATGGTCGTCGAGCCAGGCAGATGACATGGCGGTCCTTTGCTATTGCTCGCCCAGGGCAGCAAGCTCAAGCTTTACAATTCCCAGCACCAGCTTTATCCCCCCGTATTAAGCCACCTATGGTCTTCTTGTTCTCTGGCCAGGGTCCTCAACATATTAACAGTAAGCAGCATTGGTTGTGGCTCTGTCGCAGGACCTGATCTGATCTTTATATTCCAGTGGGTCGTCAGCTATTTAAGAAATTTCCAGTGTTCCGTGATACAATCATGGAACTGGACGCTTGCCATCGCGAAATGACTGGTCACTCTTTGAGCGAGTTGGTCGGATTATTTGAAGATGTCACACCCATTGAAACTCTGCCCTCCATATGGCCAATTTCTGTTATTCTCCCTTCGCTCGCCATGGTTCAGATGGCGCTTTTCGACTTGCTAGTTAGCTTTGGCCTTCGCCCGGACATGGTTATTGGCCACTCCGCTGGTGAGACTACCTTGTTATACGCATCAGGAGCAGGCTCGAAGGTAATGGCGATGGAGATTGCCATTGCTCGCGGAAAGGCTATGACTCTCGTTGAGAAAGCTAATGGGACAATGGCTGCTCTCACTTGCACTCCTGCACAAGCACAAGCCATCATCCACGCTGTCACTCGTATGGATGCTAAGAAGGGTATCCTCGAAATCGCGTGCTATAACGCTCATGAAGCTGTCGCCATTGCAGGTCACACCTATTTGGTAGAGAAAGCAGTAGAGTTGGCAGGAACAAGAGGTATTCTTGCCCGTAAAATTCAGACGGGTGTTGCTGTCCATTCCAGCCTCATGGAGGTTTGTGAGAATTATTACCGTTCGTTGGTCTCGGAAGTGTATGCCAGACACCCTGGTGCGCACACGCCTGTAGTGCCGACTTACTCTACTGCTACGGGTGATCTGAAAACGGACGAATTCACCGAGGAATACTTCTGGCAGAACAGCAGGAATGCAGTTCTCTTCACTCAAGCCATTGGTTCCATCCTCAAGACTCACCCCAACGCTTGTTTCGTGGAAGTCAGCCCTCACCCAGTGTTGTCCACCTACTTGCAGGAACTTGGTGTTCCTATGGGGTCTGTAGTGTGCCCCATGCGCCGCTCCAAGAAATTGGAGGAATTCCACGAAGAATCCAAGCTCCTGGAAGCACTTGGACAGCTTGTCGTCATGGGTCACAATTCTGTCAATTTCTGTATTCTCAACTCGCAGAAGGTTATATCGCATTCCCTCACTATTCCACCATACCCATTCGCGAAGAAGTTCGTGCCTTACCTTTCTGAGCATTCCCGTGTCGCGCAGAAGCAATTTGGCGTTCGTAACGGCCCATTGAACCATGTAGATCTGCGCATCAATAAGCTCACACACCCTGAAATTGCACAACATCTTATAAACGATGAACCTATCATGCCTGCTGCAGGATATCTAGAAATGGTAGGTTTATACAATCTAATTTTTAGGTTAACGAATTCTGAACATTGATCTTTCGTAGGCTTTGGAGGCTGGTGCTAAGGTGCTCTGGAATGTGAAGTTCCATACAATCCTGTCTATGTCTGCGGAAAGCCCTGTACCAGTCGAGGTGGAGATAGACCGTATGCACTGGGCCGTGAAATCTCGTGGCGGTTCTGCAAATCTTATGGAGGGTACCACTGTTGCATCGCGTCTGCACGCCGATGGATTCATGTCCAAGGTCCCAGTGGATAATCTGGATAATCTTAATATTGAGGCTATTCGCAGTCGGTGCCAGCCGCGTAGCATGGAGAGTAAGTCTCAAAGAACTCTGTTAGTTTGAGATAAAACTAAACGTTGGCTTTCTGCCGCATTCAGATTTCTATGATGCTCTAAAGCATTTCGCTCAATATGGTCCCGTTTTCCGTCGTATCACAGAGTTCAATATGGGCATAGATGAAGCCGTATTGACTATTCGGGGAGGGGCTGCTGATCTACCTGGGTTGGAGCGCTTCCTCTTTTTAGCTTATTATATGCTGACTTCATTCACTCAAGATTTGATAACTTTGTCATTCATCCTGCTATCCTTGACGCATGCATTCATGTGGTAGTGCATCCTTCCTTCACGAGGAATCCGGATCACAAGGTTTACTACCTTCCGGCTCGGGTGGAGACTTTCATGGTGCATGAGCGCCTCTCCCAAGGTACTTTCCCTGGAACAGTGTATGCACATGCTCTATTGAGAGAGTGGCGACCTTGTATGTCTTTTCTATAAACAGTGCAAGTCTTTAATTGATGTTCTATTCAGCTGAATTGGTAACCGATGTCACTGTGGTCGACTCTACTGGAACCAGACTATGTACCATGAGTGGGCTGGTCGTTGAGCGTCATTACAACACTCTTCCTCGTACCATTAGCAAACGATTCAACGTTGCATATCAACCATTTGGCATCTCTCCACGTATGCGCGTGCCCAAAGAGCACTCGGTTCCCGTATGTGGAAACAATACATCTTAATGACTTGATGCTGATGCACAATTTCGACAGCATGGTGCAGATCCAGAGGACGCATTGTTCCGAATTGCTCGTGCTGCGTTGAACCATCTGACTGGTGTGTGTGGAAAGAAAACTATTCGTATT
This sequence comes from Serpula lacrymans var. lacrymans S7.9, assembly GCF_000218685.1. Taxonomy (NCBI): domain Eukaryota; kingdom Fungi; phylum Basidiomycota; class Agaricomycetes; order Boletales; family Serpulaceae; genus Serpula; species Serpula lacrymans. Next base: position 1,507,528 of record NW_006763294.1, on the reverse strand, counting down.
TTGGCTTTGGATTACGGTAAGCATCAAAAGTTGTGTTGGTGTCAAGCCCTAATATTCCTCTCGCAGGTTCTGGCGAACTGAACCGCCAGCTTTGCTCTTCGTTTGAAAAGATTGTCCAATCAGGTTCTAGCGTCGCCTATTTCGTTAGCATGAAAGATTCCGCATCTTTGGCACAGCAGGCTCTGCCGCGCTTTTGCAGACCGGTGTCTTTGGATTTCTCAGAACCGTTGGATAAGCAAGGCCTCCCGCAAGCCTCCTTCGATGCTGTTATCAGCCTTCAGGCATTAGGATCACGTGATTCTCTTGACCAAGACCTTCATCAGCTAAACTCTTTACTTCTTCCTGGAGGATTCTTGCTACTCGCTGAACCTGCTCAACGATCATCGAATACTCCTTCTAGTAGCCTGCATACCTGCAGTGAATGGCTTTCACTCTTCAGTTCTTTGGGAATGCGTACTACTACCCACTGCGTGAAGGCTGATACCTCGCCCTTCGTTGTCCTGGAAGGCCAGCGTCAATCAATCTCTTTTGCTCCCTCCTCGGGCGCACCGAAGGAAGATATATTGTTCATATCATATGCTGTTGGCCGCGAAATGGAGATTCAGCGCATACTGAAGGGCCTGGACATTGACAATCCAGCGAAGGTTTGGTTCACTGCTACGGATCCCATGGATGCCGATGGTGGAAGAGGGTTCACGCGTTCAGTTCGGCGTGAGTTCCCACTGTGGGATATCGGCTTTGCTATCTTCGGCTTCCAGTGTCCTCGAGCTGAGCAGACCAACATTATCAATCGTCTTCTAGCAACACCTGGTATGGAACGGGAAGTTTATGTCGATGAGGAGTATCAAGTATTTGTCCCTCGCTTCCATGAAGGTCCTACTGTGTCTCCTGGTACCAAGATCGAACACGGTGATTCGACCGAATTATCACCATCCGATGTGCAGGTCACTGTTGTCGCTTCGTCTCCCTCAGATGCTGGGTTCTATGGCGTTGTTGGGCGTGTGACGAATGTTGGTGATGAATCAGACGCATCTTTGGTCGACTCCTTGATAACTACCGTCGTGAAGAGCGCACCGACAAAGCACCTGAGGGTGCACAGGGGTGCTGTAACACCTGTCCCGGATGAACTTGATGCGCAAGTCGTGGCATCTGTCATCCCAGTTTTATTGATCGGTGGTTTGGCTATTGGCGCAGGAGCTCTTCGGGATCCATCGCGCATGAAATCGGGTCGTATCGTTGTTACTCACAGTGACACGGCCACTGGTCAGGCACTCGCCTGGTTCCTGCATACTTTGGGTCTCCAACCCATTGGTGTAGGCTCCAAAGCTTCGCCGTTTGAACTTTCGAAGCTCGCTCTCCGCAACGGGGACCTGGTTTTGTCTGGCTACAGTCACGACAATCAACTTTTGACAAGCTTCGTTGCCGAGGGAACTCGTGTGTTCTCTTGGGCCACAAGCATAAATCTCGCACACACTCTTTCCAGCGACCCTTGGCTTGTTGGCGATACTTTGCAGGCTGCAGTTGACATATCCTCGGAATTCGAGCTGCCTAATGTAAAAGTGCTCAGTGGGCCTAGTACCGAATCATCTTCTGCGAGCTCCAAGTTATTCAAGGCTGATGAGGCATATCTGCTGGTAGGAGGTGTTGGAAGTTTGGGTATGCACATTGCTCTGTGGATGTACGAAGTGCGTATTCATCACTCATTCTGGAGTAATTAACTAACTCCCATGCAGAAAGGCGCTCGGCACATCGTCTTGACATCTCGATCCGGCCGCCAGTCCTTAGAACGCGCAAATGATATTTTAGCCATGCGAATGCTCAGTTACCTTGAGACCAGACCAGACCTAGACCTCAAAATAGAGGCTTCAGACGCTACCTCTTTAGAAGCATTGCAGAAGACGCTCGCGGGTGTTACGCGTCCTATAGCTGGTTGCATGCTTTTACCCGCAATCTTAATTGACAGAGGGTTCTTCTCGCAGGATGCTTCGAGCTTCAAGACCGTCTTCGACTCAAAACTGCGTGTGTTCGAGACAGTGGAGGCTGGTCTTGATATTGCGAAGTTGGACTTCTTGGTTACGTTCTCGTCTGTCGTAACCTTTGGTAATGCAGGCCAGACCAATTATGCAAGGTATGTGCTGGTTTCGTTCGCATGCACATTCCGCCTTACCCTTATTACGCAGTGCGAATACGGTGGTGGAAGGCAAGACAGCACAATACAGGAATGCCTTTTCTATCATCACCCCGGCCATTACCGACACTATCGCTATGGTCGGCAGAGCTGATCTCGACTTCCAAGTACATGGACGGCACTTATTGGCCTGGTCCTACTCTGCTAGAGGTAAGTAATATCTGACGCGCCAATGCTGTGGAACATTGCTCATGTTCACACTTAACCACAGAGCTTTGCAACTGCATTGAGGATGGACTTTTCAAGCTTCAGGATGAACCCTTCAAACTTTATGTTCCAGACCTTGACTGGGAGCTTGTCGAAAAGCATCTAGGACCTTCTCCGCTCTACGAGCATTTAATTCCACGATCTGCCTCTGTGCAATCTGCGCCGTCCGGAGAAAGCGCTGCTGATGCACTTCGTAACGTTGTTTTACAGTTCCTTGATGTGGACCCAGCCGACTTCTCTGTTGATGTCCCCTTCACTTCATATGGGATTGACTCTCTGTCCGCTGGTAGACTGTCCTACGCTTTACGACCATTCATCACGATTTCACAAATTCAACTCCTTGGTGACATCAGTCTTGCTGACGTCGAACGCCGTATTGAAGCCGAGTCTCAGACTGAGGATATCTCTAACCCCGGCTCTGCACATGATGTCCAGAAGGATGGTGGCTCTGGAGTGCAACAACCGGTAGTGAAGATAGCAGATTACGAAGGTGATACGCCATTGATCCTTCTCCACGGTGCCAGCGGCAGCATTCTCCCCTTCATGTCTATGAAGCAGAACTTCAGGACCTCGTTGTGGGCTCTTCAGACTACTCCAGAAACGCCTGTGCATTCGATTAGAGCCATTGGTCAGTACTACTACGAACACATTAAGGCAGCTCGGCCGCATGGACCATACCGTCTTGCTGGTTTCTGCGGGACTTCCACTATTATCTTTATGGTCGCGCGTATCATGCAGGATAATGCAGACGAAGTTGTTCAGCTGGCTATTCTTGATCACTTCCCTCTCTTGTGGGCCTCACCCCTCGTTAAGCCTGACGAAGAGAGCATCAACTTGCGCACATCTGGTCCCGCTGTCCTGAAGCGAACTATGGACACTATGCTGCAATTGTATAGAATCGACGGCGCGCCCTCACGTGTTCGTACCGCTGAGGACTTTGATAAATTGATGGATGGTCACGAGGTTTCTCCTCAAGTTCGCGGTTGGATGGATACCATAACCAGTCTTCTTGCCGCCACTTACGAATTCATGTTCGAGTTGCTCCCTGCCGACGAACCTTACTCGGTCGACGCATTGCGAGAAGCATTTGCAGGCTGGTTGAGAGAGCTGCGTGTACCTATCACCATGTACATGGCATCGGGGGGTTATATTGCATTGATTCCTGAGGAAGAGAAACAAGGCTGGGAGCAGTACTCGATTCATTCGGTGTATCCTGATGCCAAAGTCATGGGATTCGAATGCAGCCATTTCCAAATCTTAGACTTGCCAGAGCTTGCAGAGGAAGTCCAACGTGGCTGGTGATTTTTACGTCGTTTTTCGCTATGAGATGCTCGATGGTCGCTGATGACATGGACATATATACAATTCGCACACACATTCCCTATATAAACGCACATATACTTTCACTCATATTTCACAGTACAGTCCCTTTACATTTACGTTATTTATTCCATAGCTATGCTTACTTTGTGAGACTGAGACGTAGTAGTTTTATATCTCTTGCATCCCATTGTTATTATCTCCATTGAAGTAATATCATAGATCGATATCATATGCCTACTCGGTGTGAGTTCTGCCTAGGATCAAATTCCTAGTCTATTGCTAAAGTGACTTCTGACAGTCGAACGTCCCAGTTTCATATATATAGTAGAGCGTTTGAGATCCATCATATCTGTCGGGAAATTGGAGCTAATATCTTCTACATATTTTCCACTATTGTTGTTAATCTAGCAATTTAAGCTCCAATATGGATGAAGACGATCCTTTGGTCTAGCGGAACCTGAAACTTCCGAACGGTTTTTGCAGCCTTGTGCAATGCTAGCGCAGCGTTAGTGCAATCGACATTACTACCTATAAGATGATTATAAAACTCGGACACCACATGGGGCACAGTCTTGTCATCTACTGCCCACATTGTTCCAATAACGCTTCGAAACCCTGAGAACTGCACGCCAGCGGCAAGATGGATAACCTCATCGGGTGTATCCTTGTCACCCACGGCAGTGTGACACGCAGACAAAAATGCGAATTCTGGGTGCTCCAGTTCGGCGTGTATGATATCCAGAAGGCGAAGAGGTTTATCACGAAGAGCAAAATTAGACTCGAAAGGTTGCAACATGTCTTGCTTCCCATGTGATGCGAGATGGATCCACCCATGCTTGCGAAATGCATTCATTACAGCTCCAGCAGTGGCTTCGTCTCCGATTAGCTGTGAGTAGCGCGCTTGCATAGGCGATGATACGACCTTGCGGCGGACAGCTTCGAGCTCAACACTCACTGACTGGAGATCACTCTCGCAGCTAGTCCCGTAGGGGTTTGATTGTCCAACTGCCAAAAAGGCACGTTTCGACTCGGAAACAGTTGACTTGTCCTTCTTCGACCGAATGAGTGCCGATAATGTTGGAGTGTATGAAGAAACGAAGAGGTGAGGCAAATTCTGTTCACCCATACGATATGGTCCTGCTGCATGAAGTGGAAGTGAAGCAAGCTTTGAAGTCGGGCACCACCAGATACGCGAACCTAGTGGGACATCGGCCTCCAAGGCTTTGAGTTTGTTGACGATAGGATACACAATGAGATCCCACAATTGTCGCAACACACGTATGATTTGGTTTTCTCTTATCTTCTCCTCGCCAGCAGCTGTGGACATCTTCAGCGCTGCGCCAAACTCTTGTGACAATTGGGAAACATCTTCGAGAGTGATTTGAACGAGGGGAACAACATGAGGCTTCCCGGAGCCGAGCACGACGATGGCATCGCAACGATACCGGCTAATGTTTACGATAATGATTGGACCTTTGTCAGCTGCCTTTTTTAATTCGTCAAAAGGAGTTGGCATAAGGAAATGAACGTAGCCCTCAAGTTGACGTATCTCTTGAACTGTGTTTTCCCATTGCGCTGATAGCTTTCGATAGCGGCGAGCACCCGCCTCCAGCGATGAACACGATTCGACCAGAGCACCATGTGGGCCTAAGCTGGAGCCCCCCCTTTCTAGTTCTCTGCCAAGCTGCTGAAGCGTAACCGCTAACTGTGCTTCACGACCACCGGTACATTGAAGATCATCTAGAGATGTCCGAAACCTTGACAGTTGCGTCCATAACAAAGCCCTCCCTTGCTCCAGCAATACAACCGCAAGTTCTATCTCATTTGCACGAATTGCACATGAAGCAGAATCAGCAGCGAAAGAACGACGTAAAGACTTGAGTGTCTGGTAACGCGATGTAATCGTGGAGGTCGCTATTACGTGTCGATCAAGGATATTCAATGATGTACTATGTGCCTCTAACGCGGATGGGTGGCCGAGACTTTCCGCTTTCGATATCCAACGCATACAAGAGGTTAGCTGCTTGTGGGAGCCCGCGGAAGGATGAGTTGATGCGGACTTAATGTAGTCAAAGGCTCGTTGTTGATCGGCGAGGTCATGGGTAACTGTATACCGCACAAAATATGCGGCAGAAAATAGCCTGTAGACAAGATACAGCCGCGGGTGCCCCGTCGGTAGACATTTGAAAGCGGAGTGCAAGTGTGAAAAAACGTTGTGAAGATCAATAGCGTTTTGGTGTAACTCGAAGCGAGCAAGAAGTGCATCGACGAGTTGCAGAAGAAATGATGCGCGGAGAGGAAGGCTCAACGATGGATGTCGGAGTGCATCCTCACCATCTTTGATGGCACGAGTGAGATCCCCCTCATCGCGCAGTTTCTTGAAGCGAGTTACGCGTGCACTGCCAAGGTTCAGTAGAGCCTTGGGACGATTGGGATTCTCTGCGAAATAGGACTCAACTACGTATTCATAATACTCTATGGCTCTATCAAGATCTCGAATGTCACCCCGCAGGTCGAATCGAGACTCCAGAGCAGTGGCGAAATTCATCAGTGCCTTGAAACGACTTGGATGTCCTAGCGGGCGAAGTTCCAGCGCATTACTATGGTAGACGATGGCTTGATCCAGATCGTGCACACTCCGGAGGTGCTCGAACCGACTTTGTAGAGCGTTGGCTAAATTCATAAGAGCCCTCGGATGATTTATGTGTCCAGGTGGATATAACTCTACCGAGTTCTCATGATGCTCGATTGCTAAATCCAAATCTTGGAAGTTACCTAGTAACTCAAAACGAGACTGAAACGCAGTTGCAAGACCCGAAAGGGCATTACATCTGTTAGGGTGTCCCCGAGGGCGGAGCTTTACTGCAGTTGAGTAGTACTCGATGGCTTGATTTACGATTTGCTGGTCGCCTTGCTTTCCAGAACGAATCAAAAGTGCGTTACCTGTGCTCATAAGCACATTGGAGAGACTATGGTGTCCGGGAGGATACAATAGTGCTGCTCTCTTCAGGTGATCAATGGCCTGATCCACATCTTGTATACCACCGCGCTTCTTGTAGCGAGCGACTAGAGCTCCAGAGACGTTCAGCAGCGCACTAGGGAGATTGGGATGTTCTGACGGGAGTAGATCCAGAATACTGTTGAGGTGCAAAATAGCAAAATCTACGTCTCGCATATCTCCTGCCACTTCAAATCGACTCAAAAGAGAATTGGAAAAGGCCATGAGAGCAGCAGGGTGACGATTATGTCCCGGTACACACAATTTGAGTGCGTTATCATAGTGCTCGATAGCTTGATCCAAATCTGATTTGTTAGAGCTTCGTTTGAAGCGTGTGCTAAGAGCCGTTGCAAGATCCAGCAGCGAATCCACATGACCACGATGCCCAAGAGGACGAATCTTTAGAACACCTTCATAATACTCGATGGCCAAATTGAGATCTGGTAGACTGCCTCGTACGTCGAAACGAGTCTGAAGGGCAATGGCGAGGTTTACTAGCACCAGTGAGTACCTGCAATGTTCTGGAGAATTTTTTTCGAGGAAAAGCTTGTAGTGTACGATAGCTTCGTTGAGATCTTTTATATCAATTTGTCGTGTAAAGCGATGGTGGAGAGCTATCGCGAGGTTCCCCAGGACCCTATCGTAATGGTGATGTCTAGGGCAAGAATCCAGAGCTTGGCGTCCATAATTGATAGATTTGTCGAGATCCTCGAGGCCATTTGTTTTCTCAAAGCGAGTCCAGGAATCCTCAGCCAGTGTCACGCGTGACAATGACTTGTCTGAGCTCCCTAAAAGTGCATGTCAAAGGCAAACAACACAAGGCATGAAAAGATTTATCCCCACCACCGTTACTAACGTTGAAGGTGCTATTAGACTGAATGTAGATACAGACTGATCAGCCAAGTAGCCAGAATCGTGATACCACTGTTTACCTCGGATATTCCTTCCTCCTTGCTTGGATGAGCCATCGACTTCTTTTCATTTACACGCAACACTTTGAGCATTAGTTCTCCTTGTTGTAAAGACTGGCCTGGCGACTGGATCTGAAGCGATATTTCTGTAATATAGTGTCAGGCTATAGGTGAACAATTTTTCTAAATTCCCTTGACAAACCTGGGTCGCTCTCATTACCCCTAGCCAATAAGTCACCAAACAAGATTTGTACTTCACCGATTGTCGTGCCTGACACTTTGGCAGACGAAGCAGCGCTATCAGATATGGTACACAGGCGAAAGTACACCATTGACGATTCGCTGGTCTCGCTAATCAAAGCCCTGATAGTTAGATATTATCCCTAATGTGCAGATATCTGAATCTTACTAGACAAACGTCTCACCCCACGTTATCTCCAAGTTACCTGACCATATAGTTCGGGTCGTCTGACGTAGTTCATATCCCTCCACTTCGACAGCAAGGTAGGTTGTGTAGGAAGAGCGGGGGTTATCGTTTGAGGCCGATGAACGTATTAGTTTGGCGCCAACCACTGAAAGAGATCATTGATATCAATGACTTCGAAACAACGTTGAAGGAGGTCGTTTGAAATAGAGTGATACCTTCGATTTTGAGAGTAAGGTCCATAGACTTGTATTTGGAAACGAGAAAGTTGATTCACAAAAGCTTTTCCTGGATCTTGAGGAGTAATAAAAGATGTCGTGACGGCGCCAAACTAGAGCATGAATGTGTGATAACATATTGACGCTCGTGCACACTGCCGATTGTTAAATTAGGACTTTTTGTTATGCACTGCAAAGTGAGCCAATAATCGAAGTTTGGGATTGATATCAGTCGAGGAGTATCGACTTTCATATCAAAAAATTGGTCGGCTAATGGAGACTAGTCGATGTTGAGAACGCGAGTGACTTGAAAATTAAGGCTGAGCGTGCACCATATATGTGAGCCGATATAGTTGACTGAAAGGATCCTGCTCCGGAGACATCGTGGTAGGAGATATATATCAAAGTCCGAGGTTGAGTTGTTATTCAAGCTTCAAGCTGGTTCAATGGCCAACTTGAAGCGCTTGCCAGTGGCCCACATCTATAATCACCCTTGTCAATGTCATATGAACATGCTACTCTAATGGTGAACGATAGCTTCAGTCATCTCGTCCTACTGGCTCATCATGTGCTACTGATCTTTGTTTGATTCAAGTCCCCTTCGTCGCCAGGTTTCGATGTCCTGCAGTTTCGGCGTTCCTGGGCTTATCCGCAATAGCTTCTTTCCACTCCCTGTTTGAATATATCAGAGACAAGCAGAGACGCCTTGACCTACATACTTCTGAGCTATGCATCATTATCCTGCCCGCATCGCGTGGCAATGGAAACATAGTTTTCATTATTATTTTATAAAATAGCGGACAAGGAAATCGCGCATCTTGTCAAGTAAAAACAAGGCGTGCTTGCTTCTGTTGCATAGTATGAGAAGAGCATCTCATACTATTATGGAATTGAAAGCAGGCTCAACACATTATGCATGACTGCAGAAGTTAAATGTGTCATCTGACGGGACCGAATGATGGTCTCGAGCGCCAGGTGACGATCATCGTGGACATGTCAATAATGACTGGGAGATGAACGTCAAGTAGATAGCGGCATAAATGATACAATTGTTTTTTGCTCGATGATACGCCCTAGCAGGGATGTGAATTTGTATCCAGAGGGCACCTTATACGAGCATATCATATTGACAATAATCAATCAAAGAAAACGGACACGGAATCTGCGAAAAGACAATAATATAAGTTGTGCTCAAGGCAATAATGATACAGATGTCTGAATGATAGCCTACATCTCACACCCCCTCGCCTTCATCCAACTCACCAACCAGCAACTCCACTTTGCTCTGAAAGGTGTGAAGTAAATATTTATATGGTATGAACACGGAAACACGAAAAACTGACACGATAGGTAGTAGTCCTGCCTTCTAGGACTCTTTGAAGAACCCTCAGTTGCCACTTTAGCCGCTTGCTTAGAGATTTATGAATGGCACTTTTGTGGCTTTCAAGGCGTTCAACGAATGCTTTGTATATCCGATCATCGCGAGCAAAATAGTATGACTGAGTGAAGGATAGTTAGTAACCGGTCGATCAATGCCCCATCGGTCTGGGTGTTGACTTACAGGTATCGATTCGCCTTCTATGCTTTGGAGAGCCATCGACCACGCGCCCAACATCAACAGATCAGCAGTGGCGTTTGCAACACTGGGAAAAAGTTAGTAGCCAAAAGATAAAATGGCATCTGACCTACTAGTCTTCGAGGGCTGCAATCGCATCTGCTTTCCCCAGCTCCTTAGTAGCAAATTTGCGAACAGCTAATTCCGCAGTACTAACGGGCTTTCCGGCAGTGCCCGCACGTAAAGCAAGACTGACACTTGAAGATTGAGCCCACACCCATTTATCACCTTCGCTCATGATTAATGTCTGCAAAAAGGATGCCGCGAGATCACTCTGGGATTTCTGAAGACCGTAGTCGATAGCTAGCTTGAGGTTGGTACCTATTCGGCACATAAGTGCATAGAAGTAGTTATGATCCTGATGTGAACGCACGAAGGGCCTTCAAGATAGCTTTTGTTCGGGGTAGCGGTATTTCGCTATCTTCCAAATGGTTTATCCAACGTGAAAAGGCTCCTAACAATATGATAGCCACATCGCGATGTGACTGCCCTATTCGCATGGCATGAAGTAGAGGAGTTGCGTCTCCAGTTTTCCTAACCAATAGCTACAAGAGCATTGAACGACTTCGCCACATAGGGACTGAAAATATTTAGGCAGACCTGAAATGCTCGATCTCGAACCTCCATCAGAAACATGATGTCCTTCTGCTCCACAGCTCGAAAAATCTCGAAAGGCTACATGAAATGATTTAATGACAGTCTTTCTTTAATACTATATCATAGAGGAACTAACCTGAGGTTCTTTCCATGCCCCCTGTGGTTTGGCGGATTTGAAGGGAAAGTTGAAGCGAAAAGTGGACTGTGTGGGAGAAGCGGAGGGCGGAGAAGAGGCTGAATCGTTCTGCTTAGGACTAGGAGGAGTGACTTCATCCTCTGCTGTGGGGCTTTGAGGAGGAGTTGGGCTCCGCCGCAGTTGCCTTAACACCGCTTTGGGAGCATCTTGCTGGGCCTCACGTTCCAGAAATCCTTTGGGATGCGGTATTGGTTGTTGTATAGCTGAGATGAACTGGGAACAGACCAGTAGAAGGTAATCGAGAGGGTAGGCATGGTCCAGTCAAATCACGCTGTCGTGGTACTGGCGTTTGTATAACAACCTGAGAGTCGAGTTGACCGGCAAGACTCAGGATGATGGGAGCATTGTTGAGCTTCATTACGTTTAATCGTGGTCATGTAAGTATGCAGTATTCTTCAGACGAAGCTAGAGAATCGTAACATGGCTATGCAGCTATTCGTTGTAGTGTCGAGTGTGAATCTTGTTTGCTGTGTTGACGCAGTGGCTGTGTTCAGGCCTTCTGGGAGCGACTTCCGAATTCTTCCGGTGAGTGACTTGCATAGTGCGTAGATTTATTTCTGCGGTACCACTTCGCATCCCCCTGCGTCGTGATTTCATGCCATTCGATGTTGTCCTTCAGTCGTAATTGTGATGGTCATAATTCACATTGACAGTTTATGATCAAAATGGCTTAAATCTAGTTGCTATGGCACGCATTCAAGCCATCATACTGACTTCATCTTCATCGAGTCTATCGGTCATGCCAATATCCTATCATTACATATATGATACGGGTCTGTGGTCGTTCCATCATGATGAACTCACTGCTCAATACAAATACCGGAATCCTCGTCTCCGCCGCACAGCTTCGCCAAATGTGATACCTTCCAACCTCGCTGCTTCTTCGATGCGCTCACGTCCTGGTCCTTCCATATGCTCTAACTCATCTTTTTCTATCTGTTTGTTTTCTCGAATCAGCATGCAGCGAATAACTGTTACGCAAAAGTTAGCGGCCCTCATTTCCCCAGAAACGAAGTTAGAACTCTTTCACTCACCGAAATTCAGACAAGAGGCAAATGCCAAGCCCGACAACGCAATAATCATTGAAGGGTGGTATTCAGGACTCCAATTAGACTTCCATATATATGACCCCATCCTGTTCGACGATGGCTCCTTAGGATGGTGAGTACTAAGGATTCAGCTAGGACTCACAAGTTCCCTAGATTTCCAAACCCATTTACAAGACCCATCGCTGCCGACCTTTTAGCTGGAGGTCTGGGCACTGCATTTGACACCCAAACCAAAGTCATTGAATAACCTGATGTAGACCTCTTAGATCGCATGAAATGTGAATGTAACCATAACGAACCACAATACCCGATAGTCATGAGGAACAAGGAGAAGTACCTCCCACCAATGGACATGGTGCACAATGAGATGATGTACCCAAGTATGACAGCCCACCACCACGATGTAATATGGAAGAAACGCTCCCCAGTTCTATCTTTATGAACATAATGTCAAATAGTGAAAAAGGCCTGTACCAAAAATCTCACCTGCATTCCATGCGTTCACTAGGCAACAAATAGTAGCAAAAATCCATGGCGGGCTAAATGAGATGACATTACTTCATTGTGCCATACATGAAAGCTATATCACCTACGAGCCATAAGAAGAGTAATCGTTGTATTGAAACCCAAGGTTGCTGTTAACCTAATTGCCATTGTCAGCATAGGCATTGTACACACAAAAGGAGAGGCATTCACGTCGGGAAAAAGTTTATATAACTGAGTCCCAGCAACTGTGAGCATCCCATAAGCATGAAGACGAGAACTTTGGGATCCTTGATTGCCATGATGAAACCGGCGAATACCCTTTAGTGTATGGAAGCCCGGTGATTAAGGTGGAACAAAAAATCATCAGTCGAGTGCTAAGTCACGGAAAAGGCGAACATCACGTACGATTCATTAGCGGAGTCATGGTCAGCTTCTCCAGCATCTTCTGCGAGACGTACTTGCGCAAGACGGCGTTCCGCTGGTGATAACCAACGTGTATTGTGAGGCTTTTAGATACACGTTTGTCAATGTTACCCCTATAGCAAAGATAAGAAACAAACATAATCCGGTAGAAGCCACCTATAAAAGGGTATTGGTCCCAAGAAGGCGCGATGTAGAAGAGTCTATGCTCACATGGTCAGGAAGCCTACGAACATGGTAATAGCACCCTATTCGGAAGCGATAAGTGAAGGGGTTTTTTTTTACCAAGACACTATAGAAACCAGGTTACTCACCTCGATGTAAAAGAGCCTGGTGGTATTGTCAGTTTAGGCAGGTAAATGAAATGCGAAATCGCTGACCATCTCCATGCAGCTATGCCCATGGCGCCTTGCATGTTTCCGAGAATACCTGCAGCTATCAACTGTTGCGAAACCCAACAATGTATGGTCAGACAAGGTATATACTACGAAAGGATGGAGTACTCGCACTGCCAAAAGCATTTGAAACCATCAATCCGGCATAAAGGATCGCAGAGCGGAATGCAAGCTCCTGGAAAAGAATAAGCCTTAGAAAACTAATTCCGTGCGATAGGCGTTTAAGATGCCTCGCCTTTCTCGTGTACCAGCTAGATAGAAGATACATACAGCCGGGATAAAAAGCAGCCTGGATATGGTAAGTCCCTTTATAACTCTAATGAAAGAAGTCAAACGGAATATACCTCTGGTAAGCCGATGAAGACACGACACGCCATAATGCCCGCAAAATTTTTGGTGATCTAGATACTTCGAAGTAAGTAGTGACCTCTGGTGCGAACGAATATGAGTACAAACTAACCCCTGTCATTGCGCTGGTCAATCCCCACAGTACAACACAGGTGCCAATGTATAGAGTAGGCCTGAAAAGATGACATCGTATTCACATTAGAAGCTGTAGTGTAGTGTGCATATCAACGGTAACAACTGACCTGGTAACGCGATTCAAGATCTAGAAATGGGGCGTAATGAAGTAAATATATATATATATATTTGTGAGATGGCATTACGTGTTACATGACACTGTTACTTACTATGTTTGAGGGTATCTGGGCCGGACAATAGGATGCGTAGAGAATTGCGACGACAGTGTCATACTGAACATCTGAGGGCTTCAATTAGCGAGGAGCGTAGACATAGGAAGAACTAACCCACCTGTCAAACCTAAGTCCGCCTCTAATCCTTTCAACCTCGCGGAAGTAACAGCAACACGCTTTGCAAATGAATTAAAGCAGTGGTCAGTTGTTTAGTCGCTTATCATATGTCAACATACGCACGTCAATATAATTCATGAGATATATCACAACGATAGTTGGCATCAATCGCATATCGAGTTTCCTCAAGAGCTTCCTTTCTCCTGCAGCTCTATGTTCGGCGGTCAACAGCTCGAAATCGTCACCGTCCTGTATCGCGGGTTCGGCATTATCGTTGAAGGATTCTTGCTTTTTTTCTTCATCGACGGACATTTGGAAATTACTCGCCAATAGGTATGAGTGGTTTCGATGTACACAGCAGGCTCACAATTTTCTAGCGTGCATCCTTTATAGGGGAGGGGGTTCCAAGTATAAAGATTACACGGAGATTATGAAATAGGTCCCATGACCCTTTTTTTGACAGGATTGGTAGCTTCCTGTAAGATATTACAGCTACCACCTGTCATGCGTGGCGAATCCATAGAGTTTTAACGTACAGGCTGTCACGAGATATGGCTACAGGTTTGGGAAGCAAGTCGGTACGGCGTTCACTGGAGCTTCAGTAGTTATAAATAGTGACGAGGAGCCGGTCTCCGTTACCTAGCGCTGAGCCAAGTGGATAACTGGATGAACTTGATTGTCCAAATCGAGTAAGGATATAATCTCGGTTTTTATATTGGAAGGCGGCCTCTGAGCGGTGGCCCGGCGGCTCGCAACGGCTCGAAAGCGATTTGGCTGCTGGAGATCGAGGACATTAACTCAGCCGAGGAAACCGGCGAGAATTCATAGGTACCGCCCGCGAGTGTCTCGTAGATAAAGCTAGGCAAAGCACGAAAATTGCTGATGGTGTTTCAGACACATATGTAGCTACATAGCTACATGGGTGCGTTTTGATTCAATTACCTAGATAAAACAGCGAAGTGCCAGTGAGCTTGAGGGAAGCGTTTAATAGCAAGCTTACATGCTTACTAGTCCACGGTTGCTTCTTAAAGTTCTGCAGCGCCTCTTTAAGTTTTCAGCAATAATGGCGTGAAGTCCACCTGTTAGATGCGGCTCGTCATGCCATATACTTCCTCCTGCCTCAGTTACATCGCCTTTAGGAACGTCATATGCATGAGAGTCGTCAAGGATAGTGGAAACAATGGAATACACCAGGAAGACAAAGACGGAGGCCTTACTGCTCTCGTGAGCGTAAATTTCCGCATGGGATTTCAGCAACTTGTTCCAAATTCGGTATTTTTCGGAGACGTCGTCAGACAATTCGATCACTATTAAGAGGCAGTGTCAGATACGAGATGGCAATGAAATCCTGAACAAAGAAACCACCTGCCGGACAGCGATCTTTTGGAGGCACATCAAAATGCAAGAAGTTACGTGCACCAGCTTTAGCGTAGAGATCGTCAAGGCCGTCATCAAAAAGCTTCTCTACAATTTCCTCTTACCCGCAATCATTCGTCCACGGAGCTGTGCCAACGCAAACAATGGACACTCTAGTTTGCATATACATCGATGACTGTACCGTACTGTCTTTTGAGGGATTTAGTGAAGGTTTAGATGACGGTGTACGTCTCCCAGGACACTGAGGGAATTGGGACATTTGATCGCAAATATCATCTTCTACTGTGTTGCCAGGAGAGTGGCATAATTTTGCTTGCATTCGCGGAGAGCTATGATTCCTTTTACCGTTCGCGAGATGAATGAAATGGCCCAACTAAACGAAATTATTAAATATAACACACTCAGAGTGTGGAAATTAAGTACCCAGGTAGTGCACTCACGAAACTGGGTCGTTGAATCGCCACTGTGAACCTTGGAAGTCGTCTTAACGGGTGATTCGACGAAGAGAGAATGAAAAGTGGTTTACAAGACAACGAGGTCAGTTATGCTTTCTAGGCTCAATCAATGGCTACTAACGAAAGTAAAGCCAAGAGAAATGCTCCCTACGAGGATACGCTTTGTTGCCTGACTGTCCGTAGGAGTTACACTGACCAGAGTCATCATTTGGGCCGAGTCTTCAAGTTGAGAACAGGAATTGGATTTCCCTGGTCGCATAAGAAAACATTGTTATCAGAAATTAGAATAAAAGAGAGAAAGCACAAATGCGGAGCGATGAGGCTACTAGGTCACTGTAACAGTCGTTGGGCAGGCGAATATTCATTGTGTTTACGGACGTTTCCGATTGTTTGCCATATTCAGTAACTGAGTAAGTACCGAGGAGAGTGGCGTTGACTAACCGTGACGCCTTCAAGGTGGTCCAGTCTTGGCATGACCATGCTTGACCATCATGATCGAGTTTCAGTACTTGAAGTACTTCAGGACCGATGGCCTACTCGCGAATGATTCTCTTCACGTTTTCAATTGAGGGTCTACATTTAATCATCTCTTCAATTTTGATGGACGTGATATACCAAGACTGGTAACCAGATCCATCCTCTGTGAGTTCTTCGAACTTGAAAGCTCCATTACCATTCCCAACTTCAGATATGCTGTTCTCTAGAACACGGTCACCTTCTTTGACAACAAGGTAAAAGGCCACATGACCGCAACTCCGTAAGGACAACGATACCGAGAAACGGGGAAAGGTGCGTGTACCATTTCTGAAACTGTATAGAAAACGTTAGGCGAGAAAAAGAAGCGTCATGTTAAGGCTAACGAATTGCGTACTTATTGCGGATTCTAAAGGCTGTATCGGTTAAACACTGCATCACGCATGTGCAGCTCGAATGATAAATATCCAGACGATTTACTGCATGATTGCTGCACAGCTGTGAGTTCACATCGAATAGCTGAACAGGTCCTCCTTTAACCTCGGAAATTTTTTTTCCCTATTTAGTCGAAATTGGTTGACTCGTACCTCGTCTGGCTTTCTCCCGCTGTGCTGTCGTTCTGTTTTGAGTTGAGTCGTTGCTTCTTGGGTTGAGGATTGTTTATGGCGAGTGGCGTGGCTGCTCCACAGTTGTAATCATGATGCTGGCCTGGGATGGGGCGCATGTCTACGATGCCGGATACCGACTAGTCTGGAGTGCTGACAGAGCTATTGGACAAACATGATGCATGGAGTTACATGTTATTCGAATCCTTTGCATCTAAGCCCGAGGTCTTGTTGCAATGCCCAGCTACGCTGAATGTCTCGAACGCCAGATTTTTCGAACCGTTATTTCCAAAGAGGGTCTGTGCACCAAAACAAGAGGCAGATGTTAAAGGGATCAACATGACTACGTCATGAGTTTCTCAGCAAGTTCCAGGAACAAGTGAAGAACGCAGACGTGCGAGGCTCAGAGCTAACTTAAAATGCACTCACCATTTGCTATACAATCTGCTAAGTCTTTTAATCTATTGTAAATTGACAAGGCTGAGCTCCACGATTTCTCCTATGAATAATCGATAAACACGCGACTACTGAGGTACTTCAGCTGGTCACATCTGCACGAAATTTCTATCAAGGGCTCGAAGTGTTCCACCCCTTACGAAAGCACTCGTCAAAGGGGCATTCCTATACTATCGATACAGCCTGAGTTGCACAAGGTCCATCCTCTAGTGCCATTAATACAAATAACGGAATCCCTTTCTCCGTCGCATAGCCTCATCGAAAGTTATGCCTTCCAGTCTTGCAGCCTCTTCTATACGTTCACGATGTGCTCCCTGCATAAGTTTGAGTTCTTCCGCTTCCAACTTCTTATTTTCGCGTACTAAAATGCATCGAATAACTAGTAGACGAATGTATTATGATAAGGTTATGAACAAAGATAATAATGAGAACTTACCGAAACTTAAGATACTAGCGAAAGCTAGTGCACAAAGTGCAATGATCATGGACTGATGGTAGTCCGGACTCCAATTTGCCTTCCATATATAGGAACCCATACTGTTTTGACTTCAGCGCCTCGTACACGTATGTAAGAAATATGAGACCCACAGATTACCAATGTTGCCAAAGCCGTTAACAAGACCCATGGCGACAGAACGTTTTGCTGGGGGTCGTGGTATAGCATTTGAGACCCATACCAACGTCAATGTGAATCCTAAAAAGGGCAAATACTAAGAAGTCAAGAAGACTCTTCGTCCCAAGAAGAGAATTTACCACAGTATCCGGTCGTCATCAGGAATAAGGAGAAATATCTCCCTCCAGTAGCCATGGTGGAGAGCGAGATTATGTATCCAATCATGACAACCCACCACCAGGCGGTAATATGGAAGAATCGTTCACCAGTTCTGTCTAAGAATCATAAAGAGTAGAACAGTGAGAAAAGGAGGTGCAATGCGGCGGGAAGTCCCAGCATACCAGCATTCCAGGCCCCAATCAGTGTACAGATTGTTGCGAAGACCCACGGCGGTCTGGTGGATTCATCAGCTTAGGTAAAAACTACAAATGTTCAAGATACTCACGCAGACATCAAGAGGGTTATGGTAGTAGAATAACCCAAAGTTCCTGTCAGTCTAGACATTCATCAATTATCATGGACACAAAAAAAAAAAGGTTTTAGAAACGCACGTAGGGAAGAAGTTGATGAAGCTCAACCCTAAAAGTTGCGAGCACGTCATGAGCATGAAGATCCAGACTTTAATGTCTTTGATAGCCATTATGAATCCATCAAACACGCTTTATCGGACAGACATATATATTAATTGACAGGTTTTGATGATTATCAAATGTTAACTCGGGAAACATCTCCAAAATAATATCAACGTACGATGCATCAGCAGAATCTGTATCTGCTTCACCAGCATCTTCTGCGAGGCGGACTTGTGCAAGACGACGTTCGGCGGGTGACAGCCACCGTGTATTGGTGGGCTATATAATGCGTCATGGTAAGGACTTTAAAGCAGACCGAAAGATGTTGCACTGACATAATCAGGCAGTAGCCACCTAAAAAAAATAGCTTTCAGCTAACAGAATTACATATGACGATATAGATCACATACATGACTTGGAATCCGATGAACATGGTTATGGCACCCTAAAAGTGATAAATGAAATGAAATGAATTCCCGATAGTCAGTTTTAGGTTTGGCAGCACGGCGTACTTCGATGTAGAATAGCCTTAATGGTTGATTCTGTCAGAATTTATTTCCCTCCAGAAGGCGAGAAAATAACGCTGCTTACCATCTCCAAGCAGCGATACCTAATTTCCCCTGCATATTGCTCAAAATTCCTGCTGCAATGAGCTTCGCCGATACAGTATAAGCCATAAGATCCAAGAATGTAGAAGTTGATAAACTCACACTACCGAACGCATTGGATATCAGTAAGCCTCCATAGAGGATGGCAGAGCGGAATGCAAGTTCCTTATTGTAGAATTTAGATAAGCTAGACGCCTGAGTAATCAAACAGCCACGTTACCTTCCTCGTATACCATCGTGATAGAAGATACATGGCACCGGGATAGAATGCAGCCTAATAGCAAGTCCGGCAATTCGGTAAGCAAGTACCGAAGCGAATTGTGGACTATACCTCCGGCAAACCGATGAAAACACGACAAGCCATGATTCCTGCAAAATTTTTGGTAACCTAATGTGCAATACCTATGTTAGCAACACGAACTAGAAAGAAAAAGATGAACGAAGTAGTGTACTGACTCCAGTCATGGCACTTGTCAAGCCCCACAAAACGACACAGGTTCCGATGTAGAGCGTGGGCCTAAAGAAATCAAGGGAATTAGTAAAGGTCAGTGCCCGTAATATTGAACTTTTTGATGGGCATTATACCTGGTAACTAGATTCAAGATCTTGAGGAGCATAGTTAGACACTTTTAGCTGGGGAAGAAAGATACACATACCATGTTGGAAGGTACTTGTGCTGGACAATAAGAAGCATAAAGTATCGCCACGACAGTATCATATTGAACATCTGTTTCCCGCAATACATGATGAGAATTGATGGAGAGTAAGGGTTCTAGGACAAACCCGTTATTCCCAAATCTGTTTCTAGTCCCTGAAGTCTAGCGGAAGTCACTGCGACACGCTGAAGCGAATAGTAAACGAAGCATTCAGTGTCGTTGCGAGAAACAGCGAGTAAAGGGACGCGCACATCAATGTAGTTCATAAGGAAAATAATAACAATAGTTGGCAGCAATCGAAGGTCCAATTTCCGAACTAGACTTCTCTCGCCTGCCGCTCTGTTCTCTGCAGTCAGTAATTGGAAATCATCCCCTTCTTCTTCTTTCACAACAGGATTGGTATCTTCATCGTAAGATTCTCGTTTCTTCTCGCCATCGACTGATGCTGGCGAGAGTGGTGAACTAGACATGACAGAGTGAGGGCTCAAGAGTCTCTAGCGCTAAAACCAGATGTCGTTCATGGGATTATAAGACTTCTAGAAAGTTGTGAGATCAAGGAACCTGTAGTGTATGTAACTCATGACCAAATCGCACCGGCTGAAGAGACCGTAGACAGATGGGCCCCTTTAGAGGACGGAGAAGTTTCTCTGTGTGACAAGTCCTCTCAAATTGGAAGAAAGTGTCATTGGATGTGAACAGATCCCATCTGGGAGCTCAAGTGATGTGTTTTTGCTAGAAGAAATACGGCGCTTTTTTACTATAAATACGAATTGTTGGAATCGGAGGCCCGTTAGGCGTTACATGAAGGCAGCTGGGTGAAGTGTTTGAACGATGGAATGGGCGGAGCCAGAATGCGCTTGCAAGGAATACGTTCGCTGACTTTTAATCTTATGGCATACCCCACGTTCCTGACGCGGCAAAGTCGTAATTGGCTGATACCCCAGACCACATGGCCTTGCTCTTTCATAACGCTAGGCAACCAAATGTCACCTTCAATATGAATGCGACGTAGTGTTTTGCTTGCATTGGGGACGCTGAGAATTCTGTGGAGCATACACCGTACGCTCGGATGACCGGAACCCCACTCTGGCGCTTGCGTACTATTTCAGATTATCTCGAACGATAGCCTGGCTGCAACTGGCAGGCTCAGCCTATGTTTAGCCTGAAGGGTGTCCCAGGTTTCTCTTCCTCGGCGGATTGTACACTTGTCACACAAGTCATGACCAGCCGTACCTAATTCATACAATAATGGAAGCAAGCATCCCGTCCTCTGGGTAATTGGTTTACTCGCCATCGCAAAACATAACTGTCTCACCCTCAAAAGGGAATATTCGATTTATCGATGAGTCTACTGTACTCAAACCAACAGTCGAGGTCGGAAGCGTCCACCAATGAAGTCTGAAACCACTCAGATCTAGGTGATTTGGGTAATGGGGATTGAGTGGTCATCATTTTTCCTCCAACTACTGCATCATCCGATACTTCCATTCAAAACTTTAAAACAGTACATGTATCACAACCAAGATTTTTACAGTGAGCAAGCACAGTTGTCATCACCTATCACATGATAAGTGACGTATCTGTAATGTGAGACCCAGTACTTCAAGCTGAAGACATCCTATGGGTGGTTTCAAGGAATCCGTTGATTCGGATCTTCAGGATATTGCGAAAGTTCTCCGAGGTGCAGCAAACTCGTCGGTGTCACATTTCATCCGCTTTCCATTCTCACAGGCGCAATCATACATCGCGTTCCGAGAGTAAGATAAGCAAATCAACATTGATAGCGGTCCCTGGAGAAACAAGATATTACATATTCAAGAAATCATTAAGACGTCCATTCCTCTGGTTTATCGAGATCACATCCTGGAAATGGAATCAGGTAGGCTCCGATGCGTCTTTGATATTATCACTCACTACAACCTAATCGACTATCGTGGCACACCGATAAGCTATCACTGACTATACTTATGCAGTCTGAGTAGTCGCCGTCGGTGCTGAACAATAGACCCATGTTAGATCCGATGTGTAGCAGAGCAATCAAGTCAGATTGAGCTTACCAGTAGTTTGTGTTACGGATGAGTCGTTATATGAGCCATTATTGGTGGTCTGGCTAACATTGTTTGAATCATGCGTTTCACTTGTGTTGTTGTTGATGTTTGTCGTCACATTTCCAGTGACATCGTTGAAGACGCTGTTGGAAGCGTTAGTGTTGTTGGCATTTTGGAAGAAAGGCATTGGAATAGAGTAGATCGAATACTGGATGCAAATCAGGCGTTTGCTACTAATGCGCAGTTTGTTATGAATGCGAGTCTGGCGATGGGGAGCTTTCCAGTCCGTTAACCCACCTTTATATCCCAAAAAGAGTGGCTCAGGCTGTGGTGGTAGCCACAGCGACAGCGTCGGACGACGTATAGCAATGCCATCCTTCTACCGTAAAACGTAACGCACAATTGTATTAGAGCGTATTTGTCGATTGCAAGTTCAAGATGAGAGCATCAAAATTCAGAACTACGCCCCACTTCATTATCAGAGACTGTAAAACTGTTTGTCCACCACTTGAGCACCACAGGTACATTTCCACGAGTCTGGTGGTGCAGAAAAAAGCCTGATATTATATATCAGGGTTTCTCGGAATTTCGAGTATATGGACGCTGGGGCCATGCACAGCGGGACAACGATGATTACAAACGCATCGCAGTAGCGATTTAGCACTCTCATGGTAGAATCAAGTAATAGAAATTACAAAGGATATTGTATTTTGTTCTGTCTTGGTGGCGACCTTTGTTCTCCGTTTGTAACAACAATTTACTTGTCAGTATAATGGTTACTCTCCACCCGCGGAACTCGATTGATGGGCTTATCCCAACATCGTGAGAAGACAGCCATTGAAGGATAGAATAGCAGGACAAAACTATCAGCCTGATCACACGGCATACTATCACGGGACCATGGAGTTTCCCCATTTTCCCCATCGACTTGTCGTCCAACAATGTCGAACATATCATTTGGAGCTTCTTGGAGAAAAGAACTCCATGGTGCATTGGATGCAATGAGAAGCCCTTCAAGTGGGAGTGTTGATGCGCTATCGTCGTTGAACGAAGACACTATATGGAACGAACTGCATTTTGTTTACATTGCCTTTCTCCATTCCACTGTAACGTAGAAGATAAGGAAGAGATGTCGGAAAAATCCGTTTAACCAGATCAGACCCTACGAATGTCTGTAACTTACCTGGGCCACCTGATGATCTGAGCCGTTGGTGATCAGAATCGGATCAGAAATAGAACAGACTATAATCAGGCGGATCAGCTGGGATAAGAAGATAAGAGACACAGATTGTGTCTGATGAGAAACATATCGGAACTGGGACAGAAAACGATCAGGCGGATTAGCTGGGGTAAGAGGGATACGAGCGACAGATATTCTCTGACCAGACATGACCAGATCAAAAGAGAGCATGTATGGGTTGAAATAGATGCCATCAGACAGACTTAGCTCAACGGTTCAAAATGTGACACCTGAGATTTTACTAGTGGTAGTTAACAATAAAAGCAGTCTAGTTGTCAGTTCCCGAAACGTAGGAACATATCACCATCAATCAAGTCATTTAAATAAAACCGGCCTTCCTTCAGATCAAAAGCCTCGATCATATGAGCTCCCCGAATCAGGGACTTAGCCATGACCAGCTTGAAATCTCTCGCTTCATCATACAAAAGTGCCCCCGACCATCTGGTCCTCGGAATTCCATTTGATGGCTTGAATATCTTGACCGACACAATATCAAACGAAGAGGACTGAAGGAAACATCGAAAGACGGTTTGGAGTCGAGCAGGAACTGGCTCCGATGTGTCTGTGTTAATGAGAACACAGTCGAAGCGTGATTCTTTATTGAAGTTGGGGTTGCAGCGAAGGATGTCCCGTCCTTCGCTCCAGTCTTCGTGTGATTGATACTTAAGATAAATGCATTGATATTTCCTGATCTGTGGAACATAGAACAATGTTAGAGCTGTAAAGTATATCTAATATCAGCTTACTGAGATGGGACCATCTCCAACGGCTACATTGCAACTTGAGACTAAAAAACTCCGCAGACGCTTGTCAAATCCTTTGAGGCCCTCGCAATGCTCCATGACTACCGAGCTTGTCAGGTTTGTGGGAGATCCTAGCATCCAGTGGTTATCGGGGGTAGGTTGTGTCGACCTCTGGTCATCATTTCTGCCAGCGTCATCTCCTAAGTCTTGGTCCTCAGTGTCGTTATGGTGGGCTTTATCATAGTTGTCGACGGTCATCCGTATGTGGGCGATGGCTTCTTGGTTCTCGTCAATGCGAGCCATCTGTGGAAACTGAACATCGGGCTTTTGGTACACATAAATATGTTTGCTTACCTGGCTGTCTGTATCTTTCCGGTTTGTCTGCTCGTAGGCTTCTTGCGCCTCTTGGTGAAAGCCCTCGCTGACTCGTGTGTCGTAGTTATCCGTTGCACCCTTCTGCCGGATTTCTGTGAGAATATGATTTATGGCGTGTTGCTTGCTAAAGTGGAAGTCCTTCTCGTAATTGTTTGAAATGTGCTGTATTATAAGAACCATTAGAAAACAATCAAGACACATGTAGAACCGCTACTCACTTCACAACATTGTTCATATTGAATAATATATTGTTTTAGCCGGTGTGTCCTCCCTTCGGTCATACAATTGAGGCCAATCATGAGCCGATATCTAGCATAGGCTCGGATACCATGTACTAATGTTGAGTTCCTAGGGAGAATTTGGACGATGCATGGGAGGATGCACTAGAAGAACAGAAAAGTCAGTGTATAGCGCTAATAAATAATGTATTAAGGACTATGCACCTTGAGTATATCATAAAACACTTGACCATCCGCATATTCGACTGTGGTGACGTTCATGAAGTGTTTGAGTCCAGGCCATCTTGATACATTCCGCATGCTATATATCCCGAGTTTTAGTGAGACGTCAAGTTTGACGTGTAGTTGAAACTTACTTTCTGGCCATATGGCCTTTGTTTCCGTTTTCTGCTAACACTGTGAGGAGGAGCGGCCAGATGTGCTTACCCCATTTTCCTAGATCATCGGAGTGTAATTTATCGTATGAAATGGAACAATATGGGTCTGAGTGGTCGAGTGACCAAAAAAAGTTCTGTAAAAAGCTAGTGAGTGGAAGATAAAAAAAATACGGGGAGAAAACCTTGGTTGCATGTAATCCGTGGGCTTGTAAGATTCGTTCAGCCTCCGTTTTATTTGATGCTGTGATTGAACGCTTGTACACCTTCTCCATGTTGTCAGTTGTGCGACACTGAAAATTTCCGCATAGTTTCGTTAAACTGTCATGGCAGACAAGACATTTCGGGCATGGAAATTTGGCCAGGGCCGCACGCGTAGCTGTTAGCGCACAGCTTTCTTCGCCATCAACAGACTTGACTGGTATTCCTGGATGTATCACTCTATCAATTTTGTCACCACAGGCCATTGCTTCTCCGAAGCGTGCAGGCCATCGTAGTGAGTGGAATATTACTTCGGCAACCTTGTGGTAAACTTCACGCTTGAAGCACTGCCATTTAATGGTATCAGCAGTGTTTCTGTCAGATGGGTCGGCCGGGTCCAAAGGCTGTAAAAACAATGCAATAAGAAGCCCCTGTGTAGCAGAAAAAACGCTTACAATGGGCATATACCCTACAAGAACACCTCCTCCATTTCCCGACGCATTTCTTACCCCCCGCGGCAAAAATAGCGGACAAATAATTATAGGGTGCTTCTTGACCCGCTTAGTGATGTTGCCTTTGTCAAGCCAGAGAGAGATCGGTAGAAAGCAATGCGGTGGTTCTTCTTGTGGAAAGGATTCCTGCATTCAAATTAATCCACATCAGAAAGCATGTAAATGTATATACTATATATTTACCTGTACGTCCCACCATTTGTTGGCTGAATTGAACTCGTCGTATATGCGTTCTTTCAAGACTATCCTACCATTTCGACGGCAATAATATTTGCGGCAAGGATGCCAAAGGATGAGAGGCGCTAATGTCTCATCCATAATCCAGTTGCGATAGATTTTCCACGGATCTCGGTACTGAAACTTGAAGTAATGAGTTTCTCCTAGATAACATGCAGAAACATTTCCTTCTTGAAACTGAAAGAAAGGTTAGAAGAATCGATTTTGAGGGTCGTCTTTGCCCACCTGGACATATTGCGCACGTGCTACTTGTAAAGTCTTCTCGATGTCTGCATAGTTCCGAAATGTAATGTTAGTATTATCTGCCCATCCATGATGTATCCCATATAACTGTGTGTTTACTATTGCTTTACTTAATAATCCCTTGACAGCTGTTTCCGCATATTCAAAGTCGGCACGATTGCGAAAGGGCGCCCACGGTTTGATCTCCAATGCAGAGCCAAGTCCAGCTTCGTGGTTGCCTTGATCAGCTGAAGGGATAACACTGTCAAGGGGAATTATGACTGGGTCGTGCTTCCCACTTTGAGGATGGTGGACAACTTGAATAAAAGTTGCACTTGATATCTGTTGGACATTGGTTTCGTCGTTACCAGATTCTGCTAAGTCAAGACTCAAGTCTGTCAGGCACAGTTGAAAGACAGAATGAAATGAAATATTCCCGCACCGCTGATTGGAGGACCCGCTTCAACCTCGTCATTGACTTGAGTCCGGTCTCCGTCAGCCTGATAAGATGCACAGAACTGTAAATTTAAGAAGTTGAAAAAGAGAGACGTTAACACCTCAACAGTTTTCTTTCTTTTTTGATTTGGCTCCTCGAGTGATCTCCCTAAGCACCGTTTCTCTGAATGGTTTTCTTGTCGTGCCGCTAGCTCTAATTGTTCCTGATTTCTGACCTTGCAGGACTTGATGTGCTTGTCAAAGCGCTGTGTGCTTTGGTGTTGTTGACAATATTTACACCATGGTCCTTTTTTTGCCTCGGTTGTCCTAGGAATATGAGACATAGTGTAGCTAGCTAGTATAGTTGAGCATGGAGACGTCGTTGTTGAGAAAATCATAGATCATGATGTTATCTACAAGTCACGGTTAGCCTGGTGTACGTAACAATTGAATCAGAGTCAGTAACAGATACTCCACACTGTTGCTCGTCTCCAACCAAAACAGTGCAGATGGAAAAAAAACAGAAACATATCAAAGACAAGAAGAAGAAGACCTCTACCAATCAAAAGGCTGCTCGTCAGACTGCTCAAGCTCCAGGAAGAAGAATAGCCCATGCAAAGAGCAGAGTTGTTTCACGCAGACAGGCGTCTAGTACCGAAATGGAGGGCAATAGTGAACGAGAGAGAGGTGGAGATGATTCAGAGGTATCAGACTCACCAGATAGTAACGAGCATCCAAGCTCTGCGCAGAAACCCATCAGTAACACGGAATCAGATAGTGATTTATCACAAATCAGTCTGCGAATGTCACCGGCATCACTGTATAAGGTAGAGACAGTTAGTTTCTTGTCCACAAAGATGTGCTGATGGTGTATATAGGCTGCCCGTAACGCTCAAATTGCAGCTAATGCTGCAAAGGAAGAAGCTAAAACTATGCGTCGTAAATACGACGATGCTATGAATGAGGTACATCAGGATGAGTCTGTTGAAAGGGGATCAAAGAAGGAAAAAAAAACCAAGAGCTCAAGAGATGATGACACGCACCACGAGCAAGTAATCAAGGGACTGGGGCATCAGTTTGAGATAACTCATGCTCTTTGGCTACATGAGCCTACCAAGACTTTTCAAACAACCATTGACGACGAGTATGATAAACTGGACCGTTTTGGCAGCACAGCTGCTAAAGTGCAAGGTCAGCTTCGTGATATTTTAGACATTGTTCCTGCCACATACCATGGTGACCTTCCGAATCACTGGTTAGGCCGTTCAGTGAGTGGTCCAGAATTTTGTAAGCAGTGTTCGAAACTCACCTGATTTTCAGTTCCGTGATGGAATGCAAGAACAGCGGTCAAACACAGCTACTCGTCTTCGATCTCGAGGTGCCACCATTTTTAATTGCACGGAGGAAGACTTGAGGATATCCCGCAAACGATGTGCAAAGTTTAGCGAAGATATTGGGTGGGTAGAAAATGCAAACGGTACCTCGACGTATCATCCATGGAACGTCAGTGTCCTTCATCGTGACTACAAGGGACGCTTCGACATCCAAGCAGTTTTTTTGAATCCAATTCTTCAGAAAGTGAGTCAATAACAGCTGAAAAAAAATAAGAACTAAAAGCCAACCAAGCAGACAATGAGCTGTATCATACGAGGGCCTGCATCCGTAATTGCAATGAACGAAGGCGAATCTTCCCGTGCTGCAAGAAACAATGAAACGATGGATCTAAAATGGGGATTAAACCATACAACGCCTGGCATGGTCGCAGCTTCTGCTGTCCTTGTGAGTACTTCTTGAGCTCATAGAGAAATCTGACTAACATACAGGGATTTATTTAGGCTCGTTGGGCCTTATCTCCAGACGAGTGCCTCAAGGAAAAGGGGAACGAATCTGGCATTCGTTGGCACGATGATTTTGACAACTACCTGGAGTACCTTTTAAGCGGCCTTCAAAAACAAAAAAAAAGTGTACTCAATATATTCCGAGAGTGGGATCAAGTCCTTTTCCCCAATACAAGCCATGGACTCGCAGGCCAACTGAGCAACACAGACAGGGATCAATTAATGCAAAGTGTGATGGCTGCATTGAATCATGATGAGGATGGATATGAACAGCCCGAAGGCCATAACAGCCATTCTGAACGAGGCTCTGGGGGACTCAACGAGGGTGGGAACAGCGAAGATGGAAGCGATAACTTCGAGGAGTGAAGGCACATGTGTATAGATAGTGCCTCTGTTATTAGATAAGATACAAATACTAGCGAATTGATGTTATCAATGGCCAGACCTTGAATGACTGATTGGCTTTGTAATCTTATCGATGATCAATCGATCAAGCTTCAATCAAGCTTCAATCAAGCTTAAATCTGGACGACTCAAACTGTAACTGAGGTGTCGATAACGCCAAGTCCAAACACGAGTTCAAGAAACTGTCCAAGACTATGGGAGACAAGTTGGACAAAGAGAAAGGCAGGTTCGTACAGTCTTTACTAACACAATCAACAATAATGATACAGCAGTGATTTGTACCCGCTCTACTTTGACACAAACTCATGGAGAACACCCTTCAGCACTTCAGTCTGCTCGCGGATCGCCCCTCCAACGTCTTCTTTCAACACTTTTCCCACCTCATCAAGATTCTTTTCGATGTTCCGCAATGTCTCTTCCAAATCTTGAGAGACTCGACTGTCTGGTGCTTCTGACCTTGCAACTCTCCTCCTTTTCCCTGGGTTAAGCGGTGAGAGCTCCATTTGTGATACGAGGAATTGACGCGCCCCACGACCGGTCCCAGGAGTCAATGGGGGAATAATATTGACCATCTGCTGAATGGTACCAACGGTGAGCCCAAATTACTGTGATCTCAATATGTGTACCTCATTGTCAATGGTATCTTGATCACCTATGCGACGCTTCAAAGGGACGGTGCCTTTTCCATCACTTTTTCCTGTTGTCTCGGCAACATTTACCACAGAGTTCTTTCAATCAAACTGGTAAGTCACAAAACATAATTCTTGTGTATTGAATTTCTTACCTCTTTGTTTGCCGCATTAAAAGAATTGACCAGGTTTACACCAGGCGTAGGAAGTTTATCAGCACTCGCTGTGTCATCTACCCGGGATTTAGTGGGTGTCGAAAAACTCGGGGTACTTTGCTGGTATCGTTCAAGCCGATTGTACTTATAACGCCCTTTTCTATCCACAGGACAACCCTGACCAAATCCACCACCATCATGGTATGATATCACACCGTCAGATGTGTGCGTGCTTGTGGAGCCCAATCTCAGCACTGGAGAGTCTTTGGTTGGCGGAGGCGGCGTAGGTGTACGAGGTGAGACCAGGGGACTTGTTGCAGCTACAAGCCCTGCATTATTTTCCTTCTGCTTTACTGAATATGTGTCTCCATGAATTTTCAGCCAGTGTTGCTCGAGTTTACTGGGACCTTCGGCAGCATGTGCAAGAACTGTGGGAGCAGCATTATTATAAGTAGATAACTTTGAGCTGTTTTCTGACGACGACGTCTCTTCAATACAAGGCGTGGAACTACGTCGTCGTCGCTTTCCTGTGTATGATGGCATGGGTTGTTGGATTATGGGTCCAAGTGTATTGTTGGGCTCCACTTCCAGTGAGCGAGGATACAGTATCTCTTGATAATTAACTAATCATGACGTTTCTAGCTCCACCAGCGCCACATGTTGTATATAAGGAGGGCGAGGCTCCCGCCTGTCGTTCACATGCTTGCTCCCTTTTGAATACCACCAACACGAACACTTGATGTTGCAGGCCTTTGAGTCTTCAAACTTACAAGGTATGTCATCAGGCTACACGATGCACACTCATTTATTGATAACTCAAATATGCTTGCAGAGCCAATCAACCCTGATGTTTAAACGAGGAAGCCAGCAGCCAACAAAGAACACGGCTAGGAGCCGCACTACTCAGGTATGTATTATAATCTTTCTGACTTTGGCATCAGCCTCAATGTTGTCTTCCGCTATAGCAGCCATCAAGCAGTCAGTCTCGCTGGCTGTTTCTGCAACACTAGGAGCAAAATTTCCCCTTCCGATGCCTGGACCATCCCATATTAATGCTTGCATTATCACTCAACTTGCTACCCATCTGAGGAATGGGATGAGAATCATGAATCAACGTGTACGGTATTTACTGATACTAATGGCTTAGTAATATACAAATCTACCTCGGGGATATCACTTTAACAACTAGTAGATACTATTTACAACGAAATACTATGGCTTCTATTGTCTCTTTTTACTCTAAGCTTTAAAATTGAAAACCGGCAAAAAGCAAACAAAAGCATATATTAAAAACTCCGTATTAGGCCGAACCAGGCGCGATAGGACTGTTGAGCCTTACTGATACCAGGTCAGCGTTGTCCGTGTCCTCTGCCTGAATCGACGGATATCCTTGATCACAGCACTCAGGCTGAATTGACAGGTCAGTCTGGTGAGCTCGATCAGCGTACTTCGGCACTTCAGCGCGATCAGCCGTGTCAGCACGATCAGCCATGTCAGCGCGATCAACGTGGCTAGCGTATTCACACTCATCACGCGTATTATCCTTACAGGCATCTGATCGAACCTGTCCGCAGCGTTTTGTATCTAATATGTTATCCAAATTTCTTACAGCGTTATCAGGTCGCATTCGGCCAAATCATGAAAAACGGATTTTTGCGACAGAGTTTCTGATCACTGTACAGAAGTCTATGCGCGACACTTCTAGAAGTCATGGAATGGGCAAACCAGTGAAGAGGAAGCTACCGTGGAATATGATAACATTCCGCATTCGCGAAGTCGCTATTGTTCTCTTTGAGGGTTGAGAAATCAGTGATCATCAGTTGTTTGTTCAAGTGACATTGGGGAGCGGTGCATCTTGTCGGACCGAACCTATATCCATAAAAGTCGCCTTGGGGGTTGAAGCTTATATATAATACTTCAATGCAGAATGGGGCACTGCACTGCATTATTTTATCCTGGTGACGTCCATTTGTCTTGCAACCTACTCAATAGGACTGGAAGTTGAAGCGTAGAACAAGCAACGCCTACAACTAGGAAAACAAGTGAGTGGCGTTGGAGTCCCAAATGTGGACGGACAAATGACAAGGGCTGCTGAGAGGTTGCGAACTGAACTTACAAGACGCACCAAAAATTCTGTCAGCATGAAGAGTATAATATCGCCAGAAAGTGGAACTTCACTATTTCGACTTTCGCCCATTGACCAAGAATTGCATTCGAATTCCGAGGCTCTTCGCCATCCAGAATAGGGGAGTCCCTACTCCATGCTACCAGCCTCTCAAATTAGCTGCATGCAAAACTGCATAACTAGGTTTGCTCACTTTGTGCACCGACAGCGATGCTAACGATACAATAACTGTATTTGAATATAAAAATATCTGAAGGGTATCACAGATATGATGCTACAACAATAACCTTTACAACCTACATATCCTATAGCAATCATCAACATCACTGCAAAATAAAAACCGAATCTCACTAAGCATCCGTATCACTTGCAGCATCTGATAACTCTGCCTCAAACACTCGCATCTCGAATGCTTTCTTGAAGGGCTCGAAGTGCTTCCCTGGAACAGCAAAAACTATCTCTTCAAAAACATCCTTGTATTTCGCCTTGCTCTTGTGCTCCTTCGCCCCTCCGCTTGTCCTCTCTCCACACACCAACAACTCTGCCCAAAGCTCCGCTATCATCTCCACTTTGTTCTCGCATGATCCACATCCGAATGCTCCTAGCACCAATGTTTGATCTCCGCGTGTTTGAAAGATCCTCAGTGCACGAGCCATCCTATCCCGCATTTTGTCACAAATGCCGTCAGAAAAGACATGTGCATCAGAAGCAGTGATGAGATAATTCTGTCTGATTGCAGCGGCATTGACGGGGACAGCGGAGAGGACATTAATTGTGTAAGGAGGAATGAAGGTGGATTTCTGGTTAGAATCTTGATTATTAGGGGGTATAGTTGGATGGTCTGTCGAGACAGCATTTGATTCGGCTTCATCATCATCATCCCTGAATACGACTACACCGGGGCTGTACACCATTGAATGGTCATGGATGCCGGCACCATCCATGCTGAGAAATCTTCTGTGCGTCTTGTAAAACTCTTTCGCTTGGTCAGTCCGGAGGCTTGCAACAAGGGTACTACACCTAGCAAGGCCTTCTTCCTGTTCATTACCACCATGGAGGTAGCCACCACCGGCTCTCTTGGGCGATGCGAACGATAATACACCGATCGGGATAGAGGCGGGGCTGCGTTGAGAACCCGAGGGCTCGGCATTGCTGTTGTGCAGCCTACGAGCGGCGGTAAGCGTTGAAGAGGGCGTGAATTGGATTATTGTGGAATGCATGGGTGAGTCCGGTCTACGAGCTAGATCGGACTTGCGCCAGTCTGCAAGAGACGGCGAACAATGGGGATAAAAGGTAGTTCCCTGCCTGCTGAGTAGAATCTGAGGCCCGATATCATGTGAAATGTGTCTAGTCGCGGACGCCACTGAGGGCTTGGTCTGTCCTTGGGGATGGGAAGTTATTGGCTTTGCTGAATGAACAATAGGAGTATTTAAAGAGGAAGAAGCAAGAACAAAATAAGAAGTAGAAAAGTCGTTCAAAGACGCAGATGAAACGAAAACTGAAGGAAAAGAAATATTAGAATGGCTTTCTTCCACGTACTTGCCATCCCCAAGAACAATACTCTGCGTATCTTGTGCGATGCTTGCCCATCGCTCGCGACGGGAACGCTGGGCTGCAAATGCTATACGCCGCCGTTCTTGCTTAAAGTGCTGTTGTTTCTGATGTTGTCGTTTAGAGTGAGATGAAGGCCCTGAGAGACGCTTTATCATAGACTGA
Organism: Serpula lacrymans var. lacrymans S7.9; assembly: GCF_000218685.1. Taxonomy (NCBI): domain Eukaryota; kingdom Fungi; phylum Basidiomycota; class Agaricomycetes; order Boletales; family Serpulaceae; genus Serpula; species Serpula lacrymans. Next base: position 1,474,379 of record NW_006763294.1, on the reverse strand, counting down.
GATGCTACGGGCGTACTAGAGCGAATACGAGAAGTTGATTTGCGGGTTGTTGTTGAATTTCGAATGTGAACCATTGTGGAGGGTGATATGGATGGAAGTGGTACAATGGAGAAAGGGGTGTGGAGCAACCTCCGGAGTGATAAATCAGTTTGTATATATTTGCAGATGCTTGCACCGCTTAGTAAGCTTCAGGTGAACAGCCACCAGACCCGAGTCTGAGATTATCTTCTTCGGAGACCTTTGGCGGGAACGCTATTCCTAACATTTCCCTGATAAACCAAATTTGAATCTGACAAAAGAACAACAGCGTTACCTGCACCACAATGAAGCTAGACGCAACGGACTTGAGATACGTTACCCCTGAGGAATTCAGGGTGTTATCGGCGGTACGACTCACACGCAGGATGGCCTATTGTCAATCTTACATCGCGATTTAATACCAAAAATCTAATCAGGTAGAAATCGGATCTAAAAACCACGAAATCGTGCCCACCGTTATTATAGTACAAGTTTCAAAGCTACGGAATGGAGGAGTGAATAAGCTTTTGGGATCTCTTGCAAAACGGAATCTGGTCGCCAGAGTGCAAAACGCGAAATGTAAGTACCAAATAACATGTGTTTGTAAATGAGGTTTGGCTGATTACAATATCTTTTGGAAGATGATGGGTACAGACTGACGTACGGCGGATACGACTTCCTCGCGATGCGAGCGTTTTTGAAAAGAGATTCCTTGTATTCTGTAGGCAATCAGATTGGTGTTGGGAAAGAGGCGGGTGAGTCGTACACCCACCAATTCCTCTCATAAGCAGCTCTGAAGGTCTATGTAGATATATATCTTGTTGCCGATAACGAGGGTAAGGAGATGGTGCTCAAGTTACATCGGTACGGTACTTTCTTCACCTCCTCATCGCTGTTTTCAATGAAATATCAGTTTGGGCCGGATATCGTTTCGTGCCATCAAGGAGAAGAGAGACTACCTTGGAAAGCGCCAATCGGCGTCATGGATGTACATGTCTCGTCTGGCTGCACAAAAGGAATGGGCCTTCATGAAAGTTCGACCCGTTCCTTTCACTCAATTCCTTCATTTCTGACTTAAAAAAAATAGGTGTTATACGATCATGACTTCCCCGTCCCACGTCCCATAGACCAAGCAAGACATTGCATTCTCATGAGCCACATCGACGCATACCCATTGTAATGCTCCTTACCCCTCTCAGTAACAATCTCACTTTTCATCCCAACCCTACCCCCACAGACGCCAAATAGCTGAGGTTCCCAATGCCGGAAAACTTTACTCCACACTGATGGACCTCATTGTCCGGTTTGCCCGCGTAGGGCTAATACACGGCGACTTCAACGAATTTAACATCCTCATACAACGTGACTCTGGAGACCCGATAGTGATCGATTTCCCTCAGATGGTCAGCACGTCACATCAGAACGCCGAATGGTATGTATCCTTGGAAGCCATTTAACTTCTATAGATGACATCGAACCCTGTGAATAGGTACTTCAATCGCGATGTAGAGTGCATACGAACATTCTTCAAGAGAAGGTTCAAATATGAGAGCTCTCTCTATCCTAAATTTCAGAGCACGAAAGATCGAGATGGAGAGGAACATTTCAGGCTGGACGTTGAGGTTGCTGCTAGTGGGTTCAGCAAGAAGGAACAAAAGGTTCTAGAAGATGTAGGTGATATGAAAATAAGCTTATTTCGAGGGCTTACGGTCGTCCTTAGTATATGGAAACGGTCAAAACTACTGAGCCAAACGAAGGTGACGAAGACCTGAGTGATGGAGAAGAGATGGAGGAAGACGAAGATGAAGTGGAGGAAGATGTACTTGAAGGTGAAGAGGAAGATGATAACGATGAAGATGAAGATGAAGGGGAGGGCACTGAAAAAGAACAAGATAGTTCTACACACGATGTCGACATAGCCGAGACAGAAAACACACACTCAAAATCCCATCGATCTTCAGCCCCCACCCCTGATCCCAACGCCCAAAAAGCCTCTCACTCTCCAACTGTTGCCGGAACCGACCCCCACCTCTCCGACACTTTATCATCCCCCAGACACCTCTCCCGCTCTCCACCCGAATCGCGCTCTCCCTCTCCAGATACACTCGCTCGAATGACCGCACAGCTCAGCCTCCAGTCTGACATGCGCGACAGAGTCTCGACAGACCTTGCCAAACAGCGCGCACGGCAGCAGAAAAAGTATCACTCCAAGCGGGGTGCGCAAAAGGCGGGGAGGGCGAAGGGAAGTAAGGCGAAGCAGGATACGCGGATCAAGCAGGATAAGGGTGGGTTTTGGGAATAGGATGGGATTGGTGTTTGACGTTTAAAATGCGCGTGTGTCGTGTGTTAGTCTTGTACTGGCGCAGGGCTACTCTTTCGCCAGTGTGATGCAGCGCAAAGCAATACATTCCTCGAGGTGATTTCATTTTTGGCACATGCATTTAGGTCTCAGTTAGTGAGCTCTTGGTCGACGGGAGAAACTATGGCAATGAGAACATCTCTGTGCCCACACGTTATATTGTTACGCTCCGCTCGAAGATGTGTTGAGGAATGCGAACTGTCGAACAATAGAGATTTGACTAGCAAACTTGATCATCACTGTGTTTGAATTGCTTCAAGATTATACACAATTTGAACAATACACTTCTAATCGTGCACTTAGAGCAGACTACACCATGGATTGACTGTTCTTTCATTTAATGGTTATACCCCAGATATCGATTACTGCAAGCCTACAAATTGAGCACAAGTATAGAATCCCCAAGTTATATAAACGTACATTACTCCCTCACCCGACCAATATGTATCGTATCAATCTAGTTTCCCCAAAGACGCCAGGCCAGCAGCGCCCACCGCGGCAGCATCGTCCACAAACTCCACGTACTTGAACACATGCCCCATCCCTTCTAGTTCCTCTAGTACAATATCCCTATACTTTTCCACACCTACCAACGATCCTCCAAAACACAGCACACTCTCCCTTGCCCTCACCCCTCTCGGCTTCAGCGCTGGGTCCTCTCCCTCCTCACGAGAAAGAAGGGCGATTTGCTCTGCTAGCGCATGCGCACATATCCTCAGCACCTTCAGTGCGAACGGATCGCCCTCGTTGAACGCAGCGTCAAATACGAGGGGAGCGAGCTGGCTCAGCCTCTTCTCGCGTGCAACCAGGAGGTAGGACGGGACGTCTGGCATCTCATTTGCGGTCAGCGAGGGCTCGGGGAGGTGCACGACGGGGAGGACCTCTGGAGCATTCTCCACGCCCTCGACGCCAAATCGAGCGAGTATCTTCTCTTTCAGTGAGCTCGGGGCGGGCTTGGTGCCTCCAAGCGAGGCACGGTTGTCGTCGAGGAGGATCTGGCGGAGCGTCTCGCGACCGACGTGGAACCCGCCTCCCTCGTCGCCCAAAATCCACCCCCACCCGCCTGTCCTCGCCAGCTCTTCGAGTGTGCCGACGGGCGTCTGTTTGAAGGACACGACGCACGAACCCGTGCCTGCGATAGCAGCGATGGCGTGCGAGATGTCAGGGTGGAGGCGGAGGGGCGCTGCGAGGAGATGTGTGTCGTTTGCTACGATGAGGCGGGGTCCTACGGGGACGTTGAGGAGGGCGGAGAGGCCATTGGAGGCGTTGACAACGGCTGCTGGGCTGTCTACGCCGGAGATTCCGAACCAGACTGTTGCGAATATTTCTGAGGAGGGAGGAAGAGAAACGGGCTCGATGGAGGGTGGGGAGACACAGGTTTTGAGTGCGTTGCTGACTGCGACTCTGACTGCATCAGTGAAGGCTGCGATCCCAAGGTAAGCAAAGTTGGATGGCCCGCCGAGGGCACGTCCGAGGATTGTGCCAGAGGAATCGCAGATGACGGCGGAGGTCTTCGAGCCACCGCAATCTACACAGAGATGAAGTGACATTAGTGCGGTTCGAGATGGTTATGATACGGATATCGTTGCGGTAGGTTATGTACTCTACTTGGCGCGATTAGAGACGCAGTGGGAATCGAAGAAAGGTGGCTTGCTGGCAGATGTGGTGGTTGTAAAGATGCAGCCGGGTTTAATCTGATTGCATGAGCGCTAGGACGCCAGGACAATTGCAGGAACAGGACCGCAAGTTTTGGCATTGGCCGAGAGGAGGAGCATATGGATGATGGACGATTTAGGACACACGGATCAGAATAGCACAAGACACCATTGCAGCAAAGCTCTCTAAATTTGTAGCACTCGGACAAGCAAAGCAAGACTTGCGAATGTCCGGTGTATGCTGGGTTAATATTCAAAGACATTACTGTCATACAGTACTGCCTTGCATTTCCCCAGACCAAATGCACTCTTGTGCTACAGTTATCTTATCACAAACTTCGAGTCTGCCCTAAACCCATTCCTTCCCACGCGTGTGGTATATAAGGTTCCCCTCACATGGATATTTTTTTCTTCGTGCGGCGACACGGCCATACTTTTCCCCATTGTTGCTCATAGCTGCCTTTTATCCACGCGGCTGTTCGAGTGTCAGGCCGTGTTCTGATCAACCGGACTTCTTAGCACCCAGTTTCGTATCACGCTTATTCATCGCGACACGAAGGGTCGGTGGTTCCGTACACATCCTACTACACTTGTAGGTATTGCATTTAGTTCAATCAATTCACGTTTTCTTCTCGCAACGATACCGAGTTAGCATGGAGGTGATGGATGCGCGTAATTCGGCGTCTTGTTTCGATGTGAACGCGTTCCACCAATTTGAGTATTGGATATGTGTGTTGAGTTACTCACCACCTTTTCCTACGACCCCGCCCAGTTCTTAGTGAGTCAATGTCTCGTACTCCCTGAGAGTTTTCGGTCGAGTTTTAGCGATGGACTATGGCCAGTGCTTCTGTATGTTGCTCCTTCAATGACGGCAAGTTTGACCTGGCCAACTATACAGAGCTTGTCATCAATAATAAGAAAGACCTGATTCGTTTGCCCTTCCTACGGATTAACGTTTAACCACACCACCAACTCCGGATTCACGCTCTACGATCCAAATGTTCCTCATACCTCCTCCCTTGAACAAAGTCTTCACATTCTCCTCGCTTGGACCCGTGACGAATATATTCAAGCAGCTAAATCTTACAGTCTTCGAAGCGATGGAGAGGCCCAGTGCGAGAATGGTCTGCTTGGTCGATTGTCCTTCATAGTTTGGATCAGGATAGACAAGGTAGACGAGGTAATTTCCTGACAACCAATGGTGCGGCTGATCTATCCTGGACTGCGACATCGAGCTTGGCAAAGTCTTGAAAGATGTATGTACAGATTGTCAAACTGGCAGTATTTGAGTGTTGTAATACCAAGGACTCGAGAATTGCTCGACGAAATTGCTAGAAAGCCCCAACCATTATGTCTGACAATTCTTTGTCTATCTTCCAACTCTCTTCTTCATGTGCAAATTTGTCCAACATCAATTGGGCCCAGCCCGAGTTCTTTTCCATACCTGTACACCACATTAGCTTCACCAGCTCCCAATGCTCCGGCATCCATCCAGACTCTTCCCAGTCGACAATGGCTACGATCTCAGAGCCTCGCATCATGATGTTTCGAGGCGCGAGATCCCCATGAGTGAACACGATAGGATGGTCATTTCGCATTCTGGCGCGAATGGGAGTAGTAAGTCCCTCGTCCATGAATGGATTGGCTGCTATGACCAGGCGATCGTTGAACGTAGACTCTGAGGGGTATGGCCCGAGTGGTTGGTTACCAGAGATTCGGCTATCAAGGAACGGTGCGCCCCGAAGGGAACATACCGCACCTGGAGGAACTTGAGGAGGACGAGACAAAAGTCGAAGTTGCCGCACATATTCAGCACTCTCCGCATAAGAGTGTAGGCATCGTTTCCGTAGGTTGCTGAGACCAGTACTAGTGGAACTGGTATCGAGGTATGCCGACGAATAAAACGTAGAGTGGCTGCTTCGAGACCGATGTCGGCTCGGCCAATCTTCAAAAGGAGGCCAAAAGGAAACCATTTCACTCTTGAAAAATAGCCCCCAAGGAAGGCGTTTTCGTAGCGGGCTCGAAGCTCGACGTAAACACTAAGGAGTCACCCAAGCAACATATAATCTGAGGGTGCTCTTGAATGTGTCAGTTAAAACTTTTGATGGTGAGAAGGAATTGAGATACCCACGGAAATAGTCAGTAGTGGAAACTACAATTATGAATGACGGCGTGCGGACTTGCCCATCTTTTATTTTATGTTTAACATTGCACTCAACTCATGATCACGCCGAACTGGCTTATCATCATCATCACCATGGACTCTTTCAAATCCTCGGTCACTGGGGCGACCATCGTTCAAGAAGTTTCTTTCATGGACACAACTGCCAAATTTCGTTATATTCTCCACCGTCATCCGTTTCTCACTCCCCTTGTTTACTTTCCGACCTCCATCTATTTATGAAAATAGCAACTCTTCCTTCATCAGCGCACCAATTTCCGACACCCACAATATGTACCTTCGCGCAATCTGGGTCTTACGCTCCAATATGAATGAACACAATCCGTTGGTCCAACGGCACCTCATTTCTATTTACCGTCTTCATCACCCTGTTCAATGCACGAGCAGCTTGAGTATATCCCATTCCATCCCTCACGAGATGTCTATAAAATCCCTCGACAACAGCTCCCACAACGCCATCATCAACCGCCCAAAGCGTCCCCACCACACTCCTGAAGCCTGAAAACTGCATTCCAGAAGCAAGGTGGATCACCTCGTCCGGCGTATTCTCATCCCCAGCAGCAGTATGACATGCAGATAGGAATGCAAACTCCGGCTGGTCTGCTGTGGGTTTGGTTCTGGCACGGATGATGTCTAAAAGGCGCAGCGGCTGGTCTTGCAAGGAGAACATCGAATCAAAGGGCTGGAACATATCCTGTTTGCCGTGGCACGATAGGTGAATCCAGCCATGCGCCTGTATGCCGCTCATCACAGCTTCGGCGGTGGCCTTCATTCCAGCGAGAGAAGAACACGGCATCACGGGAGAGACTATCTCGCGAACGGTCAATAACTCGCTATCAACCGTTTGCAAGTCGTTTTCATAGCTACTATTAAACGGCTTTGGCTGCCCGATTGCCAGAAAGCTGCGAGCGGGAGAATCAGAAATGTTACGCCTTGACCGTCTAGATCTAATGAGTGCGGACAGTGTAGGTGTGTACGAAGAAACAAAAAGGTGAGGCAGGTTCGCTTCACGGTTTCTATAAGGCCCAGCAGCATGCAACGGGAGAAACGCAAGCTTCGAGGTTGGACACCACCAGATCCGAGAGCCTTTTGGGACATCATCCTTCATGCTTCTCAGTACATCAACAACAGGCTGGACAATGGTATCCCACAATCCTCTGAGAACACGAGTGATTTGCTGCTCTCGTATCTTCTCCTCGCCTACAGCTGTAGATGACTTGAGCGCGGTCGTGAGTTCTATCGATAGCTGCGAAACATCTTGGTAGGTGATCAACGGGAGGGGCACAAGTCGAGGGGGGCTGGACCGAAGGACGATAATGACATCACAACGATACCTCCCAACGTTGACGATGATGATCGGCCCACCCACAGCTGCTTCCTGCAGCTCACAAAATGGCGTAGGCATCAAAAACATCGAAAAACCTTCAGCTCTACGGATATCCTCTACCACGCCCTCCCACTCAAGGCCCAGCCTGCGAAAGCGACGTGCGCGCTGCTCAATGACCGACCTCGATTCCCCCTCTTGGCCTCTTTGCGATTCCCATGCAGAACTCGTCTGTTCCAGCTCCCTACTCAGCCTCTCGAATTCAGCTGCAAGCCGCCTCCCATCATTTCCTCTACTTCTCAGCTCGTCGAGTGGAGTCCTGAAGCGTGCAAGCTGCGCCCACAGCAGCGCCCGTCCCTGCTCAAGCAACACTACCGCCTCCTCCAGCCTCCCATCACGAATTGCACAAGACGCGGCGTCAGAGGCGATCGACTGCCTGACTGCTCTCAGTGCTTCGTGGCGTGTGAGCACCGATGAGGATGCCATGACATGCCGGTCAATAATCTCAAGTGCAGTTCTATACGCCTCCAGTGCCGAGGTGTGACCCCAGCACTCTGCATCTGCTATCCATTGCATACACGAGTCGAGCCGCCTCTTGCTGCCCACCGTCACATATGTCGTAGCCAGCCTCCTATACGCAAATGCCTCTTCTCGATCGCTTACATCTTCCGAGATTAAATATCGGGTTAGATGAGCACGGGAGAGGAGATCATACAAGTTGAACATATCTGGGTGTCCGTCCTCCAGACAGCTTTTTGCATCTTCCAGGTGTGACAGCGTTCCGCCAAGGTCATCCACGTCCCCCAGACTCTTAAATCTCATCAAGAGTGCACTGGCGAGGTTCATGACCGTCATCGCATGCCCATGGTGACCTCGCAGGGACAGCTCCAGCGTACTGTGGTAGTGGTTGATTGCCAATTCCAGGTCTTCAAAGTCGTTTTGCTGATGGTATCGTCGCAGAAGCGCATTTGCCAAGTTCCCGAGCGAAGCGGCGCGCCGAGAATGTCCGGGAGGACACAAATTCAGCGCTCTGTTGTAATACACGATTGCCAGATCAAGATCGCCCATCTCACACCCCTGCTCAGACCGGTCCAGAAGAGCGTTTGCCAGTTCACCAAGAGCGGATACGCGATGGTGGTGGCCCGTAGGAATGAGCACCAGCGCGCTTTTATAATGTTCGACGGCCGTGTTTAAATCCCGAACATCACCCCGATGCCTGAACCGTTCCACCAGCGCCTCTGCTAGGTGCATGAGCGACATGGGATGCTCCGTATGGCCTTTGGGATAAACCAAAACAGTGTTACTATAAATGCTAATAGCCTCTTCCAGATCTTCAAAGTCGCCCCTCCTTGAATAACGCGTCATCAACGCTGTTGCAAAGTTCCCAAGTGACGACTGGAGATTTGGACCTGGAGGACACGTTGCTACGGCACGACTGTAATGTCCGATGGCGACATCAAGGTCGCGAAGGTCGCCTTGCTCGTTGAACCGCACTAGCAGGACATTGGCAAGACTGACGAGTGACGATGGACGCGAGGGATGTCCTTCTGCAAGAATCTCAAGTGCCTCCTCGTGATATTCAATCGCCTTATCGAGGTCCCCAGGATCGCCTTTCTGCTCAAACCGCACCCTGAGGGCATCGGCGAGGCTGGTGAGAGACGGTGAGCGGAGGGGATGACCAGGAAGCCTCAGCTCAAGCGCATCCTCGTGCCGCTGAATAGCGCTATCCAAATCTGCCAAATCCCCGCGCTGCCCGAACCGAACCAAGAACGCACTCGCCAGGTTTGAAAACACCAAATCCCTCCTCGGATGTTCCCTCGCACACGACTCTAGCGCATCGTCGAGATGCCCGATCGCCCCGTCCAGGTCTGCCATCTCGCTCCTCTGCTTGAACCGGTTCATGAGCGCACTCGCCAGGTCTATAAGCACCATGGGGCGATTCGGATGTCCGCTGTTACACATCCTCAGCGCACCCTCGAACCTGCCAATCGCACAATCCAAATCCCTCATATCACCTCTACTCTCAAACCGATTCGTGAGCGCGTTCGCAAGATTCATCAACACCATGCTCTTACTCGGATTGTCCTCCCCACATACCTCTTCAGCGCCTGCAAAGTGCGCAATCGCGCCATCAAGGTCTGCAGCGTCGCCCCGCTCATCGAAGCGCGTAAGAAGCGCATTGGCGAAGTTGACGAGTGCGGAGAAGCGTGGAGGCTGGGTGGGGAGGCGGCTCTCCACCGCGCTCGCATGGTTCTCGATGGCGCGATCCAAGTCACCTGGATCGCCCCTCTGCCAATACCTAACCAAATGCGCATTTGCCAAGTCTCCAAACACGCTTGCGCGGAGGCGATGGCCGGGCGGACACAGCGCCAATGCACGCCGGCCAAAGCCGAATGCACAATCGAGATCGTCGAAATTGCCCTGCCGTTCGAAGCGGATGATATGTGCGATGGAGAGGCCGATGAGGGAGGAGGGGAGGAGAGTGTTGGTGGGGGACATGAGCTCGATGGCAAGGGTGTGGGACTCGATGGCGTAGTCCAGGTCTTCAGGGCTGCCCTCCTGCTCGTATCGCGTCCTGAGGGCACCTGCGAGCTGGGCGAGCGATGTGGGGTAGTCTGGATGGCTGGGACCGCGTGATTCTAATGCGGTGACGTAGTGCGCGATCGCGTTCTCGAGGTCGTTCCTGTCGCCATGCTCTCCGAAACGCGCGAGGAGAGAATCTGCGAGGGCGGAGAGCTGAGTGGCATCGTCGAATGGGAGGGCGTTGGGTGTAGTGGGCTGATCGTCGTCTGATATCTGCGAAGTGAGCTAGACGGGGGGAGAGAAGCGTTGGAGTATGGGGGCATACCACTATCGACATCCTGATCTGTAGGTTCCACCCGACTTGACATTCTTAACAGAGATAGCTATGAGGTTGACCTGGCAAGTTGTCAGAAGGCGTGTGGGTGAGAAGTGTGTTTGCTGGTACTAGACATTCGGATGGTTATATCATCAAGTTTTTACTGTAACGTCTTGCAACTCATGAGCACATGAACGACATACCTCTACATGCACTGACACTCGGCAGAAAAGAGCGTGATCCCAGCCAGTTACCGTGCACCAGATGCATGGATATCCTACTTGAGTACAGACTGGGTCACAGCGGCTCGGATAAGTGTATGTAGTATGTAGCGCGCGCCTCCGCCTGCGAGCCCTCTCACCTCCGCCCCACGATGTCCGCGCCCCTCAGCCCGCCCAGCACGTCCACAGCCGCCTCCCACAGCTTCCCGGGCGGGACGTGCGTGCTCACCTACGCCCCCCTCGACGTCGACGCCATCATCCGCTCCGTGGGCGACGACGGCGCGGGCGCTACCGCCGTCTTCATCGGCACGACGCGGGATTCGTTCAAAGGTGCGTTGTTTTGTGCCGAGTGAGTGGGTGTGGGGGTGCTGGGTGGGTGGTGTGGGGTGGGGTGGGGTGTGGTTCGATGGTGGATGGTGGTGATGATAAACCCCGGGCGTTATCACGCACGCAACCCCCACCTCCGTCCACCACCCCACCGATCCTGCGATGTGATCATGTGCGATCACGATGCACACCCGACCCACCCATTCTCTATACTCTATTTCCCGCCCCCAAAAATATGATTCACATCGGACGAATGACTGACCCCCCCCCCCCACAGGCAAAGTCGTCGTCAAACTCGAGTACCAAGCCTACTCCAAGCTCGCGATCAAGACGATGACGGAGATCATACAAGCGGCTCAGGTCGGCGCATCGGCGGCGGGACGCTCTCCCTCGTCGCACGCGCCCCTTCCTCCCCCTCCTCCCCCGCCGCCATCCACATCACCCTCGGCCCTCACGGCGTCGGCGTCACCACCGCCACCCCCCTCGCTCCTCCTGCACACCATCCTGCACCACCGCCTCGGCCCCGTCCCCGTCGGGCAGCCCTCCATCGTGATCGCCGTGTCCTCACCGCACCGGCGCGAGGCGTTCGCAGCGTGCGAGGAGATATTGGAGCAGGTCAAGATGAGGGCTCAGATCTGGAAGAGGGAGTATTATGAGGGGGAGGCGGCGGAGGCGGCGGAGTGGAAGGCGAATGTGTGTTAGGTGGGGTGAAGTTGGGGAATGGGAAAGGGGGAAAGAGGAGGGAAGGGGGGCTGGCGTATATACTCACTCACCACATCATCTACACACGCATACACGCGCAAACGTTTCTAGGCACTAGTCTACTCTGTATCCACACCCTACAAGTCCTCTCAACCGATGTATTCAACAAACAAACAAGGGGGACAAAGAAATGTACAAGAAATATATTTTCTAATAGAGCATCCACGGTCACTTTATCATCGTCATCGTCATCATGATCGCGGTGACTCGGCGTGTGTCTTGTCGGATGTGAGAAGGGCGGACCGTTGGACGCTGAGACGATGGTGGCAAGGCAGAAAGTCGTTGGATCGTCTGTTTTTCTAGAGTGTATGCATGATGATGCCGTGCTGTGTGACATCTCCCTCGTTCCATCCATCCCACCCCTCTCACTCCTCCCCCCACTTCACTCCCATCTCTCCTCCATCACCCCATCCCCACATATCCCACCTCGTATCCCACCCTTACCCCACACCCACGCCCACTCACTCCACCTTCCACTTCCCCATCTCATCGCCCTCGCCCCCGACGAGGAGCTCGACGGACCAGAGAACGAGGGTGAAGAAGATGTTCATCCACCTCCACCAGATCTGGGAGGAGGGGTCTAGGACTGTCGTCGTTCGTTGATGTCGTCAAAGGAATGGGTGACATTTCGTTCGAGTTTGTTTATGACGTTCAAAGGCGAGGGATCGTAGGCACGTGTGACAATGAAAATGAAAATTAAAATCGAGATGGAACGCCCATGAGCACACCGCCGCAAACGACAACAAGGCACTCACGCAGCAAATGCGAATAGACCATGACGAAAATCAGCTGTCTATAGGTCAACAACACGCGCGTCAAGATCGACGTCTGCCCCACGCCATCAGCCCGCATCCATCCCACAGCAAAAAAGGGAGCACACTCACCGGCCTGGCATCCGCCCACCCGCCCTCGTCGCCCTCGCTCTCCAGCGCCCAGCTGTCCGCGCCGATGGTGGGCAGAATGCGGGACGCAAAGTGGAGGACGGCGAGTCTGTAGAGGAGGGCGATGAGGACGGGTTTTGGGAGGGTGTTTGTGATAAAGTTGAGGAGGGTTTGGAGGTGGGGGAGGATGTTGGAGAGGAGGGGGGCGCTGGGGGGTCGTTCGTCAGCCGTCGTCATGACACACCACGATCACCGAAAAGACAAAGAGAAAGGAACGCACTAGGAGGACGCGGTATCGGGAAAGGAGACCCTGTGAAAGCCGGCGAGCCAGACGTTGTAGGCGAGGAAGAGGGCGAGGACGGAGGACTCGATGATGTTTGTGCGGCGGAGGGCGAAGCCGATGAGGGAGAGGAAGATGAAGGCGGTCAAGGCGACGCCGAGAAAGGTGGAGGCGAGGGGCGTGGAGGCGGTCAGCGGGTAGGCCTGCACGCGATCAGCCTAAAAAGGCGAGAACAGAAAGAGAGGTACTGACGACGACGATCCACCAGGCGGCGACGACATAGGCTGCTGCGGATGCGATCAACAAGGCAAACTGGTAGCCCTCCCGTTCGTCTGCGAGCTGGGTGCCCTTCTGGCCTAGCTTTTGGGCAGCGAGGAGACTGGAGAGGCCTTCCATGGTGATGAAGAGGGGGCCTGCGACGCTGAGGATGGAGCCCCAGGAGGCGGTGAGGGTTGGGAGTGCTTTGTGGGGGAGAGCTTGTGCGAATGCGTTGAAGGAGAGGAGGAGGAGGAAGGGGTGCATGGGTACCTGGAGGACGGAGAGGGCGGGGGAGTTGAAGAGGAGGAGGAGGGAGCCATGTATGAGGGAGTGGGTGGAGAGGAGGAGGGAGAGGAGGAGGAATGCGGGGGTGGAGAGGGTGGCGAGGGTGAGGGGGAGATAGAGCAGAATCTGGAGGACAGTCGAGACTCTGTTCTCGTCAGTGGCAGTCACCCGTAGCAGTCGGACACTCACCTCGCTGTGTTCGACAACACACTCCACAGTATCCACCCACTCATCGTCCAACGACCGTCTCGACCTCGCACAAAGTCACATCTCTGCTCGCATACGTAAGCCACTCTCACCGTCATCCGGGGCAGGCGACGAATGACTGGTCTTGCCTTGCGTGCCGTATACAGCACTAGCTATGGTACGACGTACATACTCCGTTTACCACTGTTGCTAGTATCTCTTACGCTAGGAATAAAATCACTGTAGCATAATCATTGCAATCATATGCATAGCAATTTAATGACAACTAGTCATAACGTCTACGAGAACTATGCATGTTAGAAAATCAAATCATGAGTTTCCAAAGATTGGGATAAGCAGTAGTAGACCTAATAATACCCCGCATTTTGCGGACCTTCAGACGATTCCAGATTGATAGGAAAACCTTTGTGTACAGGATTGCATGATCCTGCGACATGTAACTCACGGATTTGTTTCAAAGCACTGTTACCACATTCTGCAGCACTCAAATTAATCTGTGCCAGCCGAGGATCTGCATTGGCATAAGTTGTGAGAAAGGCAGCACGAGAACATTTTATATGTCCTCTAGCATGGAAACCGTCAACGACGAAAAGAGTATCTGCAAAAAATTCCAGCTCACGCGTCAAGCAATATGGTCCCAGTGCACATGCGAAGTCGTACACGACCACTTTGGGAGCTTTAGGCCAGCGTGTAACAATGGCCGAGAAAACATCATTGCGGCCTTCTCCTCGCGGGATACAGTGGAACCCATAGCATATGCTATGGGTACACCAAGCGCACATTATTCCTCCAGTTAAGCGTTGCTCGCCATACTGGGAATAATACTTTGAGCACTTGTCTCCACAGCGTCCACCAGGCTCACTGCAAAGATCATACTTGAGGTGAGGATACTGTGGTCGAGACTGAATTTGCGGCATGCTGTACAAACACCCAGTCTGAATACATTAGAACTATGACGGCCCATTGTAGAATACAAAAAAAAACCTTACTTTTTGCCAATGTGAGCCAGAGTCATTCCGTTCACTGGCAGCCCTCACATTATCAGCTAGGGGTGCTTCCTTGGCCAACAGCTTCTTTAATACTTCCCATGCTCGTTCGTAAAGCCAAAAGCACAAAGATATCATGTCTGGGGGATAAACCTCCCTCTTTTCTGACATCGTGGTACCTACGAACATCATATACACTTGGTATCCCAACCAAACACGACATAGTCTGTGCCAGGTGATAGAAGAAATTTGTAGACATTATATTGAGCCGACCTGTTTATCATTTGCAAGATAGATTCTTCCGCAGTAAGCTATTATCCATGCAAAAATTAGAACAAACCGCTTCGGCAGACAAAATAACAATATGAATACTTGCTTGCATAAAAAGATTTCGGTACACGCTTGGGGGGTAGCCCTTTGAGGACAGAGAACCAAAGTGAGAAAGGAATAGTTGTGCTTGTGCCGTGTTAACCGTTTGAAGCCGGGCGAAGATTTCAGGGATTTCGTCCATCCATTTCAACAGAGTGTCAGTACCCTCTTCATGAGATTCGCCACTGCTCTGAATGCCTGCACTTGAATCACTGACATCATCGACGTCCACACTGTTTTCGGGGCTGGCCTTTGAACACAAGAAGCAGCTGGATATGATACGGCGCAAGTCGCCACGTGTTTTATGATCTACTATAGCTTGCTGAATGCACTTGTGTATTCGTCAAGGAGGTCATGCGTGAAGACCAAATGATTATTGAAATTGAAAAGGCCTGATTCTTGTAAATCTGGCCCAATGAAACACCTTGGACAGGATGGACATGGCTGTACTTCAATAGTAGAAGTAAGGGCACCAGTCAGCTTGTAGATAGTGCATGACCGCTGTCATGCACCAAAGTTGATTGGTAGCATGGACAGGTGTCAATAACAAAGCGAATATTCACAGTGCCACATGGAATAGTAATTAATATTGCCTTTTTTGAACTTGTGGCTGATCAGCACCACCTCTATTAGGCAATCCAGTCATGCTCACCTTTGCTTTTCCATTAGGTACTTTCGGCATTTCGGCATTTCGGCAAATTTTCGCATCGCCACTGGCTACACATTGCATTGCGCCCTCGCTTTTGTCGTTTCCCTTACTCCCCTTCCTTTGCCTAGCCCCACCATGGGCCCCTTCCTCTCCTTTTTATTCCCACCCGACGGTCGTTTCTGGATCCCCATTCTAATCCACTTTTTCATCACCTCCACCCTCCTCCTCCTCATCTTATTTGCACCCCCACCATTTCTGATGTCACCACTTCCTATCCGCTTCCGTCGCCAATCCATTGACTACCACGTGCCACTGCTGATATCAGCAAAGCCCCGGCAGCTGGTCCAAATAGGGCAACAGGTCCATCTTCATGACGTCGATCTGCCATCATATACTATCAAAACATTGGTCGCTCGTCTTGCCTGGTTGGAGCGTGGGTGGGTAGTTTTTGAGCTGGAGAAGGTTCATCCCCTTGTGTCACCCATGTTCATCGCTGTCCCATTCACTTGGGTACACTTATCTTTTGTCCATCGTCTTTGCTACAGCTACACCTACCACACGCTGCCTGGGACTCACTTGTTCCAAATTGGAACTACTCCTCTCCCTCCCTCGTTTGATCAGGTGGTCCAACACAACCAGTCCATTGGTAAGGCCATGGAACTGTCGGATTTGGACTAGGTGGTGGACTGGTGGCTCCAGTTTCATTTTCTTCAGCAGAACATTCATTTACAGTGCGATTATTTTTGATTTTTGAATCATTTTTATGAACACATATTTTTTAGAATGTCTGACTGACAATAAAGGAACTGTGTTGATACTGATAGTGTTTTGCCTTGCCCTTTTTTTACTGCATCTTCCCATGACATCATGATTTTCCTGCTCTCTTTTTGCTATTGGACTTTACTTTATGGCTGTACAAACCTGTGACATTACTCACAGCATTCATTGTTCTATCCCTTTCTTTTCCTTTCTTGACAATCTTATCCTGTACTACCTACGCAGGATTTGTCAGCATACATTCCTTCATGTTCTTTCTCATTCTTTTTGCACAGCTATACTGTGCATAGCCTACTTTTCTTTTACTATATAAACCCCTGTATTTTACCTTGTAAAACAAGAACTCCAATCCAGACTTCTTCTTTAATCTCAAGTTCACTACTCTCTGCTACTTGTGATCCAGTGTGGTCACAACACTTCCCACTGCTACCACTGTTAATTGCTGTCATCGTCACTTCCCACTTTTGAAGTCATTGTTATCCCTTTCAATTAGAGTCCTTCTGAGCACTACAGTTTGTGCGTCAGGAGCCTGCTATCACTGGGAACCTCGTCACCTCGTCATCCTCATCGTTCTCAAACCTACCTTGTGCTACCATTAGCAAAGTAGTGCTCATCTATACTCATCACTAAGCCCCTATCTTCTATAAATTCAACTATCCCTCCTCCTCAAAACCCACACTCATACACCTCTGGGTTTTACTTAGAAGGATCTTTATATGTACCACCCCACGAACAACCAGACCACTCCACTGTTCTAGGAGGCAAAGCCCATAAACAAGTTCCGTGGAATCTGGGAGGATTGTGTGTTAGATTGTTTTTGTGTGTGGTTTTCTAACAGCAGTTCTCATCATCGACAGCGGTGCGAGAAAGAGGAGTTTAGAACAAAAAGGGGAAATGCCACGTGGCGCCATGTGCGAAAGCTAAAGTACAAAGTTAAAGCAGAGAATGAAAAGAAAGGAAATGTCCGGAAATTGTGTTATCGTAACACTACCCCCCTTCTAAGGCTTGACTTCCAGGCGAGACCAAATACCGGAGGTAGTGGTAAAATTTTCGGCCATAGGTTGAAAAACGGAATTAAAAAGTTTCAAATCCATGCCTCTAAGCTTCCTAGGAGCTGAGGGATTCTTGGAATAAAATTCTCGAACAGCGTTGCGGGAGTTATCCAGATGGGCATCTGGTTCCCACGTTCTGTCCTCGTCTCCATAGCCCTTCCATAGGACTAGGAACTCTAATTTTCCACGCTTCAAGCGTGCGTCTACCACCCGTTTGACTTCAAATTCCTCTTCACCTTCCTGGGTGACTACAACCGGTCCAGGCCGGTCTACACGCTGTCCCGGCAGCGGTCCCTTGTAGGGTTTCACATGGCTAATATTGACCGTGGGTACTACCCTCATTTGTTTTGGGAGTTCCAGCTCCACCGCGTTGGGTTTGACTTCCTTAATTCGGTAAGGGCCAATCCATTTTCCGGTCAGTTTTCTAGACTGCCGATCTTGTAATTTTAAGTGGTCGGTATCTAACCAGACCAGGTCGCCGACCTTGTAATCAGGGGCCTTAGAGCGTCTACACTCTGCCCTGTCTTTCATCTGCTCTGCAGTTTTAAATAGCGCTTTGCGCGTTTCGTCTAAGACAGACTTCATGTCTTTTGCTATGTTCCCTGCAGCCTCGTTCTTGCTTTTGCCAGGTTCTACACCCATTCTGGGGAGGTACGATCTAGTAACCTCGAATGGTGCCTTTCCTGTAGCCGACAACTGTTTGATATTGTATGAGAACTGGGCTATTTTTAGCCACTTGGCCCAATCCGTCTGTCTATCATTAATACATATCTGGAGATACTGCTTCAACTCCTGGTTGAGTCTCTCCATTTGTCCATCAGTTTGCGGATGGAACACCGTTGATAACTTAGATTTGATGCCCAGCATCCGGCATAGTTCTTTCGTAAATTCACTAGCAAATTGAGGTCCTCTATCGGAGATAACCATTTCCGGCAGTCCGTGGATAGACCATACAAAATCTTTAAATAGATCTGCTGTACTGGCAGCGGTAATGGTTTTATTGGTAGGTATGAACACCATTTCTTTGGAGAAGTGATCGACTACCGCCATTACTGAATCATACCCATTTGACTCGGGCAGATCTGTCGTGAAATCAACCGATATATCCTGCCAGGGACCAGCTGGTATCAGATTTGGCATAAGCTTACCGGCTGGCGGTTGATGAGAATTCTTTGCCATGGCACATCTCAGACAGGATTTTACATATTCCTGTACGTCTTTGACCATGCCAGGCCACATGTAGTTTCTGGAGATCAACTCCATTGTTCATTGCCACCCAGGGTGCCCAGCCACTGGAGTGTCGTGATGTCTATCTATTGCCTTGATCCTTGCGGACTCAGGCACATAGATTTTGTCTTTAAAATGGAGGAGCCCGTCTTCCCATAAATAGTTTTCATTGCCGTCAAGGCGCGCCTTCTCTTCTGAGGAGATGTCTTTCTTGAAAACTTCCAGAAGATCGGAATCCTGCCCAATTCTAACATTGGCAACCCTTGATTGGTCTATCAGGGTAACACCTTTGTTATCATCTTCGATGCCGTTGGCATGATCCTCTCTTCTGGACAAAGTGTCTGCTTTCCCCATAGAGCTTCCAGGCTTATGAATTAATTTATAATGAAACCTTGACAAGTATACCGCGTAGCAGGCTTGTCTTCAGTTCAAGTCTCAGGCCGTCATAAAATACTCTAGATTCTTATGATCGGTCCAAATTTCAAATTGGTGTCTAGCACCTTCTAAATAGTGCCGCAAGTGCTCTAAGGCTCTGATGATGGCCAGCATCTCTTTATCATAAATCTGATAGTTGCGCTCTGTAGGCGACAAAATCAGAAGAGTCGGTTTCTAGCCGGAACTCTTTGTCTAATTCTGGAAATGCTAATATGGGCGCCGTTGTAAACACCTGTTTAAGCTTATCGAAAGCTTCTTGTTCCTTGGCGCCCCAGTGCCAAACAATGTCCTTTTTAGTGAGATCGTTCAACGGTCTTGTGATTTTAGTGAAGTTTTCGACAAACCTTCGGTAGAAATTGCCTAAGCCAAGGAAAGCCCTAACTCCTTTGACGCAAGTAGGTTCGGGCCAATCCAAGATAGCTTGAACTTTTTCAGGATCCATCCTGATTCCGTTCTGGCCTATGATCATACCGAGGAAGTCTACTTCCTTTACTTTAAAATTACATTTTTCGGGTTTGATGAATAGGTCCCGTTCCTGTAAGCGTTGAAGGAATTCTTGCACGATCCTGTCATGCTCAGCCTCATCGTCCGACTTCGTAAATATTAACAAATCGTCAATATAAATGACGACACAGTTTTCCATATCCGCAAAAATCTTGTTCATCATGCTTTGGAAGGTCGCCGGTGAATTGGTCAACCCAAAGAACATGACGAGGGGTTCAAAGGATCCTCGGTGGCACGTGAACACGGCCTTCCAAGCATCTGCCTCTTTGATTCGTACATTATTGTACCCCCATCTGAGATCCATCTTTGTCAAGATCTTGGCGCCAGCCAATTTGTCTACTAGCTGACTGATCAAAGGCAGCAGATACGCATTTTTAACTGTGTGCTCATTCACGTAGCGATAGTCCATAATCATGCGCTTCTTAGCATCCTTCTTAGGAATGAAGAACACTGGGGACATCATAGGGCTTTTGAAAGGTCTGATGTAACCCTTCCTAAGCTGTTCGTCTATGAAACTTGATACCTCATCTCTTTCTGGAGCAGAGAGTGGTATCATGTGTCCTTTTCTCGGTTTGAAGGTGTCTTTCAAATTTATAGCATAGTCCCAAGGCTTGGCCTCTGGGAAACTCTCTGATTTGTGTTTAGAAAAGACTTTCCAGAAGTCATGGTACTCGGGAGGTACCAGCCTCTTGATCTCTTCTTCAGGTTTTACCTCATCATCATCATTGTCGATCTTTTCTAAAGATCTGAGCTCATAAACATGACTAGCGTTTATCTTCTCAAGACGTTCATTGTGACGGACATGATTCGGTTTACCCAAGTTTACACACTCCTGAGGGCAACGTGACAATGTGACAACCCCTGTTTGCCAGTCAATCTCAGGATTGTGTTTAAATAGCCAGGTCCAGCCTAAGATTAAATTAATCTTCCCTAGTTGGGTAGCTTCGGCAGTGACTCGTTCTCTGTGTCCTTGGTATTTGACAACAAAAGAACATTTGTGCGTGATGCAGCCACCCGCGTTAAGCCTACCGTCAACGTGATAGACGGGAATAGATACATCTAATTTTACAAGGGGGAGTCCAATTTGCTCCGCCCAGACCTGATCTATGAAGATTCCGTTAGCGCCTGAATCAAGCAGTGCGCTAGTTGGGTGTACTATGCCCCGGGCAAGGTTTTCCACACCAACATCTAAACAGATCTCTTTTTGGAATAAATACGTGCACATCAACACACGCCTTGGGATTTCGGGAAAGGGTGGCTCCAAAGAAGAAGAAAAATCGAAAGATACATGTTTTTCTATTTTATTTTTACCAGAATCAAGCACCCTAGTGTTTATCTCACCGGGGCCACGCTCCAAGGGAGACGCCGGTGCAGCGGTAGTTTCATTTATATTACAGTCACATTGCCTCATACAAGTACATACTTCTGATAACAAACTTAAGAATCTATTTACAAATTGGGGAGCCATCCCCGTCTTTCCGTTATTGCTTGTGCAACACCCCGGAGCAGGGGCCACTTTGTTGTGGTTTACTTCATTGTTTCATGGAGCGAAGGCACCCAAGTGACCTAAGCTCTGAACTCTTTTCCCTGGACCTTCATTTCTGCAGTTTGCTGATCGTAAAAGAAGGCCCGGATTTCGTCGTACGAACGACCGGCCAGAGTCAGGAGCTGATCGTCCGGTGTTTCGGTTTCTAATTGGCGCGCCTGGCGCCCTTGATTATTTTTTTGTTGAGCGGCCTGCACTCCTTTTCTGCAGTCTCGAGACATGTGCCCCTTTTGGCCGCAATTGCAGCAGTTCCCCTTGAATCTGCGCATCTGTCCCTCTTGGACCGCGCCAATATCCATGGGGGCTCCCTGCCCTGGTTGCAGCCCAAACGGCTTGAACCCGTGAGAATGTTTATATTGGTTTGATGACCCAGGGCGCCTCTGGGATTCGTTGTTACTGGTGGTGGACCCGCCACCTTGGTGCATCTGGTAAAGCTCCATGGCTCTACCGACTCGATGTACTTCCTCGGCTGCTAGGGACAAGTTCTCGTTCCTCGTATCTTGCAGGTAGATCTGCTCTGCAATGCGAGGGTTCACATTGCGTTCTAGCAGTTCCACTGCATGTTCATTTCCAAGCCCTCCTTGGATGGAAAGGGCCAGGAACTTGGTGACGTAATCATCCGTCCTCATGTTTCCTTGTTTGAAGGAACGGATTTGCTGACGCGCCCAGTCACGCTCAGCTTGTGGTTTGAAGTATTTTTTGATCTCCTTCTTGAGATCCTCCCAGGTTGGCCACACTCCCGTAGTGTAGCACTCCTGAAGTCTTACTTGGGCGTATTGACCCGCCACAGGTCCTTTTAGTCGAGATAGCACCGCAGTGGCTACCTCAAAATTGTCGGCAAACACGTCCCAGTTTGCCTTGACCCAAATCTGAAGCTTGATCCACCACTCGGCAAATTGCGCTCTGTCTCCTTCAAAGGCGCCGGGGTCAGCAATGATTTTGACTTTCTTGTTGAATTTCTTTTCCACTGAGGGGTTTGCTACAGGGGGGTTTGTCTGTAGCTCGGCGAGTTGCAAGGTTAATGTTGCGATCTGCGTACGCATAGCGTGCAGCAACGCATTCATATCTGGTTGCGACAACATGTCGACTTGTTCTCTTTGTAAAGTAAAAAAAGGTAACTGGGGGTCCCCGCTTGCTATCCGCGGATCAACCTCTTCCCAGCTGAGTATCGGATCTCAATCTCCGACTACCCACACTATAGTATTTGGAAAGTATATAAAAGTTATTCGTAAGAAACCCTGGTCCGAACGGTTGTCAGGGGGTGGTCCACTTGTTAAGCTGTCAACCCTTCTCCAACTGGCGGAGGCAAGTGCCCGGCCTGGTCAGAGGTATTTGAAGAAGAAGTTTGTATTTTTAAAATCTAATCAACAGAGGTTCCACACCGACTGCTGAGCTAAGTACTCCCCTTAACGCTGGAGGCCGCGTATCAACAGTTTTGGTTCTTCTCCCAAAGCACTACAAGGCCGTCGCAAAGAGCGCACCTATCTGCTATGCGGGATATTTCCAACCAATAACCAATCTCCTTCACCCTGGAGTCCGGGTGCCCAGTGGGACTTTTTGCACAAATGTGCGAGAGAGTAGAAAGAGCGAGTCCTAATGTAACAACCAAGAGTTAGTTACTCTGGCGCACACAGAAACACACTATAAGGAAGATGGTGAGGGAGTGGTTACCCCTTGAGCTGCAGAGAGTTTGTTGGTTAACAACAGGAGGACTCGCTGAGGAGTCTCCTGGATTTATTGGGGTATATATACTACTACAGGTTTGTTTGTACATATGTACTATACAGTTGATAGAGGCAGTGGCTGATGATGTCATAGGGCCTAGCCCGTATGGCCAGCTCCACTGCGTGAGAGAGTAGAATCTAAAATAAGAAAAAAGGCAACGCGGCGCGAGAAAGAGGAGTTTAGAACAAAAAGGGGAAATGCCGCGTGGCGCCATGTGCGAAAGCTAAAGTACAAAGTTAAAGCGGAGAATGAAAAGAAAGGAAATGTGCGGAAATTGTGTTATCGTAACACAGTAGCTATACGGGAACTCGCCAAAACCGCCATTGAATCAGCCTGAAAAACCCACTTTATGGTTGCGTTGAGGGAGCAAAGAGAGGTGCGAGTGATTGGCGTGAGTGATTCATATTTTGTGCTAATTTGTAGTTGACAAAATCTTTTATATCAAGCTATTCTACGTACCACACAGCTCAGACCCTTTTTGATGACATCAAAACAAGCATCTGCACGGTTTGCAAGATGCATGGAGGATCTGGTTGTGCGTGTAAGGTATCTTGTTGCTCACTTATCATCCCTTGCTAATGTGCTCTACTGACAGGCCAAACGTCTCTTGCACGGAACAAATTGCTGGCTGCTTTTAGCAGCCCAGCATCCCCAGGCCAATGTCCATTTTATCCACTACACATCTCCTCGCTTGCATCGTGAGGCCAAGGCTGACACTAACCAGATTGTGAACTCATTTGCTGACACTATCAACAACCTTCAGAATGCTCGGCGAACCGATGCCATCGAGTTGTCGCAAAAACTCTCGGAAGCTAATCAGTCTAAGGAACGGGCAGAGGCTGAGTTAGCTAGACAACAGGTTGACCTTGCAGAAAAAGATGCATTGATCTCTGAATACAGAAGCCGGCTGGGGTTGCCTTAATGTGTAGTTTCATTTGATATAGTGGTGATGACAATAAATTTGTGAATGATTGCCTACCATTCCTACATTGGCCGTATCTATGCTAAGTTGTAAAAATATGAATTTTCCTAAGTTTAAATGACACATCAGATATATTTCTGAAGGAAAGCGGCAGGCCTGTATGCTACAGATTACATATAGATTAATCTAGAACCACCTGGCAAAATTCTACCAAGAGATCCTCCAGCTCGCTCCACAGATCTGTACTCGAAGACTCCGAGCTTGCGTCTTGTGGGTCTTGTGGGGGATATGGATCCCTCGGCCAGAACGGTGTCGATGATGAGAACTGTTGTTAGAAACCACACACAAAAACAAACTAACACACAATCCTCCCAGATTCCACAGAACTTGTTTATGGGCTTTGCCTCCTAGAACAGTGGGTGCTCTGGTTGTTCATGGTGTGGTATGTATGAGGATCCTTCAAAGTAAAACCCAGAGATGTATGGGTGTGGGTTTTGAAGAGGAGGGATAGTTGGAATATAGAAAGATAGGGGCTTTGTGGCGAGTATAGACGAGCACTACCTTGCTAATCGTAGCACAAGGTAGGTTTAAGAATGACAATATGATGACGTTCCCAGTGATAGCAGGCTCCTGACGCACAAACTGTAGTGCTCAGAAGGACTCTAATCGAAAGGGATGACAATAACTTCAAAAGTGGGAAGTGATGATGACAGCAGTTGACAGTGGTAGCAGTGGGAAGTGTTGTGACCACACTGGATCACAAGTAGCAGAGAGTAGTGAACTTGAGATTAGAGAAGAAGTCTGGATTGGAGTTCTTGTTTTACAAGGTAAAATACAGGGGTTTATATAGTAAAAGAAAAGTAGGCTATGCACAGTATAGCTGTGCAAAAAGAATGAGAAAGAACATGAAGGAAGGAATGTACGCTGACAAATCCTGCGTAGGTAGTACAGGATAAGATTGTCAAAAAAGGAAAAGAAAGGGATAGAACAATGAATGCTGTGAGTAATGTCACAGGTTTGTACAGCCATAAAGTAAAGTCCAATAGCAAAAAGAGAGTAGGAAAATCATGATGTCATGGGAAGATGCAGTAAAAAAAGGGCAAGGCAAAACACTATCAGTATCAACACAGTTCCTTTATTGTCAGTCAGACATTCTAAAAAATATGTGTCCATAAAAATGATTCAAAAATCAAAAATAATCGCACTGTAAATGAATGTTCTGCTGAAGAAAAAGAAACTGGAGCCACCGGTCCACCACCTAGTCCAAATCCGACAGTTCCATGGCCTTACCAATGGACTGGTTGTGTTGGACCACCTGATCAAACGAGGGAGGGAGAGGAGTAGTTCCAATTTGGAACAAGTGAGTCCCAGGCAGCGTGTGGTAGGTGTAGCTGTAGCAAAGACGATGGACAAAAGATAAGTGTACCCAAGTGAATGGGACAGCGATGAACATGGGTGACACAAGGGGATGAACCTTCTCCAGCTCAAAAACTACCCACCCACGCTCCAACCAGGCAAGACGAGCGACCGATGTTTTGATAGTATATGATGGCAGATCGACGTCATGAAGATGGACCTGTTGCCCTATTTGGACCAGCCGCCGGGGCTTTGCTGATATCAGCAGTGGCACGTGGTAGTCAATGGATTGGCGACGGAAGCGGATAGGAAGTGGTGACATCAGAAATGGTGGGGGTGCAAATAAGATGAGGAGGAGGAGGGTGGAGGTGACGAAAAAGTGGATTAGAATGGGGATCCAGAAACGACTGTCGGGTGAGAATAAAAAGGAGAGGAAGGGGCCCATGGTGGGGCTAGGCAAAGGAAGGGGAGTAAGAGAAACGACAAAAGCGAGGGTGCAATGCAATGTGTAGCCAGTGGCGACGCGAAAATTTGCCGAAATGCCGAAATGCCGAAAGTACCTAATGGAAAAGCAAAGGTGAGCGTGACTGGGATTGCCTAATAGAGGTGGTGCTGATCAGCCACAAGTTCGAAAAAGGCAATATTAATTACTATTCCATGTGGCACTGTGCCTGTGTGGCGCAAAGGCTAGTCTTTTTTGAATATTTTGCTTCGTTATTGACACCTGTCCATGCTACCAATCAACTTTGGTGCATGACAACCGGCCCTCCAGGCCTAGGAACAGCATGCAGGCGGTTTAGCAAATAGTTCCGCCTGTACTTCACAATAGCCTCTTGAAATGTACCATACTTCTTATATACATTTCCTGAAACACCGTTGACGCAAACTGAGACATCATCCCTTCCAGAGTGATCAATCCCAACACGTAAGTCATGGGTCTGTACTGGACTTACCATGAATAAAATACCCCACCCCACAGAAATCTGGGGCACTGACATTATCAGGATGTGGGATACCTGGATTGTCAACATCTCTGTCAACAACCCTAGGCGTTGAGTTGTTGAGGGGTGGTGGCAAGACTATGTGGTTGCGCTGCAATCGTTGCGCCGACCTCTGTCGATTCTTCGTAGTGGAGGTGGTTGTACTGGTTGTGGTTGTGGTTGTGACACTACAATTATTTGATGTTGTAATCATAGTGGTAGTGGTAGTAGTTGCTGTACCTGTTATAGAAAAAGACATTAAAAATGAATCTATGTATGTAGTATGGCATGCACCTTTATCATTTAGTCTTTGTATCATGTCCGACATGCTGATAGCCAGAAACAAACAACTCTACGGTCATACTGTATATATGTGGTATTGATCAGTCGTCAATCTCATGATATCATGTGATCAAGGACTGATCAATATCACAGCCTACATTGGTCAGGTACCGCCGACCACAGTAAATTTGTGAATATATCCTTTGAGCTCACCATTTATGACATGTAGCACGGCTCCTTCTTCTGTTGTCTTGTCCTTATCCTGTTTTCACAGTGTCTGACAATCCTTTAGAAGGAGTGGTATGTCTGCTGATGACAAAAACTGTACTAGATAGTGATCAGTTGTCGATCCCATGACATCATGTGATCAACGGCTAATCACTATCATAGCCTATGATGCAGGCGCTGTGGAAAATGGTAAGTTTAGAAACAATCTTCGAGATTATTGGCTCACCACTGACATGTACTGACACTTTGGTATCATGTCCTTCTGTCTGGCCGCATGCTATTTAATGACATTGAGGACATTATTGTATAGAGTGAGTTTGCATAGCATATCCCCAGCCAGGATAAGGAGCAGTAGTGTATGGGTCTTCTTGCATGTACTACGAAAATGTCTCAAATGTCAGATACTTGTAATAGCGTTCAAGCATGTCAAATTTAACACTATGACTAACATAATATTCTACTGCATTGGCATCTGACCTTGAGGCAGACCCAATGGCTGACCTTGATGGGGATGTATAGCATGAGTAGCCAGTCTTGGGCTTGCAGGATTTGGTGGAGCCCCAAGACCTTGAGGACCACCTGTCAATTGATTGGCCATTGGCTGGAAACAGGTAAGCGGGGAACATTGTTTGGTCCAACCAACTGTAGTACTAAGTTCTGTCGTCCCATGGTACCATAAATTGCTTGCAAGCCAATAAGCTATGCTCGCCCCGGAGGACTTTTGCAGGGGCTAGAATCCAGGCCAGTGCTGATTTGACTATTGTTGCTCATGATGAAGATATCATAATGGAGTATTGAGATTTTGGTGTGCAGCACCAGGGCAACTTGCTGAACTCGGTGCGATTTGCCGATGGCATCAGCAATAATATTTGTCAGCACCCAGATGTAATGAACAGACATCGGAATTAGCATTTGGTGCACAATGCGGTCCATCGCAAGGTTTGAATATGGTTCATTGGCGCTCAACTATACAAGCAACGATCATCAAAAAAAATGTTTCAATATATCTACCATACTATCATTAAAGATCGTGCTTGACTAACTAATAAAGGCCTTGTCTTCATTCCCTCGCTGACATTTCACAATGTTTGTTCCCAAACGAGTCCAAGGTGAGAACCTGTGATTTATAGGAATAGTCAGTGATTCATTTACTGGTGACTATTAGCCAGGCAACAGGTCACTCACAAAGACATGAGGAATGTAGCAGCAGAGTTTGATCAAAAAATTGCCGAAAAAAAAGCTGAAATCAAGGAGATCGTTAAGAAGAGAGGGAAAAAACAGAGAGGTGGTGGAGTAGGTACGTTAGTATCACTGCAGGCTTGACAGAGTTGAGCTTACCTTTTGAAAGGCCCTTTGATCACCGCCCAATCTGAACTCACAACGAAAAGGAACAGCTCCATGCAAAAGAAAGACTACAGGCTGCAAAAAGAGGTAAAGTAGAACATGTTGACATCAGGAAAAACCCTTTTGCTATATAGCGCTATATAGCCACCACCTATATATATAAACACATTCATAGAAACTATAGTACTATCAGTGCAATCATAGCTCTTATAGCTCTTATAGCACAGTAGTAGGCAAAATTTTAACCAAGGGGAGAAGTATCTATGATTCCCTCAAACTCTGGATTAATCTAATAAACTTGTTCAATAATAGAAAGAGGCCAGAAGTGTTTGGAGTCAAGTATATTATTATAGGCAAGGTACTATAAGGGCTCTTATAGCCTATAGCAGCCTATATAGCTCCTATAGCTGTGAAGGTCATAGTTATAATATAGTTTAAGGTGCTTAAAAGGGTTACTAAATCATACAGTATTAATGAATTATGTAGCTTGTATTAGTGAAATAGTAGTTTGTATCCCTGATACTCACAAAATAAGAATAATGATTTATCCAAATATAAGTAGTGACAATGAGTAAAAATATAATCTAAGTCCATAAAAGGTCAATATATAACACCTGTATAATACATTTTATAAGCTCTCATGGTGTAGTGGATAAATGTGATGTGTGGCTGTAGGTTGCTTAGTCACCTAAGAGCTGACTAGTAGGTTAAGAGTTCAAATCCTGTCTGTGTTTATTTTTTTCAATCAGCCACACGACAATTTCCAACATCTATTAGAGCATTTATAGAGCTATATGAGGCTCTATAGATGGCAGAGGTTCTATAACAGGTTTGACCATTACAACAGCTTTATGAGTATTTATAGTGCTATAGAGCTCTATATAGCTACCCTCATTTTTCCTGATGTTCAAGAAAAGGGTAGAAACATATGACATTACCTATTCTAGACAACAAAAATCAGCAAAGAAATACCAGAAGTGTTGAAGGAGAACATGATGAGGGCAATAAAACCAACAAGGAATGTGAGGCGCAGGAAGACACAGCGGGGGGGGCGGGAGAAATTGTGGCCGAACACAAGGCCGCAGAAGGTGAAGTTGCAGTTTGCGAGGTCACAAAACGAGAGCAGGGGGAGCTTGAGGCTCAACAAAAGGAAGGGGGCGAGGAACACAAGGTTCCAGCAGAAGGTCGGGACAGCCTAGTTGAAGAAGAGGGGTCTGGAGGACAAGCTGATCTGGCTGCAAAGTTAGCGAAGGTGGAAGCAGAGCTTGAACAGATGAAAAAAGAGTCAGGGAAAAAAAGAGGACAAAATGAAGACTTAATTGATGGAGGAGATGACGAGGACATTGATAAAGGACCCAAGAAAAAGAGGAAAGCCAGACAAAAAGAAGGAAGTCGCCCACCTCAAAAGGACGAGACATCAGAAGGTAATAATATAACAAAAAAAGATTGCCAGTGACTGATTTGATGCTGTAGAAAAAGAAAGGCGGGGACAACTGGAGATCAAGAAATTTCTTCAAAATCCAAACAGATCAACGATTGATCCTGTCATTCGAGCACATATTAGGGCAAGTGCTGATCATCTCCCTGAAGCTGCACAAACCTCACGCCAGCTTGCTCTGCACTGTCTGACCACCAACTGCGAGAATATCATATGTCTCTTCCACCAAGACAACAACAAAACCGGCTCCATTGTGTGGCCGATCATCTCCATTGTGGATGTCCAGAGGACGCTGCCCTATTTGACTTCTACTTGTGGAAATGTCTGCGAGCCACAGACGCTGAAGGAAACAACAAGGAGAGTTTGAAGGACCAAGTGATTCCGCCACGCTTGCGCTACTTTCTATATGAGGCAATGCAGGATTTTGGAATAAATATCGACCAGTTCTACTCCTACAAAAGCAAGAACACAGAAGCCCAAAAAACATTATTGCGCCAGTTTATTGGTTGTGCAGTGGATAAATTGCACACTCTTGCTGAGAAGGATGGCGAAGACAAGGAAGTTTTTGGGTTGGAATCGGGCACTAGTGCAAGTTTTGCCACACATTATTCTCATCACAATCCTATTAGCTACTCCTCTCCCAGAGAAGCCACACCTTCAGAATCATCAGAGTCAGACTAGTTATAGAACAGCTGAATAGTCGAAACAATTTTCCTACAGGCTAACTTCATGCAAACCAAAGAAATTGTGCAAATCACTGATCCGAAACAAAAAGCTTGCTAGTATTCAATATGGCAATATTGTGTGAACAAAATTATATCAAAACAAAAACAGAGCAAGGATTTGAACCCTCGAGTCTCATTTCACTGTGCCACACTGTGGTCCGACACAAAAAACCATGTTAGCCTTGCAAACTAACCAAAAAAAAAATGTGGTTCCACATGACTACCACGTGGTCTTGCAACTGTGCAATTGTGCAATAATACCAAACCAATTGTACAGATATGGTACACAGAAACCATATTGTGCAGTTGCAGTATAGAATTGTCTGACCATACTGCTAGATATTGTACACAGAAACCATATATTAAGAACAAAGCTTGAAGGAAGTGTCTAGCCACTTGCTGAGAGCAATCAGGGACTGGAACTAGAGTCCAATGTGAGTAACTATATTATTAGAGAGTATGACAGGTATACAGTACCTAGAGTCCAATGTGAGTAACTAGAGAATAGGAAGCATTGGACTCTGCAGTACTGTCCGAAGTTTTGTAAACAAAGGTAAACAAAGCAGCCACAAAGGCGAAATAATAGAAAACACAATCAATAGTGAATGATAGAAGAATAGATAGAGAAAGGAATGAAAATATATAGGTAGCACAAAGGTGCAGAATCACCAAAACTAACACCATATTGTGCAGTTGCAGTACAGAATTGTCTGACCATACTGCTAGATATGGTACACAGAAACCATACTACCCAGGATGGTTTCCAGGAACCATATTGTGCAGTTGCAGTACAGAATTGTCTGACCATACTAGATATGATCGGGGAGTACCAAACCAATTGTACAGATATGGTACACAGAAACCATATTGTGCAGTACAGGTTTGTCTGACCAAACCATTTTATACCAGTCTTATGGTTGACGTTTATTCTGCTACATGAGCAACTATGGTATTCAGTGATGAATGTGAATTGTGTTTATATAGTATACCAGGCCAATACTATTTAATGTTTCATTCATATTGAGATATGGTGTCATGTACATGTATCATTGTGTATTATTGTATATAGTAAGGAGATCAACATTGCACTCGGAAATCTATTTCTACACCATTTCGGTTCGGGGGACATCACAAGTAAACCACCTCGTCTATACCGGATACTATTTATACAGGTATGTACAACAATTTTGATAGCATACAACTTTACTCTAACTGCGGTCGGTGGAAGCTTGTAGCTGAAGACTCGATCCTACAATTGGTCAACCGGTCAGTTCAATACAAGCTGTACCAATTTCTTCTGTCACCTACCAAGGAAAATGCATCATACTTGGTAGGCATTCCATGTCTTTACAATGTGTTAAAGTTCCACGAAAGCCGAAACGAGTCCTAACCTTCGAATGTCATCGCGGTCTGTTTTTGGCTGTATGCGCGTAGTTGCGATGTCTTGAAGTCTTTGCTGGTCGAGAACTCTCCACTTCCTTGCATTACACCTGACCCTGGTGTCTCATCTGAATGGCAGAAGGTTAGACAACTAATCCTTGGATTTTATATCACGAGACTGAATTTTTACACAGACAGGCTGCTTCTATAGCATGCCCCAGATTCGGCATCGCCCTTGTTATCCCCACCTCAAGCATGACCTTCGCGAAGAACCTGGCAGACGGCGGGGAGATAAATGCTCTAAATACTATTCGCAATACGGTGAAAAGAGGCTGACAGGAGGTTTGATGTGTGCATGGTGCACACACAGCATATGCTATGGATTCCATTGCATACCCCGAGGTGAGGGGCGAAACGATGTTTTTTCGGCCATCGTGACGCGTTGGCCAAAGGCCCCGAGAGTCGTTGTCTACGACTTTGCATGTACTTTGGCACCTTACTGTCTAACTCGAGAACTGGAGTTCTTTGCAGATACCCTCTTTGTGGTCGATGGATTTCATGCTAAAGGGCATACTAAGTGCTCGCCAGCTGTTTTTCTCACCAGCTACGCCAGCACGGACCCTCGACTCACACAAATCAACTCTAGTGCCGCTGAATGCGGCAATAGCGCCTTGAAGCGAATCCGAAAATCTGTTAGCTACATGTCGCAGGACCACGCAATATTGTATACAAGAGTTTTTCTGGAACCGGTTGAGGATCCGCAAGATGAGGAATATTGAAGTTTGATGGGTCGGTTTATGGTTCGTGTATCTTATGCTGATATTGATAGGGAGGGGCACTACCACAAACACTCCTATAGTACAGTGTAATCAGACAGCGTAAGATATCTATACAAAGTTTAAATCTCTTCTGCCATGGTCAAACAGCTGTCTAACACCATTTGGGGTCACTCGGAGAAGATTTGCAAACAGTTGACGTGAACTATACACAGTGATATAGTCCCACCATACTATTTTGCAATCCATAAGGATAGTGCTGTGGGACGGTATCAGAAAAGTAAAGTTAATAACTACAGGATGAACCATATTGTATTTCACTGTCAAGCAAAATGATAGTATCGGCTGAGTAGTCTAAAGCCAACGTACCATTTTTCATTTCCGCCGTATGATTTTATCATACCATACACGACCACATAACAGTAAGCGACCATCTGGCAGCTAGACCCACCATACCATCTCTGATTTGGGCCGTACGGTGTGGTGACACTATACACGGATGTATAGCCGTAAGTTACCATATGATAGCTAACCAAAATGATCCATGAGATAGTATTGATAGATTAGTTTACTATGGACAAAACTCACTGTCTTGTGTTTTTGTGGTTATGGCCTGTCAGCCCCATACACGTTCATATCATCACCAGGTACCATATATTGGTTCTCTGAAATATGGCGTAGAATAGTGTCAGTAGAATGAATTCATATGAAATCGACGTACCATGTCTGATGCCGGTGGTATGGTATTGTGGTACCACATGCGTCCATATCGTTGCACGCAACTATCCAGCGGTGATTGTCCTTGTACTGGAGAATGGTGTCAGAGGACTGTTTGAGACCATGCGAATATGGTTTCGTGCTACTGTCTTGCGGGTACAGGAATGACTCGGAAGTGTTTGGTCTCCAACAACCATAGAGCGAAATTTACCGCCGGCTGTAGTATTGAAGTGGCTCAAAACCGTGAACAGCCCATAGTGTGGGTGTAGGCTATCCGGCTATTCCCGTCCCACCACGCTCATAACTCAACTCATTGCACTCACCGTGACTCTTGATGCGCGCTCACGGCCACCCCTTCCCGTTCTCTTCATGACTCTCTCCGTGCTTATTCTATCACACAGCTTCCCCTCTCTATAAAATGTCGCGTTATTCAACATATCCGCCACACACATGTCTTCCCTCCTCGCCCTCCTCGCCCTCCTCTCCTCAGCAGCTGCTGCACCCGCCGCGACGTCTACCTGCTCGTCCATCGCCTACGGCTACCTCAATGCAGACACTTATGGTAAGTTCCATCCATCCTCGTCCCAGCCCCTGCTCACTTCTCCCAGTCTACAGCGACCCTCTCTCCCTCGTCAACAACACACTCACCTTCGCACCCGCCCTCTACGACGCCATGCCCCCCATCCAGTTCCAGACCTGCTCTCCCAATCACGAGGGCTACTCCAACGTCGACACCGGCGTCAACGGCACCTACGCAGGTCAGTCCTCATCGCGTCCCATCCACTCATTCACTCACTTTGCTACCAGGTCATCTCTACATCCCCACCCTCGACCTCTGCCTTGGCGTCGCAGATACAAACTCTGTCCAGCCCTACACCGTCACAGCCACGTCCTGTCCCTACACCGACAACTCCGCTCAGGACGCGTTCAACTGGGTCATGAAGAACCAGACCATCTACTGGGTCCGTCTTTCCCCTCCTCACCCTCGTATATGCTAACGACTGTCATGTTCACAGGGCGGTAAGACCCACGCCTCGGGCTCTCCCATCCAGGGCGGCGACTCCTGCCCAGACTTGGGCCTCTTCGGCTACCAAGGCAACGACGTCGCCATCCCCTCCGTCATCGGCACCACCCCGCTCATCTGCGGCTCATGGGCGGACGTGTACGGGTTCATCATTCTCCCCATCGGCTACACGCGTTGAGCCGCCATGGATTACAGTCGTGCTAGAGTGTGGAAAGGCGAGGATGAGGGGAAATTTGGGTTTTGGGTTAGATCTTTACTTTTGGGTACTAGTGGTTATTAGGGGTCATAGTGGCGTTTTTCGCGTTTATATCACACAATATATCGAGTTTATGTTTTCAAGAGTCTGTAAGGACGTGATGTCGTCCAGTGCATCAAGCTTAATCTCGGTTTGACGCGTTCGATAGTCTCGTGCGCGTGCACTTCACTGACGCGACCGCCACAACCCGCCCTTTCTCATCCACCTGGGGCTGCTTGCAAAATCGTATCACCGAGCATCGTTATCTCTCCCTCAACGACGCGTCCGGGAGCCCTCTCCCTATCCTGCTTCCAGTGCCCTGTCAATGCATATCAGATGGATCTCATCGCGACCACGCTCAGGCTGACAGGCGCGTCAAACCGCCATTTGACGTCTCGTGCCTTTGATTCGAGTTCGTTGCCTTCCTTCCATCCGAGAGTCCAAGTTTCGGAGACCTATCAATCAAGCCCTCTCAATCTCCTAGGCCTAGGCCTGGTCGGAGAAGGGAAGAAAACGGAATGAAAGGGAAGGAAAAGGAAGAAGAGAGTCTGGGTGAGTCTGAGTCGACGCGGTACCCCACTGGCCGGCCACCATGACCATACCGTACCAAAGCACGTCCTCATTACGATTGTCGATTCAACGGCACCACTCCGCCCACCACGAACAGCTGAAGACTTGGGGGAGTTTGAAAACAGTTTCGAGCACACATCCTCCGAGATCGGGGTGCCGTTTTCGTCGTCGAACGCGTACCGACACCTCGCTGTCACTTTCTACCCTACCCATCCATACTGTATGAGCCGTACTTCACCGAGCCGACAGGATACGACGAACGGCGATAGGCACCATGAGTTTCCAGCGGACGTAGGGTTCATCATTGACGTTCGTGGGTTTGCCATTCATTCAAGGTTGCTCTGGTGCATTGCCACGTTCTTATGCTGCATGATCCCTGCACTTGTTTATATTAATCATTACGCTCTGCAGGGGACGGATGGGCGTTTTTTTCCTTTTTTTTCACGCGCTCAACGAGCGGAGGTGATGGATGGTTGTATGCAACATCTAATACAAGCTTTGGCGAGAGGGATGAT